>NC_084809.1:6861464-7201047 GCF_963583255.1 Pyrus communis | reverse complement strand
TTATGGGTTTTTTTTAGAATAATATATTATTGTGGGGTTTATGTGAAATAAAAATTGAACTTGAAAGGAGTAAAGTCACATTTTTGGTAATTTTTTTAATACTTTAAAAAAAAATAAAAAAACCTTGCGCGACGCTTTAATCGTCGCGCAAAACCACTTTGCGTGACGTCGAATTGTATACCTACGTCACGCGAATTGATAATTTTGGCGGTCCATAGCGAAAAATAGGCGCTTTTTTTCAATTTTTCCAAGCGAAAAATAGGTATGTAGCCTCATTATTACACCTTATCTTATCTCCTGTTGATACGAATTTTGTTGGTTTTTCGATTTTATCAGGGTCCCTTTTTTTAACGCCTGGCGTTCGTTGGTGAGTTTTTCTACTTTTTTAGTACTTTTTTGCAGATATAGCCTACAAATGTTGTCCCGAAGGTTGGACATAATCATTACTTCCTATTACAATTATTAAAGTTAATTCAATTAACTAAAGTTGATTTGAATGTGATGATGATGGAGATATTTGCATAGGTGATAGAATCTTGCTGACAACTTTCGATATTCAGATGGAATTTGCGTATGAATTTTGTTTATCTAATTTAGGGTGTTTTGTTTATATCGTTAGATTCGTCGCTTGAGTGTATGATTTTCTTCTGTTTTTTGTTTCAGGAGATGTTGCTCTACATTTCTTCGGGCTAACAATTCTCGACTTTTTTTATGTATTGTATAGTAAAATCACGGATTTACCCCTTCTGTACGAGTGTCCGCCGTCGTAGAAAGGAAGGAGACGGGTGGCACTCTTCTTCTGCTTCTCTCAGGTTGAAGAAGATTTCTCAAGCAGCTATAATTTCTTTTGAGATTAGCATCTAATATCTTCTTTAAGACAATTTTTTATATTATATTATCAAAAGCTGTAATATCTTCATTTTATTGTTGTTTTGTAATTTCAGAACAATGTGTTTGTACGCTTCTGATTAAACACAAAAAGGAGTCCTTCAACATGGAACATGAAGATGTAATTGAAGTTTCTACAGAAGTTACTAAATACTTGATTAACAATGACAATGATGTATCCCTTCACATTGCAAAGCTCATCCCCTCCGTTAGCAATTCTGGACAATTTGAGGTAACATCATCAATTCATTTTATCAATTTTTTTTGTTTGAGCGATTAATTATCGCATAAACCCAATTAAATTTCAATACAAAAACTTGAATTTTGTTTTAATTTTAATAGTTGTAGTAGTATATACCATTGATTTAACTTTGTACAGCAATTCTTCCCTTCTGGTTCTGCAAATCCGTGAACTTCGCACCAGAAACCAACGACTACGATATAGGCACATATATGTTAGTTGTTGAACATATCGTTGTAAATAGATTTCCACATGAATGCAAATAGTGTTGTATATCATAGGTATTTAGAACTCTCTGCATGTTTAATATGGTTTTAAAACCCGCAGCATCGCGCGGGCACCATTGCTAGTGATATACTATTAGGGGAGGTTGCTCGCCTAGAGGGTTGCCCATCCGAGTTGGAGGACCGGCCAGAGGATTGGGAATGGCTCTGCAACCATTTTACGGACCCAAAATTTGTGGTATGTACTTAATATTTTAATAATAATTCATTAAAGTTTTAGTTATTTTTTTAAGCTTTTTAAAATAATTTCTTTCAAATTGTGTTTAACAGAAGAAATCTGTTGCTGGCAAGATAGCTCGGGACTCTAAGACACTTCTCCACCATTCCGGTTCGAAGCCCTTTTCGTATAGGCTTGAGACACGACGTCAGGTAAAAGTATATTAATTTTGAAATTTTATACAATTTATTTTTTATTATTGATTAATAAAATTTTCCTAATGTTTTTTTTTTAGGAGGGTTCTAAGTTCCCTGAGATCGACGTGTTCAAGGACGTTTATGTTCGACCTGGAAATGAGATCGCTGAGCAGCTTCATGTAAGTAGATGTAATTGTTATTATTCTTATATTTATGAATCGTTCAAATATTATATATTTTGTTATTAACCATTATATGTTTTTTCTTTATTATTACAGGCTACTATGGTGGAAAAGGGCGATGCTGTTCTCCAAGAAGCAACATCGCAACTTCTCCCGGAAACTTACTTGTCCCTCATTTATGATTAACGTATCTTCACGTCTTCATCGTACGAACATCATATTCGGAACCATTCATTCTCTTTATCATAATCATATATGCAAAAAGTCCTTCAATTCAGAGATTTTTAATCATTCATTCATGGCAAACCAATTAACGATTTTGGTAATAAGTAACATCCTCATAATGAACTATTTATTATTTATTTTATGCATATGAATAGTTAAAAGATCTTCGAATTGAATGATGTTTTGTATGTATGATTTTTAGATGATAATAACAAGAATAAACAGTGTAGGATTATGATGTTTGTAAAGTGAAGATATGTTAATAGTAAGTGGGAAGACAAGTAGGTTTCTTTATGACAAAACACAAGCATTTCCAACTTTTATTATAATCAGAAACTAAATTTTTCATTAAATTTAAGATATGTATGAGGAAGGTGTGGCTCGATCTAAGCAGGGTCTATTTCTATTACAAAGAAAATATCTAGTAGACTTGTAAAATAAAAAAACTAAAATCCTCGATTGCAAGCCTGCAAATGTTCCAATTCTGTAGATTAATAAACATATAGGAGAATATCCCGATCACGTTCCAACAAACAAAGAGCGGTACTATAAGTTGGAGGGTAGTTAATTTACTTTGTCACACACATGATCTGACATTGCACATGAAATGTGAGTGTGGTGAGCATGTTGAGCATGCTCCTAGTGAAGATCAGATAAATGTCCTAATTTGAATTCTTCGACACTTGAAGGCAACTCCAAATGCAAGGGTTTATGTTCACGAAACATAATCATTTTCTTGTGGAGGGACACACTGATGCATATTGAGCACGAAATATTATAGAAAGAAGGTCCACATCCTGTTATTTAACATTTTGTTGAGATGATAATTGTTGAGAAAGAATCTCATATTGATGGAAGGAATGACCTTGCATAAGTTTTATAAGAGGTTGAAATTAGGGACGTTTGTATTGTATCTCAAAATTAAAATTTGTTTACTCAGATAGATGTTAGCGTGATAAACATGGAATTAAACCCACTAGCTAACTCGACTGATTCATTTATACAGATGTACAATAATCGACTTGACTATATTGATGAGTGCTCTGCGATGTTGCAATCCAAGGAATGGTTTGCGATTAACAAGTCTACTTCTCTAGATCCTTTTGCTTATCCAAGTGAGAATCTAAAGGTAAAAGAGTCCCGTATTGGTGAAAGAGAAACCTTGCAAGGGCTATAAGAGGTTGGGATACTCCTCATATTGCCAATTAGTTTTATGATGGAACCTCAACTTTCTTCATGGTATCAGAGCAGGTTGGCCCAATAGCCACATGTGCTCCACATCACCCAATTCTTTTTGGCCACGTGTTTGGCTTGAAAATTTGCCACACGTGAAGGGGCGTATGAGAATGTGAAGATAAAAGAGTTCCGCATTGATGAAAGAAAACCTTGCAAGAGCTTAAAAAAATTGGACCACTCCTCATATTGTCAATTAGTTTTATCATATGGTGGAACCTTAACTTTCTTCAATCCAAAAATTGCGTCTTGGATGCAAGAAGGAGGTGGGACGAGTAATTCTTGTTCATCAAAGGAGTACGTAATTTCGGGTTTCAATGCTATTGATGCAACCCTTGTTTTGCCCATTTGTTACTATGGCCGGAGGAACTCAAGATTTTTAAGATGCTATTGATGTAACCCTTGTGTTGGTCTTTTGTATTACTGAATTATAAATGCAATTTCTATTTTTTCTTAATGTCATTTTTAGTATTTATCGTGATAAGAACATGAGTGGTAATTACTAATTAGCAATGCCTTATCATGTGGGACAAGGCAAATTTGGCCTTAATAGCTTGACTTCAACTGACACAATTGCCTGATACCCAATGCCAATAACTAGCAACAACATTAATGGTAGACTTGTAGGTTAGCTAGAGATGTTTACCTGCAAACGACTCATATGACTTCCAAGTCTTCGAGTGATCGAGATCGGCATTTTATTGACTTCATCGTCTCCTTGTTTGGTTTTCCTTTTCATTTCTTTTTTGTCACCACTCAATGACTCATCACTCATCCCCATATTTTTTTTACATATGTTTTGTGAAGAATAATACTTGTGCTTGCTTTTTGGAATGAGCTTATTTCTTTACTTACAAATAGTGAATTTTTACAGTATAAATTTATAAATGGAACATTTCAATTTTTTAATCTTTATTTTAAAATCATCTCCACAAGAAAATCATTTGAATCAGAGGTCGTTTAGATCCAAATGTATCAAACAAATTAACAGTGTAAGTACCAACTAACATATATATGATAAAATGTTGATCTATTTGTTACATTTAGATGAATAAATAATATCTAATTCGAATGATATTTATAGGCATGATTTTCAAATGAAGATTAAGAAATTGAATGATTTTGATTATGAAATTTCTACGGTTAAGATGCTTTATTTGTAGGGTGTGATATCCACACACCCCATTTTACTTCTCACACACCTTTTTAATTTTCAACCGTCGGATCAGATGAATTGAAGAAGATCAACAGACATAAATTATCAAGAGTGTGTGAGAAGTAAAATGGGCTGTGTGGATAGCACACCCCTATTTGTAAGTGGGAGAATGAGCTCATCTCCCAAGGAGTACAAGTATTATCACACACCTTTTTGGATAATGCTTGTCCCTTCACTTACTCTTAATGTATTTTCATTGTACGAACATCATATCGAAACTGTTTATCCTCTTTATCATAATCATATCTGCAAAAATCCTTCAATTCAGAAATCTTTTAGTCATTCATTCATGAAAGCCAATCAACGTTTATAGTAACAAGTAGCATATTCATAATGAATTGTTTATTTGTTTTATGTATATGAATGGTTAAAAAATCACTACGAAAAATCATAAGTGTACCGAAAAATCACTACGAAAATATTTTCTTATATAAGATACTTACCATAATGAGGAGAAATTATAGAGTGGTATTGTATCACCATGTCAGTTATGATATTCCACTCAAAATTTGCCATGTATACAACTTATTTACAGTTGGAATAAATATTTATTTTATACTTGCAAATTAAAATTTTCAAAAAAAAAGAAAAGAAAAATGAAAATAATTCTGCAGCCATCGCTGCCGTTGTCGACTTTCCCTTTCTTCTTCGACCTCTTTCTCTCTCTACAACTCTCTATCAAATACCAGGGTCGAAGGGAATAATGATAACTTTCAATAGATGAGAACCCTATTGATGATTTTGTGGATTTTGGTGCTGCATTTCGCAATCTGGCAATGAATTGGAAGGGCATGACCCTTTTTTCTAATTACCTGTCTAAACTAATGGTTATTTGTAATTGTTGAAGTCTGGGGAAGAGATCAAAAGGGGCGGCAGCCTCAGAGCAAGGGGTGGAATTCTGGAGAACTGCACTGAGAATACGTAGGAATGGAGGAATGGAGGTGGTTATGGGTATTTTATTTTCTTCAAGTTTTTATTTATTTTTTAAATTTCATTTTTTTATGTTAAAATAAGCTTTAATCCCAGCTGTATAACAATTGTACATGTGTCAACTTTTAAGTGAAAGTATCATATGCTGATGTGGTACTACGGTACTACCTAATAATTTCAAGAATTAAAAATTATAAATAAAACAGAGAAACATTAAATACATATGCTGACATTAAATAAAATCTAAGGACTAAAATCAAATTTTAATCTTGTATAAGATATTTTTCTAAATTTTATCTTATTTAAATATTAAAATCTAATTTTTTATAAAATTAATCATGTTACATCCTGCAATATATAATTAATATTGTGCGCACCCAAAAATTTGTGTTAAGTGCTGAATAGGATATTAGCCAGCTTCGAAAGACTTCCATCGATTCGTCGGCCTGTCACTTTGAATGCATGGTTAGCTTTACAAGAACGTTTATGTTGATGATCAGTGGCTTATAATCTGGTTCACAAGACCTCATGCCCATGATTAGTGGAACAAAAGCTACTCTGTTTGTGAAAGAGATAGTAGCCTCAGTAACATTTTTATTAGTAGGAGTAACAACTAATTGATTGTTATGTGTGCAAAGCTCGAGAAAATAGAACACTAACATTAAATTAAAAACTAAATTAATTAATATTCACGTACTATGAATAAATTGCGTGTATACAAAGTAAATCCTACTACATGGATGAACTTCAACTCAAGTCATTAACATTAGATAATTAAGTGTAACAATAAATAAATTGAGTTAAAGAGTATATATACATAGAATTAGAACATGTATTGAAAAGATAAATAAGCGTTGAGATGAGTCACATATGCAAACGACGACTTGACTTCAAGTCTTCAAGTGATGGCGATCACCTGATTTTATCTACTCAAAGTATTACGTTCACATTTTTTAAGATCAAACGAGCGTATAGATAAAACTAAACGATCGAGTTTGCAATTATTACATGCAAACTATGAATGACTTCAAGTCTTCAATTGATCGAGACATCAATTCACCACCCACTCATCGATCGACTCATACTTTTTTTTATTTATGCTTTGCTTGAGTTGTGTCTATAAAAGGAGTTAACTTCTCCACTCTTAATTATCCGAGAGCCATAAAACAATATTTCCTATAACCAGAAAAACACACTACCATGAAAATGGAATCTTGGTTGTCCAAGTTTACCTGTTTCCATTGTCTTCTTTTTCTATTACTCAATGCTACTCACTGTCTTTCATTTATGCAGACTCAGACACAGACACTTTGCCATGCTAACGAGCACTCCTTCTTGTTACAATTCAAGGAAAGATTTACGATAGACAAGTCAGCTTCTAGATCTCCTTTTGCTTATCCGAAGGTAGCATCTTGGGCTCGAGAAGGAGATCAGAATCAGAGTAACTGTTGTTCGTGGGATGGTGTTGAGTGCCATGCGGAGTCTGGCCGTGTCATTGGCCTTGACCTCAAGAGCAGCTGTCTCTATGGTTCTATCAATTCCAACAGCACCCTCTTCCGACTCGTTCACTTACAGATGTTTGACCTCTCAGATAACAATTTCAATTCGTCTGAAATACCATCGAGATTGGGCCATGACCTTTCAAGTCTATCCTATCTCAACCTTTCACGATCTGCATTTTCTGGCCAAATTCCATCTGAAATTTCAAAGCTATCCAAACTGTCTACCCTTGTCTTGTCTTACAATAATGGTTTGGATCTTAGGAAGTCCATCATGAGAATCCTAGTCCAAAACTTGACCAGCATAAAACAACTTCATCTTAGTGATGTAGGCATATACTCCACTATGCCTGATATCTTGGTCAATGCATCTTCTCTCACATCTCTCAAACTAAGCAACTGTGGGTTGTATGGGGAACTTCCTAGTTCTATCGGAAACCTTCATTCCTTAAATTACTTTGATATCTCATACTGTGGTTTGGATTCCCATGTTCCATCTTCATTCGGAAACCTTACCCAATTAACTCATCTGCGTCTCACCTCCAACTGTTTGCAAGGAGAAATTCCTAAGTCGCTTTTCCACCTCAGAAATCTTGAACGCCTTGGCCTTTCCGGTAATAATTTGAGTGGATTAGTTGAGTTTGATGAGTTTTCCAACCTCAAAAAGTTGAAGGTACTTGGTTTATCGCACAACAAGTTATCCGTGCATGTCAAATCTGGTTCGAGTGCTACTTTTCCAAAGTTCGAAATTCTAAAGTTGGGTGAATGCAACTTGACAGAGTTTCCAGAATTTTTGAAAAATCAATACGAATTGGAAGATCTAGACCTTTCTAGTAACAACATTCATGGCCAAATACCAAAATGGCTCTGGAATGTAACTAGAGAAACTTTGGTCCATCTCAACCTCAACTCTAACTTCTTAACAGGCCTTGAGGAGAATCCAGTCACTCTTCCATTGAAAAATCTACAACTGTTTAATCTTGCTTATAATCGGTTACAAGGGTCATTGCCAATTCCACCACAATCTATCACGACTTACAGGGTTGACAACAATAATTATAGTGGAGAAGTTTCACCATTGTTCTGCAACTTGAATTATCTTCAAGTTCTTACTTTGGGCAACAACAACCTGAGTGGCATGCTTCCAGAGTGTTTGGGGAAGTCCAGTAGCTTGGAAATACTGCATTTGATGTTTAATTCTTTCCACGGCGATATTCCTCCATTTTGTGCTAACAAAAATAGTTTGAAATTTGTTGGGTTGGGTTACAATCGGTTACAAGGGATGCTACCAAGATCAATGACCGATTGCATTCAGTTAGAGTTTCTTCACATTGGCAACAATCAAATCAGTGACATCTTCCCTTCTTGGTTAGGGGTACTTCCAGTATTGAGGGGTCTCTTTTTGGGGTCGAATGCATTTCATGGGATAATTGGGAAGCCTCCAACTGATCATGAGTTCCCAAACTTATGCATCATTGATTTATCCAACAATCTATTTTCAGGTATGTTGCCTTCTAAGTACATGGAGAACTGGAATTTCATGAAATATGTTGTCACGAACAAGGGAAGCCGGTACTTTACAGTCTCATCGAATGCCAGCACAAATAAATATGGATATTACTTTCAATTTTCATATGAGATGATAATTCATGTAAAAGGTGTTGAGTTGACATATCATCAGACCCCCTATGATATGAGACTCATAGATTTCTCAAGTAATAGATTTGAAAGAGAGATTCCAGCAAGTATCATTGGGAGTCTAGGAGCACTTCATGTGCTAAACCTCTCCAAAAACACTATCTCTGGTCAAATCCCCTCATCTCTAGGGAACTTGACTGCTCTTGAATCGTTGGATCTCTCTCAAAACAAGCTCTCAGGAATGATCCCCGGTAGTTTGGCACAACTCACTTTCCTTGGGTACTTCAACGTGTCGTATAACCATCTTTGGGGGCCTATACCACTTAGTCGACAATTTGGTACATTCCTAGAAGATTCATACCAAGGAAACTCAGGTCTGTGTGGAGAGCTTTTGTCTAAGAAATGTGAGGCTTCTGAGAGCTCGAGGAGACTGCCACGATCAAGCTTTGAAGAAGATGAAGAGGCTGGGCTTCCATTTGAGTTTGACTGGTATGTAGTCTTGCCGGGAGTTATTAGCGGACTAATAGTGGGAGTGGTTGCTGGAAACACATTGGCAGACAAGAAGCATTAATGGTTTGTGGAGACATTCAGCAGGAGGAGAAAGCCAACAACCGCAAGGGCGACGAGGGGACGCCGAACTTAGCTTGATGTGTCTACCGGCTAGAGAAATGTTTGGGCCTTCAAGGCCAATGTCATGTTTTTTATGATTTCTGGTGCTTCAGCATATGTTGTTATGTTATATTACAATAATGGGGTTCTATAAGTTTGCTTTGTATAATATTTCTACTTGATCAAATTCAGTGTTATCAACTAAGTAGTTGGAATTACGTTTCCTGTTTCCATTTGCTTCTAGGTCAAAACTAGCAAAAGTGTCGTGCTCTGCTGTGGGTTTTAAATTCGTAGTTTATAGCAAATATGAATCATTTCCCTAATAAAGAGAGAGTTTGAATAACAAGTACATAATAAGCAATTGATACTCAAATGCTACCAACACCTTAACTGCATTCATAAACACATATATCACTATACACATAATAGATACTTCTGAAAATTCCATAAAATCACAAATCAACCCATTCATTTCTAAAATAACTCTTTAAGTTACATTACATTTTATTTACTTTGCATTCAAAGCATAAGTGCAATCCAAATGGGAGATTTCTAAGTTACAGTTATATACATTTCCAAAAGTTTCCCACATTGATTAGTCGTTCATTCTGCACCTGCATTTTACTAATTCTACGTTAAGAGTTCTATATACAACTCAGAAAAGAAGATTTTAACAACTACAAGGATGGACAGTAACACCGCATGACGGTGTTATGATAAAAAATGATAAACAACATACTAAACAGAAGTGATGTTTTAAATCTGGAATGAATGCATACCTAAAGAGCTGATTTCAAATTGGCGATCCCTTTCCCATCCTGGTAACATTTATCAATTGGAATCAATAAAATTTTCTTGATGAGAGCAAAGCTAGGAGTCTCAATTTCAAAGAGATTTTAGCAGATGAGAAAAGAATTTACCTTTGGAAAAGTTTGAACGGTTGCGGCGGTTGGTAGAATCGAAGAGATTTTAGCAGATGAGGCGAGGAGGAAGACAGGGAGAGTAGAGGCAAGCAGCGCGGTGAGAAAAACAATGTGGGAACTGGGAAGTATCTAGAGAAACGGTGGGTTTACAAATTGGAAAGATTTTTTAATATGCCCAGAACACGATGTGAGTTATTATGTGTTTTTATATAAATAGTAAGATTTTTGTATTAAAAAATTAATAATATAAAAAATAAAAATTTTCATCGCTTATATAATAACATTTAGTGTATCACTTGTATTATGAACAACGGAAAATTTCTCGACAAGTTGAAGAGGCATGGCCTTTTTGGCCATCTTACAATGTAGCTAAAAAAAAATAGCGCTGAAAAATGATAGTGAAACAGGGGCTTTTTTGTCCTTCACTGTACTTAGAAACTGTGTTTATTTTCCTTATTGAGCTTTAGTATAGATAATTTATTACAGTTTTTCACGTGTAAATTCTCCATAAGACTAACTTCAGTTTTTGGACTCAAATTCAAATTTTTTTTAGTACATTGATATTTTACACTAGGGGGAGGGGGAGTTCGGCTATGCCACATAATGAGCAACCTAATTTGGTATTGAATTCACCATCTATGAAATTCGAACTTAAGACCTCTCACTTCCAAGTGAAGATGAATATTAGACCGTAGTATGAGGCCTCAAACTCAAATATTTAAGTTTACTAAAAAATAAAATTTAAGTCTATAAACAGTGAATGTTACTCAACCCTTAAGACCTAAATTTCATGACTTAAAATATTACTTTAATATAAAAAAGGCTTTTAAATTGCGCTGTACAAAGGAACAGTCTTTGGACTCGAATTTCACTTTATTTACGAGGCTGCCACTGACTGTCTCTGCCGCTGATCTTCATGCAGCGTGTTGATGATCGTGGAAAGGCAAGGGTGGGATGGTCATTTTAGTCTGTAGGGTTTCGAACGAGTTGGGTGTGTAGACTTTCATTTCCTTTCTTTCTGAGCTGCAATGGACTCGGTGAGAGCATGCCGTCGGGAGAGAGAGAGCGAGCGAGCGAGCGAGCAGAGAGAGAAGAGAGACAGGGAGGGAGAGAGATAGGGATTTGGTGAGAGGAAGGCATGCGGCTTGCAGGCAGACAGTCACAGGGGGTGTACGATTCGAGGGAGAGAAAGGGGTTGGTTTCGAAAGCTCTACCTAGGGTTGTTTCAAATCTTTTGTGCTTTAGGATTAGGTTTACAGACTCTATTCATATCATGCAGCTTCAGATTCGAAATTGTGATTTTGGTCGGCAAGAATTCTAGGGTTTGTGACGTTTATGAGGTTTACACATTTCAAATCTCCTTTCGTCTTCGAATTCTCTCTAATTTATTGCTATGTGATGTAACTCTTATTCTGTGTATTTTACTGATCAATCGAACATGCAAAGGTAGTGATTGAAGCCTTTTGTTGCTGGTTTCCCTTCGATTCAAAAGGTAAGCTTTCTTTCAATTCCTAAGTTACTGTTCGAATAAACCTAGGTTTTAACTGTTCATGATTTTTGCTAAGAAATTAGGGTTTCTTGCATTGTATTTTTTTTGTCGCTCTCTTGGTCTCTTTGCGTCTCGAGAACCTAATTGCAGGTTCCTTTTCCATCTTCAATCTTTGCTTCTTCGTTTTTTTGTTATGCTGCTTTTCTATTTCCAAGTTCTTATTTGTTTTAATAAGCTTTAATTACGTTTGATTAGCTTTAATTATATTTGATTTAGAGTATGTCTATGCTTTGAAGCTCTGACATTTCCAGGCTGTGATTTGGTTTAAGGTTTTGTGCTTGGCTTTGCTTCTGTGCATAAAGAAATTTAAGTGTTTTCTCAATTTAAGTGTTTTCTCAATTTAAGTGTTTTTCTCAATTTAATAAGTGTTTTTCTCAATTTGTTTTGTTCTGTGCATTTCAATTTAATTGTTTTTCTCAAATTTTTTCGTAATTTGTTTTTCTCAGTTTCAGTGATTTGAACACCAAAATCATGTTCTGTTTTTTATCATGTTGATTCAAAGAATGGCCCTTTCTCCTGCCAATCATTTGAACCTAAATGATTAAAAACAGTTCACATTTGCTTCCATTTCCAAGTTGTCATCTGGTTTAAGGTTTTGTTATTTGCTTTGCTTCTGTGCATTTCAATTTCAATGTTTTTGTCAATTTGCATTTTATTTGCATATTCCAGCAAAGATAGATATTGGAGGTGCTTTTCATTTTGTGATTTAGTTTTATTCCAAGATTTGTTAACCCAATTGCCATTTTACATTTAAGTTAAGTTTATTCCAGGGTTTTTCATTTATGCCTCTGTTACTTTAAAGCTTCATGTTTCTTTAAACTTCGTGTTTTACAAGAATCTAGGGCACAGATGAAACCGTGCCAAACTTGGCATTTGGTCATTCAAACAATTGAATGAAAGAAGAAAATTATGGCAAAAGTGGTTGTTAATGAATCTGGATTCATATGGTTGTTGATTTGAAATTGCTTTTCACTGTGAGCAGGGTGCAAGTGGTTAATTAGTTAATTGTTTTCACTCAAGTTTTGCTGATTGTTCAAATGAGTTTTAATCACCTAAATCATGTTCTGTTTTTAAATAGGGAGGTTAGTGGGATCTGTTTTGATAAGTCCCTTTATCTCTCGATGTGAAGCCCACAAACCAATTAGCGACGGTTGAAAGCCTCAAACATTGCGGGCGCGAAATGGAGGTACAGTGACGGTCAACAACCGCCTCCATTGTCGATGACGGTATGTTGAATTTCTCGAATTTCCCTTATTTGGGTTTCTTCTATCCTTTTAGCATTTGATTGGGAGTTTATAAATTAGGGTTCTTGGGGATTTTAAGGTTTTCTAACTCCTTTTTTTTTTTTTTTTTTCAGAAATTGCGTTGTATTTCTCAGATCGGAGCTGTTACGAATGGAGGCAAGCTAGAGCTGGTATAGATTACGAATATTAGTTTTGCATAGCACTGTAAGTTTGATTGGTAAGGTCATCCTAATTTAAAAAAAAAAAAAGAGCCATCTTTCAATTCAATAGTAAAGGCCCTCATTCAAATATGAGTTTTGCATAGCACTGTAAATAGTGTGTGTAGTTGCAGAATTCCTATTTTGATTGATAGCTTTGTTGTTTTTTGTTAAGTTGATTTGAATTTATAACGAATTTACTTATTTTTTAGTACAATTATTTGCTTTCTGGTATTTTGAATCTTTGGATGGAGTTAGTCAAGAGAGGATTGTAATTTTTCAAATTTAGGCTCGACAAATGATTGAAATTTTGAAACTTTAAGCAATTGAAGGCGTTTGATTTGAGTTTCCACATTTCATTCACTATGTAGTATATGTGACTGATTATGTTTTTGGTTAAGGATTGGGGATTTTGGGTGATTAGGTTTTAGTTTCTAGCTTTTGGGTTTTTGGGTATATTTTGTGAGAGAGAGAGAGAGATTGGAGATCCAATCGCAGCGACGAATTGAAGAAGATGAAGATATAGTGATGAACGGAGACGAACAGATCCTCTCCTTAGACATCGATCCTTATAGAATGTAAAACCCTTACTTTTCACTTCAGCAGAAACCCCCAAATGATATTATAGTTCTTTTGATTAATTTTGAAGTTCAAGTTCTCCTTTTTTTTACTTGAATATTTTTTTTGTGATAGGTTGAGAATATGAAAGCTCTGGTAGAGGTGGAGGTTTTCAATTCATGAAAAGAAACCATATCTACGAGAAGGCCATGCTGTGTTGAAACTCTAAATTTCACTCTTTAGGCCCTCTTTGACTTGAATTCATAGCCAGTGTGACTGCTTTTGCAAATTGAATTCAATTTTTAGCTTGGCAGAAGGCGTTTAAATTGGTGCAACTTTCCACTTCTTGGTTCTCTAATCCTAGGGTTTTGGTTTTTTTTTTTTTTTTTTTTCCTTCTCTCTCTTCCTCTTAGTACTTTGATTTGGGGCGACAATGATGTACCCTGATCCACAACACCACAAACAACAGCACCCGCAACATCAGCAACAACACCCTCAACATCAGCAGCACCACCCTCAACATCACCACCGGCCCCAATGATGCGTCAGCCGTCAGTATGGCCCCTGTGTATCACAACCCGCCTGTGCTCGCTCCTCCTCTTCCTCCTAATGATGGTTTGTACCAAATTATGCCTTTGTCTTTGCTATTTTGTTCTGGTTCTTTCCTGTTTAGGTTGGAAATTAATGGAGAATAAAAGAAAACAATTTGAATTGTGGGGAAGTACCTAAACAAGAATTTGGTTGCATTATACTTATTTTGTTGACTGGGATTTTCAACTTTAAAGTGCATTAAACCTAATAGTGTTTTGGTCTAACGTAAAGACTACTGCTAGGGCACTCAAGTCATTTTCTTAATTCATGTGCATATATATTATACGTAACCAGCACATGTTTTCAAAGGATGTTAGTTAGTGTTCATGCTCTGCTGATATTTTATTCTGTTCTGTTCATTTTGATTTTGTTTTTCAGTTGTGGTTATAGGATTGTTTTGTCTCTTTTTTTTTTTTTTTTTTTTTTTCTTTTTTTTCTTCCCTCTGTACAGCTTTTCTAAAATTCAACTGTTCTCAATTTGGTTATTTGAACCGAGGTCAGTTAGGTTGTGCCTTTGGAAGGTCTCACTGCTTTTAAAGTTGAATGGTGCTAACTGAATATAATGTGTTCATTCTTCAGTGTGTGTGAGTGTATGTGTATGCAATGTATGTGAGTGCATACAGTGTGTGCAGTGAGTCACTTGGGCCGTTGGCTTTTTGAGGTATGTTCATTTATAGAGATTTGGCAACTGTATTGTTGAATTTTTAATGTATGCTTGGATTTTAAAGGGGCACCGTATTTATGGGTTGTACGATTCTAGGGAGATAAAGAGAGGGGATTGAGAGGTCATGCTAAGGAGAGTATATTACTTGCCACTGTGGAATATACTTCATATAATAGCAATGTGATGATGTGTGGCATGCTTTAACTAAGGGATATTTTTGTGTAGTAAGAAAGCAATATAGAGTCACATTTTTGTTTTATTTTTTTTCGGATTTGGTAACTGAAATTTTATGTGTGAACTACATGTTTCTTCTGTTTCTTAAGGAAACATAACTTTTTTGGAAACCATCTCTTTCTAATCAAAGACGTTCAGTTTCTTCTCACTCATTGTACAATGTGTTTATATGCCAGCTCACTTGAATGTATATAAAAATAAAAATAAAAACTGTTTATCTTATCGACCTTATTCATTCATGTATCCCTCTGTTTGTTCATAATTGTGTTGAATTTATTCAACTTAAGTGTGCTTTATTCATCCGATTACACCTGAAACAACAGGTTCCTGCAGCAACGTGCGAGCATATTTTCTCGTATTAACTATTGTAGAATTGCTTTAACCCTATTTTTTTGGGAAAAGGTTTTTTGTAACCTTGAGTTATGTTATCTTAATTTAATTTTAAAAATATTTTAACATAAAAAAATTTAAAATCGAACAAATCACACGAATCAACCACTTAACCAACCAAAATTTCAATATAGATGATAATTCATAACATAAACTAAAAATTTAAACACTAATTGAAAATATAAATGATAGTTCATATAAGCTAAAAGTATTCGCTTTGTCCTGGTGATGGAATTAGAAAATAATTTTTTAAAGTTGATTGTCTTAAAATTTTTATTTTATTATTTTGATGTTGAAATTAAATTTCATCCGTTGGATCTTTATTCTATATCGTGGATTTGAAGAATTAAAAAATATGGACCATTAGATCAAAATAAAAAAATAAAAAAAGGAATTTTAATTAAAATTTTACCGCGCATGCACCCTAATCCCACCAGAAGGTTTTTGGCAACCTTAGTGGGGAAGTTTCCTTTCCAAAAGTACCCTTAAAAGTTACCACAGTCGGGTTCAATCTACTTTTGATTAGCTTTACAAATTTGTGAGATTAAGTAGTTCATCAGAATTTCTCCAATTAACTCACACAACCTGGGTTTTAAACCAACCTAAGCACAGATTCAAACCATTAAGTAAAAACAGCAAGCAATGCAAACCATTAAGCACATATGCAATTTATATAAGTAATACCTAATTGCACATATTATGAATGTCCATTGTGTGGTTTAGTTCAAATCCTCCAGCCTCATACACAACCCATAAGAGCCATTCGGAAACCAAAACAAACCCCCCTTGCAATTTAGCTCACTAACCCAATTGAATCAAAACAAATTCAATCAGGAAACAGAAAGTTAAGAACAGCCCAAAAACCAAAAGAAACCCACTTGTAGTTTTAACTCACTAATCCATTGAATCAAAACAAATTCAGTTAGAGAAAAACTAGAGTCCAAAATCATATATATATATATTATCTAAATGTAAACCAATTCTTAGCTAATTAACTGAGTATACCAAAGAATCAAATTATACACAAATTCTTAAAGTTTGGCATCCCAATAATCAAATAAGGAAAAACAACAATGTGTGTACTGCGTGTGTGAGTGTATATTGTATTGCCGAGGAAAAACAACAATATCTTCCAAGCAATAAAAAAAGGTATAAGCGTGGGAGTATATATTGTATGTGTTGTGTGTGTAAGTGCATGACACTGTTTGTGTGACACTGCATGTGTGTGTACACTGTATGTATATAAAATGTGTGTGTAAGTGTAAGTGTGTGTACTCTGTGTGGATAAGTGTATGTGATGTGTGTGAGTGTATATTGTATGCGTATGCAGTGTGTGTGTGCATATCAAAAAAGGTATACACAGCATGTATAAAAAGTTACAGTATACCAAATCACTTAGTCGGAATATACATAAACTTTACTCCTCATAAAAAGAGAAAAAAAGTATATATAAAGAATGAGGAACACAAACCTATCCAAACAATAAAGATTCTGTAATAGGTAATAGCTTGCAAAACACCAAAAACTAATAGTGAGAAAAATGAAACATATATCAAGCAGATGAGACGAATTTGTAAGTCGAAAACTCCACCTATAACAGCTATACTAAAGCATAAACATTCATGAAAACTCATAATCTATAGCTAAAAAGCACAAAGTATTTTTGCGGAAATATAAAGATCCTTTTTGTGCCCCAACTTTTTGCAACCAAACAGAGGAATCCCAACAAAAAACAATGGTCTTTGACATAGGAAAATGAACTCACCGCCCCAACAGAAGCCTACACCACTAATCCTGAAACACCTTTACTTCTTAAACCTTCAATCACTACCTTTGCATGTTCGATTGCTCTCCGGATCGTTCTCTCAGGATCCGTCGGACCAAGCTGTCCTGGCCAATCAAACTTGATCTTGGGGTTAGGAACAAAATATTATTTTAACTTTCCATTTGATTCTTTGCAGCAGCAGTAGCCATGGAAAGGCCATATGCATCTGCATCCATGGCTACTTCTTAGACATCTGCATCGCTCAAGTATTTTTCGAATTCTTGGTGACCACAATTACAATTTCGAATCTGAAGCTCTATGAAATAAATGGAGTTTGTAAACATAACCCTAAAGCACAAAGATTTGAAAACGACTTCTCACCTTTTTAATCAACTGAGGTAGGCATGGGTTTCAAATCTTAGTCACTCTCTGCAAGCATGGCCTTCTTTCTCAATTTCCGGCCTTCCTGTCTTTGTGCGCGCTCTCTCCCCCTCTTTCTGTGTACTTCCCTCCGGCAAGTGTTTGGGTTGATAATTAATCTTGGGCTTAAATCAAAGGAAGCCCAGTTGTGCAAAGCATTTGTTTTGGGCTAGTGACTGCCATGGTGAAGGCAGCGGCCCACAATATTAAAATGATGGTGCAGGGCAGCTAATAGGCAACAACCCTACACATAGGCTGACCGAAGGTAAGGGGCAGTAAGGCCTTAGCAGAAAGGCACCCTTTCAATGGCAAAATTGGTAAATAATGGAAGATTTAAGGTAATCGACAAAGTCAAGAGAACCATGTCTTCCTCTCATATATATTTTCTACAGTGTGCGAGTGAATATAATTTGTGCATTCTTCTGTGTGTGCGAGTGAATATAATGTGTGCTTTTAAAGTTGAATGGTGCTAACTGAATATAATGTGTTCATTCTTCTGTGTGTGCGAGTGTATGTGTATGCAATGTATGAGTGCATACAGTGTGCAGTGTGCCAGCTCACTTGTATGCAGTGTATACAGTGTGCAGTATGCAATGTATGAGTGCATACAGTGTGTGCAGTGTGTCACTTGGGCCGTTGGCTTTTTGAGGTATGTTCATTTATAGAGATTTGGCAACTGTATTGTTGAATTTTTAATGTATGCTTGGATTTTAAAGGGGCACCGTATTTATGGGTTGTTGTACGATTCTAGGGAGATGAAGAGAGGGGATTGAGAGGTCTTGCTCAGGAGAGTATATTACTTGCCACTGAGGAATATACTTCATATAATAGCAATGTGATGATGTGTGGCATGCTTTAACTAAGGGATATTTTTGTGTAGTAAGAAAGCAATATAGTCACATTTTTGTTTTATTTGTTTTTGGATTTGGTAACTGAAATTTTATGTGTGAACTACATGTTTCTTCTGTTTCTTAAGGAAACATAACTTTTTTGGAAACCATCTCTTTCTAATCAAAGATGTTCAGTTTCTTCTCACTCATTGTACAATGTGTTTATATGCCAGCTCACTTTAATGTATATAAAAATAAAAATAAAAACTGTTTATCTTATTGACCTTATTCATTCATGTATCCTTCTGTTTGTTCATGATTGTGTTGAATTTATTCAACTTAAATGTGTTTTATTCATCCGATTACACCAGAAACAACAGGTTCCCGCAGCAACTTGCGGGCATATTTTCTCGTATTAACTATTGTGGAATTGCTTTAACCCTATTTTTTTGGGAAAAGATTTTTTGTAACCTTGAGTTATGTTATTTTAATTTAATTTTAAAAATATTTTAACATAAAAAAATTTAAAACCGAACAAATCACACCAATCAACCACTTAACCAACCAAAACTTCAATATAGATGATAATTCATAACATAAACTAAGAATTTAAACACTAATTGAAAATATAAATGATAGCTTATAGCTTTGTCCTGGTGATAGATTTGGAAAATAATTTTTTAAAGTTGATCGTCTTAAAATTTTTATTTTATTATTTTGACTTTGAATTTAAATTTCATCCATCGGATCTTTATTTTATATTGTGGATTTTAAGAATTAAAAAATATGGACCATTAGATCAATATAAAATAAAAAATGAAAAGAAAAAAAAAAGGAATTTTAATCTAAAATTTTACCGCGCATGCACCCTAATCCCACCAGAAGGTTTTTGTCAACCTTAATGGGGAAGTTTCCTTTCCAAAAGTACCCTTAAAAGTTACCATAGTCAGGTTCAATTTACTTTTGATTAGCTTTACAAATTTGTGAGATTAAGTAGTTCATCAGAATTTCTCCAATTAAACCGATAAACTCACACAACCTGGGTTTTAAACCAACCTCAGCACAGATTCAAACCATTAAGCAAAAACAGCAAGCAATGCAAACCATTAAGCACATATGCAATTTATATATGTAATACCTAATTGCACATATTATGAATGTCCATTGCGTGGTTTAGTTCAAATCCTCCAGACTCATACACAACCCATAAGAGCCATTCGGAAACCAAAACAAACCCCCCTTGCAATTTAGCTCACTAACCCAATTGAATCAAAACAAATTCAATCAGGAAACAGAAAATTAAGAACAGCCCAAAAACCAAAAGAAACCCACTTGTAGTTTTAACTCACTAATCCATTGAATCAAAACAAATTCAGTTAGAGAAAAACTAGAGTCCAAAATCATATATATATATATATATATATATATTATCTAAATGTAAACCAATTCTTAGCTAATTCACTGAGTATACCAAAGAATCAAATTATACACAAATTCTTAAAGTTTGACATCCGAATAATCAAATAAGGAAAAACAACAATGTGTGTGCTGCATAAGTGTGTGAGTGTTTATTGTATTGCCGGGGGAAAACAACAATATCTTCCAAGCAATAAAAAAAGGTATAAGTGTGTGAGTATATATTGTATGTGTTGTGTGTGTGTATAAGTGCATGACAGTGTTTGTGTGACACTGCATGTGTGTGTACTCTGTATGTATATAAAATGTGTGTAAGTGTAGGTAAGTGTGTGTACTCTGTGTGGATAAGTGTATGTGAGGTGTGTGAGTGTATATTGTATGCGTATGCAGTGTGTGTGTGCATATCAAAAAAGGTATACGCAGCATGTATAAAAAGTTACAGTATACCAAATCACTTAGTCGGAATATACATAAACTTTACTTCTCATAAAAAGAGAGAAAAAAAGTATATATAAAGAATGAGGAACACAAACCTATTCAAACAATAAAGATTCTGTAATAGGTAATAGCTTACAAAACACCAAAAACTAATAGTTAGAAAAATAAAACATATATCAAGAAGATGAGACGAATTTGTAAGTCGAAAACTCCACCTATAACAGCTATACTAAAGCATAAACATTCATGAAAACTCATAATCTATAGCTAAAAAGCACAAAGTATTTTTGCGGAAGTATAAAGATCCCTTTTGTGCCCCAAACCCCCGTCTGTCCTCTCTTCACCTCCCTCCATCTTTAAGTGTGATTTTTTTTTCTTTTTCTGATGTTGGAATTTTGATCTATGGAGTTTAAGGCTCTGAAATATAGTATGATTTCAGAGCATTTGACAACTTAGTTGTAAGCAAGAAAGTTAATAACTATGGCGGGCATATGAGAGAGGGAGAGACAAAGAATAGAAGCTCGTGAGGTTGTGGGTGGAGCCAATATATCCCATATAACCACATTAAACGTGGATGCGAATGTAAATTTCCGAGGTAATGTTTAAGAAACTTAGAAGATAGATTACTATCCATTAATTGATTGATGTACACACATTACAAATGGTTAGATTATGACTCTTTTCAAGCAAACAAAGAAAGAAAAATATAACAATCATTCAGGAAAAAAATGAGCAAGAAGACATTTTCAGCGAAAAACTAGCATCAACTTTTTGCAACCAAACAGAGGAATCCCAACAAAAAACAATGGTCCTTGACATAGGAAAATGAACTCACCGACCCAACAGAAGCCTACAACACTAATCCTGAAAGACCTTTAATTCTTAAACCTTCAATCACTACCTTTGCATGTTCGATTGCTCTCCGGATCGTTCTCTCAGGATCCGTCGGACCAAGCTGTCCTGGCCAATCAAACTTGACCCCAACAGGAACAAAATATTATTTTAACTTTCCATTTGATTCTTTGCAGCAGTAGCAGCCATGGAAAGGCCATATGCATCTGCATCCATGGCTACTTCTTAGACATCTGCATCGCTCAAGTATTTTTCGAACTCTTGGTGACCATAATTACAATTTCGAATCTGAAGCTCTATGAAATAAATGGAGTTTGTAAACATAACCCTAAAGCACAAAGATTTGAAAACGACTTCTCACCTTTTTAATTAGCTGAGGCAGGCATGGGTTTCAAATCTCAGTCACTCTCTGCAAGCATGGCCTTCTTTCTCAATTTCTGGCCTTCCTGTCTCTGCGCGCGCTCTCTCTCCCTCTTTCTGTGTCCTTCCCTCCGGCAAGTGTTTGGGTTGATAATTAATCTTGGGCTTAAATCAAAGGAAGCCCAGTTGTGCAAAGCATTTGTTTTGGGCTAGTGACTGCTATGGTGAAGGCAGCGGCCCACAATATTGAAATGATGGTGCAGGGCAGCTAATAGGCAACAACCCTACACATAGGCTGACCGAAGGTAAGGGGCAGTAAGGCCTTAGCAGAAAGGCACCCTTTCAATGGCAAAATTGGTAAATAATGGAATATTTAAGGTGATTTACCCCTTGCCCAAGACAATCACGCGGGATTGAAATTGTGCTAGAAAGGAAAAACTTGAACACTTGGATTAAGAAGTCCATAAAAACAACAAGAAAAGCAAGAGAAAATGACACTTTAACTCTCTGAACAAAACAACAAGACTTCCCAAAATGCTCTATTATTTCCTGTCATTTCCCTTACATTCTTTCTGCAACAAAGTTATCCTTTGTGATTTTTAGAAGCTTTGCTACATGTTCTTGTGCAGTATCGATTCCCTTTGTAAACATTCAGTACCATTTTCCTTAAAGAAAGTTTTTACATTGTAAACAAAAGAAGAAGTGCTCAACAAGGCAGCAAACCTTGCCCGACAAGGTGGAAACCTTGCCTGAGCCTCTTTTATTTACATTTTTGTGTAGTACATCTGGCTTTTATGTGTTTTCTATAATTTTCAATGCTTATTTCAGGGCTTTACATTCTTAATGGTGTTGAACTAAATGCTTTTACTTACCTTGTTGTTGATTAAAGTTGGTTTCAAGAAAGTAGACAATCTTAATGAACAAAATCTTCCTATAAATTGGTATATGATACATGATCAAAAAGTCCTTGTTTACAAGGCATAGAAAAGAACTTTTTACAGACTTAACTTATCTGGAAACAATCATTTTGAATTAAGAAGCCTAAGTAAATTGTGGCACAAGTAATCAACTTATCTGACCACAATACAATTTCGAATCTGAAGCTCTATGAAATAAATGGAGTTTGTAAACATAACCCTAAAGCACAAAGATTTGAAAACGACTTCTCACCTTTTTAATTAGCTGAGGCAGGCATGGGTTTCAAATCTCAGTCACTCTCTGCAAGCATGACCTTCTTTCTCAATTTCTGGCCTTCATGTCTCTGCGCGCGCTCTCTCTCCCTCTTTCTGTGTCCTTCCCTCCGGCAATTGTTTGGGTTGATAATTAATCTTGGGCTTAAATCAAAGGAAGCCTAGTTGTGCAAAGCATTTGTTTTGGGCTAATGACTGCTATGGTGAAGGCAGCGGCCCACAATATTAAAATGATGGTGCAGGGCAGCTAATAGGCAACAACCTTACACATAGGCTGACCGAAGGTAAGGGGCAGTAAGGCCTTAGCAGAAAAGCACCCTTTCAATGGCAAAATTGGTAAATAATGGAAGATTTAAGGTGATTCACCCCTTGCCCAAGACAATCACACGGGATTGAAATTGTGCTAGAAAGGAAAAACTTGAACACTTGGATTAAGAAGTCCATAAAAACAACAAGAAAAGCAAGAGAAAATGACACTTTAACTCTCTGAACAAAACAACAAGACTTCCCAAAATGCTTTATTATTTCCTGTCATTTCCCTTACATTCTTTCTGCAACAAAGCTATCCTTTGTAATTTTTAGAAGCTTTGCTACATGTTCTTGTGCAGTATCGATTCTCTTTGTAAACATTCAGTACCATTTTCCTTAATTAGCTGAGGTAGGCATGGGTTTCAAATCTCAGTCACTCTCTGCAAGCATGGCATTCTTTCTCAATTTCCAACCTTCCTGTCTCTGCGCGCGCTCTCTCTCTCTCCCCGTCTCCTTCTCTCTGGCAAGTGTTTGGGTTGATAATTAAAAGAAAGCCTAGTTGTGCAATGCATTGGTTTTGGGCCAGTGACTACTTTGGTGAAGGCGGCGGCCCACATAATATTAAAATGATGGTGCAGGGCAGCTAAGACTCTGAATCCTAGACAGATCCTCTTTGTGAGGTTTCCGAAGATCCGTTAATCATGTTCGTTCATCGTACATTGTGCAGTTAGAAATTATTTTAAATATTTTTATTTAAAATTAAATACAAACAGTACCTTATAAATACTGACCACACGATGTACGATGAACAAATAAAATTCACGGAACTCCAGAATTTTCACCAAAAGAATCTGGAGAGGATCCTGTAGGGGCAGCTAATTGGCAGCAACCCTACACTTAGGCTGGCAAGAGGTATGGGGCGGTAAGGCCTTAGCAAAAAGGCACATTTTCAATGGCAAAATTGGTAAATAACGAAGGATCTAAGGTGGAGACTTGAAGTCGTGTTTCATTTTGCCGTGGGATGGTTTTTTCCCTCCCTTTCTTCACAGTGAACTTCAATGAATTATGCATGGGTATTTTTTTTAGTATAATGATATCTTACGTTAAGGAAATAAAGAATTCGGTTAAACCACATAATGAATAATCTAATTTGATATCAAATTTGTTGTCTACGAGATTCGAATATAAAACATCTCATTTAAATAGAGTAATCACTCATTTTAGTGATGTAATTACATCGCTCACAATATTTAATTTACCTATTATCTAACATAGAGGGTGTTATTACCACTATAAGACTTTGGGATTTACTATTTTCACTTACATTTAGTCAAATATTTTAATGGATATTGTGTTTGGTTTCTATCCATGAATTCTAGATTCAAAACTCCCATCTCTCAAATTATTATAATAGTTTCGAACCCTTTCCTTCCTCTTACTAATAATTTATTTTTGTTTTTTACTATTTGCACTTGATAATTATCTGTTCTTACCTAGCAGAATTCAAAGTTTCCATTTTACCCTTTTAAAGAATAAAGATATATATAAAAAAATAAAAAATAAATAAATAAATAAATAAAAACTTAAAACAGTAGTTGGAGCTCTCACTGGAGTTGGCGGCTCCCAACTACCTCCTTTCCCCTCCTCTTCCATCTCCGTTCTAGTCCAACGCGTGGACCCACTTTTACGGCTTAAAGTCTTGAACCAAATTACACACCTTTCACTATCGCCGCAAGCATTCTCGTCAAGGGATTAGTGTGAAACAATATGTTTGCTACTAATTAATTAAGGCTTATAGTCTTGAACCAAATTATACGCCTTTGATTATCACCACAAAGAGCTGCCAAAGACCATTTCTGTAAATTTGAAGTTGGATGATAAATTAAAGGGAGTTAAGATAGATGAAGGTATAGTGGTAGTCATTTTCACTTGTAAGTTAGGTCTTATGTTCGATTCTCACTAAATAACCAAATGCGAATTTGAACTACATTATTGCTAGCAAATTATAAGGCTTAGCCCATCCTCTTCCTTTAGTATAGATAATATCGATTGTTAAAAAAAAAATTGGATGAAGGTGAGTCTGGTACATCTTTGTAGTTAGAAGGGAGTGATGCACAGACAAATTTGTTTCAAAACTTAGTAATGCCCTTGTGTATTTCTAATCCTTGCACCCTTACATCCTACCGTTACATATCAATTTTGAACGTATCTTGAGATTGGAGCGTGAGAAAAAGTGTATGTGCAAATGAAGAACAATGAATGACGTTGTCGAGGAAAAAACAAATCAATACCAGGTACAGAAAACAAGTTAAATCACGAAGATTCCTTGACTTTTTTTTTTTTTTTTGATGATTAAATTGTTTTTCGCTCCCGTGTAATAAAAGGAAGAGGAACTGAACTCCATTCATAGGCACAACTCCTCATTGCTTTCTCTCGATAAGCTTAAAGCTAGGTGAGCGGTTACAAATAATGTTGATCTTTAAAGAAAAATAAAAACATTAGACCCTAACCTACAAAATTAAAATTTTCGTTGGAGATGACTCTTGTGCCAACAAAATTTTTCTTTGTCGATTTAAAATTTGTCGGCAAAATGATATTTTCTAGCAGTGTCTTTTCCATCTCTATCTCTCATATCATCAAGTCGTTCCCTTTTGGAGACAACTTTGCTAGTGGATTACTAATAATGGTGGAAAGAAAATGAACAGATTGGTGATAAAAAAAAGTTAGCCACTTCTCATCATATTTGCAATCCTTATTATTTCTGTAGGTAACTAAGATAAAGCATAGTTTTTCTATTAAAGACTTGTCCAGACTGAAATCATTGAACATAAATAAATTAGAAAGTAAAAATAATTCTATTCTGATATTTCCCAGTTTGAGCTTAGTGCTCTTGCAAACCTTACAACGATTCGTACCTTAATTCTTACAACTGAGACAATTCCCGAAAGGAATATGGTGAAGATGATTGTTTCTTTTTTAGATGGTGATGTGCATGTGCGTTTATGGGGATCAAATGCAAGAGAATATATGTCACTCCTTGATCCCGAGCTATGTTCAGGATCGACACGCGACGTTACTACGTACTTGATCATCGAACCTCTATGTTAGACTGCCTACATACCCTACAACGGGATCAAGCCATTTGTAGTTCATCCTTCTTTTAAGCTCTAAAATTCTCAAGGCATTAACTGGTAAGAAGATAGAGTTCCAAAATCACACAAGGGAACCAATTGAGCATGCCTTGCTAGATTTTTGTCTACATAACGAAATCATATGCATGTGAAACAAGATTGTCATTCACCTATATCACAATATTTTCCAACACAATCCACAATCACAACAATTAAGTGATTCAATGAATCAAAGATGCACAATATTAACATTTAACTATGTTAATCAATCAATAAAATCACATATCATTTCACGAATTTAATAAAGGAACTCACCATAATTCCCTACATGGATTCCAAGCAATAACATGATAACTTTAATTTACAAACATAATATCCACTGTGAGCAGTTCCTATGCACTCGAATCTAGGTTTTCAAACTAACTTAATGGAAACAAACAATAATTGGAATTCCTGACCACTCAAAGGAATCCAACCAAAATATGGCCGCCTATCGAAATTAACCAAGTACAACTAATCCTCACAACCCTAGGTAGGCAGTGATCACCCATCGCAGTTACACTAAGCATGATCATCCCCATCATATGTACGGTCCTCAATTGCGGATATAACAAGTAGAACCGGATTCTATGTGAAATCCCGTTCATGGATTTCACTGTTATAATATACGTATTTGTATTATTAAGATTTTATAATATTTTTTGAGAAATTATATTAATTTATTTGAATTTAGATTTGAATTAAACTAGTTACGAAGTTTGAAGTTTGGAAATTAATTATCTAAAATCTGTAAACCTTTCAAGATCATGAATTATATTTTCGAACAGATCTTGAAAGCACGAGCGCATAGGCGAAAGCCGTTTGTGAGTCTGGATTATAACGGTATAATTATGGACATTTGAAGTCGTCTTACTAAACTATAGTTTTTAAGTTAAATAAACTCCCACCTTGTGGGAAAGGGACCAATCAGATAAAAGAGTGAGGGACCAATTAGAAATGGGAAAGAAAAGGAGAACCAATGAGGAAAGGAGGAAAAAAGAAAAGAAAAAAAAGGAGGCTCCCAGCCTTCTTATCGCCTGTGCACCCGTGCACCCACCCGACCCCATTTCTGACGGATTCCACCATTTTTCTGTTGATTCACCACCATCCAACACCTGCAACCTCTTCCACAACCTCCCCTTTACCATCTCCACCCAAATTTGAGGGTTTTTAGGTCCAAATCATGAGGAACTCCACCGGAACAAGACCCAATCAGTTGTAGGGGCGTCGGAACACCGAGGAAGGAGAATTGAAGCTCACCCATTCTAGGGTTTCCGACAGGTGCAAGCCAAATTGGGGGCCTTTCCTAGCCAATTTGGACTTGGCCACACGTATGAAACTTGCTCTACTCATTGAGATCTACATTTATGTGAAATTTGGTAATTTTTGGAGTTAGTCGGAAAAATTGGGTTTCCGTTCACTGGAAACCGCCACCCACGGCGGCGCACCGTTGATGCCTTTCTAAGTTCAATTAGATGTCCTGATTTTATATTTGATATTCGTATGACGTGGATTGATCATTTGAACCTAATTTCACTATGATACATTACATGATCAAAATATGAATTGACAATTCGACCGTTGGATCGTTACCAAACTTTAATACGTTAGAACAAATAATATTTGAGGACCATAGAAACTTATTGATTAGGGATCCGACGTATGGATCTTCCCAAATTGAATAAGTTTGTAAAATCAAACGTTGGCTGCCACTTGAATTTGTAATTGGCGGAGATCCGACCGTCGAATCGCAATGAAATTTTAGTATGTTGTTTTAGAAGCATAATGTGGACTTTAGAAAGTTACGGATCCGAAATCCAATTTGTGGATCTTCCGGATTGAATTATGTAGAATTGTGGATCTTACCTTTGACCGAGAGTTGACTTTTGGTCAACATGTCTCAAAACGTTCTAAATACTAAAATTAGTACTACGGGAGACTTAAGCGAAGTCTAGTGGGCCTACATTGGTTAAAGAGTGATTTGAACATATGTGATATGGTGTTTACCTTGATTTCTTATATGGGTATCATATGTGAATATGACTTGGTTTTATAATGTGATTTCTATTGAAATGTGATTTTATATATTTAGCCATAGACCTATATTTATTAAACATAATTTGGCTTATGTACTGATGATGATTGTGATATGTGATTTGACGTGCCCATTTGAAACGTGGTTGATTTGCATAAAGGGGTGTGATATCCACACACCCCATTTTATTTCTCACACACCTTTTTAATTTTTGGCCATCGGATCAGATGAATTGAAGAAGATCAACAGACATAAATTATCAAGGAGTATGTGAGAAGTAAAATAGGGTGTGTGGATAGCACACCCCTTGCATAAATGGTATGATATGATGAAATGTAAGGGCTAGTAGTGGGCTGTTAACCATTGTCATGGGGTTTGTTTCTTTGAAACTTGTTTCATATCTCGTTTCATTATTTCATTTCACGTTTTGTTGAGCCGTTCTAATTGTGTACCTTGTGCTTTATTACATTTCTTGTTTCATGTCTTGTTTTTGAGCCGTTGATATGTTCCTTGGCCCTCCGCTTGGTTCAGTGGAGTGATCCAGGATTGGGTTTCCGCTGGAGTTCCGTTGAGTGGTTTGGTTCCCTGCTCTGTCTGGATTTTATTGAGTGATGGTCTAGAATCCCTTCTATTCCACGATTCCATTGAGTGATGGTTCAGAATCCCTTATATTCCCTGATTTCGTTGAGTGATGGTCTGGAATCCCTTCTATTCAGCGATTTCGTTGAGTGATGGTCCAGAATCGTATCTTGGTTTGGATTCCGTTAATGGTCTAGAATCGTATCCATTTGGATTTCGTTGAGTGATGGTCCGGAATCATATCCACTTGGATTCCGTTGAGTGATGGTTCGTAATCTTTTCTACTTCGCGATTCCGTTGAGTGATGGTCCAGAATCCCTTCTACTCCGCGATTCCGTTGAGTGGTGGTCCGGAATCGTATCCTGGTTGATTCCGTTGAGTGGTCTGAAACCCGATGTTGATGGATTTCGTTGAATGGTCTGAAAATCACATCATTTGACTTGTTGGTTCCTTGGATTTGATTTCAGCTTCAAAAATGTAGGCTTCGGCCAAACTGTGTCACTCTAGCCCTGCATTTCGATGAATTGTATGTGTTATTGATGATGTGATTGTTGGCATTGTGATTAGACTCGTTGATCAATATGGTTAGAGAATATGATTGTGCTTGTCATTTGTATTTTTTAATATTGCATGATATGCATTGTGATATATTGTTAAGACATAGCGATTTATGTGATAATTTTTTGAGTGTAGTGAAGGGTGAACTACGAATGGCTTGATCCATATTGAGGGTACATAAGCAGTCTAACGAGGATGTTAAATGCAGCCATAAAGTATACGAATAATCACTATGCAATTCGAGGCTCGAGATGTGCTTGGTACATATCCCGGAGGCGGTGTATGTTAGATATACGGGTTTTGATGATGTCACATGTCGATCCTGGACGTATGTCGGGATCGGGGCGTGACATTCTAACTCTAGGTAATGATCACCCATTGCGGATATACCAAGCATGGTCACTCCTAAAATGTGTATGGTCCCCCATTGCGGATATACCAAGCAGAACCATAGGCATAGTTTAATCGTGCAGGCAATGATCACCCATCGTGGATATACCAAGTATGATCACCCCTATTATATGTACAGTCCCCCATCGCAGATATACCAAGCAGGACCGTATCTTAACTCTAGGTAGTGATCACCTATCACGGATATTAACACTATAAGACTTGGGATTTACTATCTACACTTGCATGTGCTCAAATATCCTATTGGATATGGTGTTTGATCTCTACCCATGCATTATGAGTTTAAAACTCTCAATTTCCAAATTATTGAAATAGTTCCAAACCCTCCTCCTCTCCTTAACATTAATTTTTTTTTACCATTTGCACTTAATTAATTTTTTGTTATTACTTAGCAAAATTCAAAGTTTTCATTTTATCCTTTTAAAGAATAAAGTTGTAAAAAATAAAAAATAAAATAGTAGTCGGAGCTTTGACCGGAGTCGGCGGCTCCCAAGTACCTCCTTTCCCCGCCTCTTCCATCTCCCTTCTAGTCGTATGCATGGATCCACTTTTAAGGCTTAAAGTCTTGAACCAAATTACACGCCTTTCACTATCACCTCAAACATTCTCGTCATGGGATTAGTGTGAAACCATATTTTTGCTCTTATAGTCTTGAACCAAATTATACGCCTTTGACTATTACCACAAAGTGTTTGGAGGTGTTTGTTATAGTCACATTCCTAAACAATTGAGACACAAGTTGGAGGAAGCTTCAACCAAAGGCATTTTTGTTGCTTAAAATATCTGTGACCGTGAAAATATCGATAAGCAAATTTGTGGAAATATCGACGGACATATCGAATATCAGTTGTTTTCTATGGAAATAATGAAAACTTAAAATGAAACATTGGGAATTCTTAAACATTGGTTTGGATGAAATATAAGATTTTTTTCGATATTTAACAGATGTATAAAAAAATATAGATGATATATGTCGATTTTATTCTAAACTTAAGAGTACTTCACCCCCCCCCCCCCCCCCCCCCCCCCCAATCTCCATATCTTTATATGATTTTTGGATATTTCCATGAAAATATCAAATGTATCGAAGAAATTTTAAACCCTTGTTAAAACAATGAGTGACTTTGAGGAAAAACAAAACAATACAAGGTATAGAAAACAAGTTAAACCACAGTGATCCAATGACCTTTTTGTCTTGATGATTAAAGAAAATAAAAATATTAAACCCTAGCCTATAAAATCATGTAATTTTCTCTCTCTCTCTCTCTCTCTCTCTCTCTCTCATATCATCAAATCCTTCCCTTTTGGAGACAACTTTGCTAGTGGATGACTAGTAATGGTGGAAAGAAAATGATCAGATTGGTGAGAACAAAAAGTCACTTTGCATGATGGGCAACTATCTCATGCGGTTCGGAGAGGACTCAGCCTGACATAATACTTCTTTGTAATGAAAATTGAGTGGAAACATGAAAGAGTCTATTGGAGAATAGTAACAAGAGTAATTAATGACAGATTCACTCTCAAATCATGCTTCTGACAAAGATAGTATGTTTCACTTGTGTAAAGACTATCTCCACAGCCGCTTCTTTTGCTTCTTCCTTTACTTCTTTTTGCTGGAAAGTAGCTCTCCTCATCATATTTGCGTTTCTTTTTATTTCTGTAGGTTACGCGCCGTGGTGATTGAAACGCCTATAATGGTATGGTATTTGCAACTAAGGGGGTCGGATGAATAATGGTATGGTATTTGTAACTAGCTTAGAACACCGGTGAAATTTTTACTCGTATATGTTAAGATTTCGTTTTAGATATGAGTACGGAAATTTTCAGTCTTAAAGTGAGATGGTTTTCTTTTTTTCTTGTGTTCAAAGGTGAACATAATAATTATTACATGCACACGATGACTTGACTTCAAGTCTTTTTTTTTTTCGTTTTTTGGTCGAACAAGTCTTCAAATGATGGCGATGGGCTGATCTTATCAAACGATCACTTGACTTCAAGTCTTCGAGTGATGGTCTGAACAAATTCTTATGTTCACCTTATCACCGCCCATTTCTCCACCTTCTCGACTTCTTGTATGTTTAGAATTATGATCACTATTTTCCGTATTCTTTTGTAGTCCATAGCTCCCCAAGCTCATTGAAAGAAACAACTTATACTGTCTACAAAAAAGGGACGTCGATTTCTCCACCTTTAATTATGTGAGGTCCTAAGCATATAAAATTATAAATAAAACAGATAGTTATTGAATACATATGTTGACATTAAATAGAGTCTAGGAATTAAAATTAATTTTTAATCTTGTATAAGATATTTTTTGAAGAAAAAAAATTAGTATCAGGTCCCTAGTTACTAATGTTCATTGATTGAGACCTTATTAGTTTTCAAATTTTGATTGAAGTCCCTAGCATTAATGTGACAATGAATTTACATGTTCATTACATAATTTTTTAAAATAAAACTAGTAATTGATTTAGGGTTTTAATACTCACACCTCTATTAAACTCCTATTTAATTGTCAATTCAAACATTTCCAAAATAAATAAAAAATTAAATTAGAATAAGTTTGTACCCATTAGTTTTTATAAAAGGATTCTCAATTTTTTAATCTTAAATGTAACCATTCATATAATTTTCAATGTTTTTTAATCTTAAATGTACCCATTCTTAAATATACCAATTTGTTATATGTAAAATGTACCCTTTTTTAATATAAAATGTACAAAAAGTTTTATATAAAATGTACCCAATTTTTTAATATAAAATCTATTCAAAAATTTTTAATCCATTTTTAAACTTATATGGGTACATTCTTTTTCGTTGATTTGAGAATGTATCTATGTCAAGTTTAATCGAAGCAATGTACTAATGTTATTAAGCCTAATATCTTCTTCTTTCTGTGTTTTGAAGAATGTACTCATGTTTTGGTACAATAATTTTTTTTTGTTAATTTTGATAAATGTACCCATACACACACACACACACACAATATAAGAAAGAGAGTATAATTTATATTTTATTATTTTTAATCCCACAAATTATGAATTTTATTTAAAATCTCATTAATATAAACAAATACAAATTTAATTTTTAATTTAAAAGATATAGTAACTTATACTATTACATTAATGTCAGGGACTTCAATCAAAAATTAAAAACAGACAAAGTTTCAATAAAAAAAATATTGATAGTTAGGGACTGCATCCAAATTGTTCCTTTTTTAAAACTTTATCTATAAAATTAATCATGTTAAATCCTGCAATATATAATTAATATTGTGAGCACCCAAAAATATGTGTAAGTGCTGAATAGGATATTAGCTGACTTCGAAAGACTTCCATCGATTTGTCAGCCTGTCACTTTGAATGCATGGTTAGCTCGACAAGAACGTTTATGTTGATGATCAGTGGCTTATAATCTGGTTCACGAGACCTCATCCCTGTGATTAGTGGAACAAAAGTTACTTTGTTTATGAAAGAGATAGGAGCCTCAGTGACATTTTTATTAGTAGGAGTGACAATTAATTGATTGTTATGCGTGCAAAGCTCGAGAAAATAAAATACTAAACCTAAATTGAAGGCTAAATTAATTAATATTCACGTACTATTGAATAAATTGTGTGTATATATTGTAAATCCTACTACATGGAAGAACTTCAACTCATGTAATTAACATGAGATAAGTAAGTATAACGATAAATAAATTGAGGTATGGAGTATATATACACAGAATTAGAACCTGTATTAAAAAGATAAATAAGCATTGAGATGAGTCACATATGCAAACGACGACTTGACTGCAAGTCTTCAAGTGATTTTATCTGCTCAAAGTATTATGTTCACATTCTTTAAGATCAAACAAACATACATATTAAACTAAATGATCGAGTTTGTAAATTATTACATGCAAACAATGAATGACGTCTAGTCTTCAAGTGATGGGGATGGGCTGATTTTATTAAACGATGACTTGACTTTAAGTCTTGAAGCGATGGTCTGAGCAAATTATTATATTCACGATCACCACCCATTTCTCCACCGTCTTGACTTCTTGTATGTTTAGGATCACTATTTTTTTGGATTCTTTTGTAGTCCATAGCTCCCGTAGCTCATTGAAAGAAACAACTTTGTATATACTGTCTACAAAAAAAGGGACGTCGATTTCTCCACCTTTAATTATGTGAGATCCTAAGCATATTTAATCCGGACATAAAAATAAATAAAAACAAAAACATACATCATAATCTGAAAAAATAAGAGTCCTTTTGATGACCTAAATTTTTAGTTTTTAATTTTGAGAAATGAAGTCATTTAGTACTGCGATTTAGTGATATTACTCTTTAATTGTAAATAAGAGAATTTAGACTCGAATTTGGTAAATAACAAATTCATACCAATTTATTGCCCTATCCTTTTGGGAAATAACCACACACTTGTCTCTCCTATTACACACACGTCATTATATCTAATCAGTGCATTGAACAGATGAAACAAAAACAACGACTAGGATTAAACAGATGTGTGTACGGTTAGAAAACTAGAGTGTTTACAACATTTCTCTTTGATTTTTAGTTTTCAATTTTCAGATTTCTTTTGAAGGATTGAATAAAGGAAATTTAATTGGTAATTGTTTTCAGCTTTCAACAGTGAACTAGTATTTATCAGAAACTATCTTTCCGCTGATTATCTAATGTGGACTTTGTGGTGTCTTGTTTATTGATTTTCCCATCATGTTTTGATGTTCCAAATGTTAGCATGTTTCTAGAGGATTCTCAAGATCAGGGCGTGGCACTAATTCTCCCATTTTTTGAGCGGATTGATTGAAATTGATAAGTTTCTTTAATGAGTAATCTATATTCTACCTTCAAGAGTTACATGTTCCAATTCAATCCTAGACAAAGAGGCTTTAGTGAAAAATAAAGAAAAAAGAGTGTAAAATGATACTTTTTTTAACGCTTATAACGATTTTCAAAAGTTAGAGAAAAAATTTGCCGAATTTTTAATACCCTTGTCCTTAATCGCTTGACTTCAATTGAGGTTGCCTAATAGATACGCAAAGCTTTCCTATAGTAGCTAGGCTAGCTAGAGCCGTTGCAATTCATCAATTCATCACTAATCAATCGACTAATCAATTCATGACTTCCAAGTCTTCAATTGATTGAGACATCAATTCATCACCCACTAATCAATCGACTCATGCTTTTTTATTTATTTATGCTTTGCATGAGTTGTGTCTATAAAAGGAGTTAAATTCTACTCTTAATTATATGAGAGCCATAAAACAATATTTCCTATAACCAGAAACACACTGCCATGAAAATGGAATCTTTGTTGTCCAAATTTACCTGTTTGCATTGTCTTCTTTTGCTATTACTCAATGCTACTCACTGTTTTTCATATGTGCAGACTCAGACACAGACACTTTGCCATGCTGACGAGCATTCCTTCTTGTTACAATTCAAGAAAAGCTTTACGATAGACAAGTCAGCTTCTAGATCTCCTTTTGCTTATCCGAAGGTATTATCTTGGGCTCGAGAAGGAGATCAAAATCAGAGTAACTGTTGTTCGTGGGATGGTGTCGAGTGCCATGCGGAGTCTGGGCGTGTCATTGGCATTGACCTCAAGAGCAGCTGTCTCTATGGTTCTATCAATTCCAACAGCACCCTCTTCCGACTTGTTCACTTGCAGATGCTTGACCTCTCAGACAACGACTGCAATTCGTCTGAAATACCATTGAGATTGGGCCATGACCTTTCGAGTCTATCCTATCTCAACCTTTCACTATCTGCATTTTCTGGCCAAATTCCATCTGAAATTTCAAAACTATCCAAACTGTCTACCCTTGATCTGTCTCAAAATAATGGTTTGGAGCTTAGGAAGTCCAACATGAGAATCCCTAGTCCAAAACTTGACCAGCATAAAACAACTTCATCTCAGTTATGTAGGCATATACTCCACTGTGCCTGATATCTTGGTCAATGCATCTTTTCTCACATCTCTCAATCTAAGCTACTGTGGGTTGTATGGGGAATTCCCAATAGGAATTTTCCACCTACCAAACCTAGAGGAGCTTAGATTATATTCGAACACAGACCTAAATGGTTATTTTCCTACTTTTAACAGGACCAATTCCTTCAAAACATTGGTTGTTTCAGAGACAAAGTTCTCTGGTGAACTTCCTAGTTCTATCGGAAACCTTTATTCCTTAAATTACTTTGCTATCTCAGACTGTGGTTTTGATTCCCATGTTCCATCTTCATTCGGAAACCTTACCCAATTAACTCATCTGCTGCTCGGCTTCAACGATTTGCAAGGAGCAGTTCCTAAGTCGCTTTTCCACCTCAGAAATCTTGAATTTCTTGACCTTAATGCTAATAATTTGAGTGGATTAATTGAGTTTGATGAGTTTTCCAACCTCAAAAAGTTGAAGGCACTTCGTTTATCGTACAACAAGTTATCCGTGCATGTCAAATCTGGTTCGAGTGCTTCTTTTCCAAAGTTCGAAATTCTAGATTTGGGTGAATGCAACTTGACAGAGTTTCCAGAATTTTTGAAAAATCAATACGAATTGGGAGATCTAGACCTTGCTGGTAACAACATTCATGGCCAAATACCAAAATGGCTCTGGTGTGTAACTAGAGAAACTTTGGTCAATCTCGACCTCAACTCTAACTTCTTAACAGGCTTTGAGGAGAATCCAGTCACTCTTCCATGGAAAAATCTACAATTGTTTAATCTTGCTTATAATCGGTTACAAGGGTCATTGCCAATTCCACCACAATTTATCACGATTTACATGGTCGACAACAATAATTATAGTGGAGAAGTTTCACCATTGTTCTGCAACTTGAATTATCTTCAAGTTCTTAATTTGGGCAACAACAACCTGAGTGGCATGCTTCCAGAGTGTTTGGGGAAGTCCAGTAGCTTGGAAAAACTGCATTTGATGTTTAATTCTTTCCATGGCGATATTCCTCCATTTTGTGCTAACAAAAATAGTTTGAAATTTATTGGGTTGGGTTATAATCAGTTACAGGGGATGCCACCAAGATCAATGGCCGATTGCACTCAATTAGAGTATCTTCACATTGGCAACAATCAGATCAGTGACATCTTCCCTTCTTGGTTAGGGGTACTTCCAGTATTGAGGGGTCTCATTTTAGGGTCGAATGCATTTTATGGGATAATTGGGAAGCCTCCAACTAATCATTGATTTATCCAACAATCTATTTTCAGGTATGTTGCCTTCTAAGTACATAGAGAACTGGAATTTCATGAAATATGTTGTCACGAACAAGGGAAGCCGGTACTTTATAGTCTCATCAAACGACAACACAAATAAATATGGATATTACTTTCAATTTTCATACGAGATGATAATTCCTATAAAAGGTGTTGAGTGAGATATGTTCAGACCCCCTATGATATGAGACTCGTGGATTTCTCAAGTAATAGATTTGAAGGAGAGATTCCAGCAAGTATCATTGGGAGTCTAGGAGCACTCCATGTGCTAAACCTCTCCAACAACACTCTCTGGTCAAATCCCCTTATCTCTAGGGAACTTGACTGCTCTTGAATCGTTGGATCTCTCTCAAAACAAGCTCTCAGGAATGATCCCTGGTACTTTGGCACAACTCACTTTCCTTGGGTACTTCAACGTGTCGTATAACCATCTTTGGGGGCCTATACCACTTGGCCAACAATTTGGTACATTCCTAGAAGATTCATACCAAGGAAACTCAGGTCTGTGTGAAGAGCTTTTGTCCAAGAAATGCGAGGCTTCTGAGAGCTCGAGGCAACCGCCACGATCAAGCTTTGAAGAAGATGAAGAGGCTGGATTTCCATTTGTGTTTGACTGGTATGTAGTCTTGCCGGGAGTCGTTAGCGGACTAATAGTGGTAGTGGTTGCTGGAAACACATTGGCAGACAAGAAGCATGAATGGTTTGTGGAGAAATTCAGCAGAAGGAGGAAGCCAACAACCACATGGGCGAGGAGGGGACGCAGAACTTAAGCTTAATGTGTCAACCGGCTAGAGAAATGTTTGGGCCTTCAAGGCCAATGTCATGTTTTTTATGATTTCTGGTGCTTCAGCATATGTTGTTATGTTGTATTACAATAATGGGCTTCTATAAGTTTGCTTTGTATAATATTTCTACTTGATCAGATTCAGTGTTATCAACTAAGTAGTTGGAATTACATTTCCCGTTTTCATTTGCTTCAAAACTAGCAAAAGTGCCATGCTCTGCTGTGGGTTTTAAATTCGTAGTTTATAGCAAATATGAAACATTTCCCAAAAAAAGAGATGGGAGTTTGAATAACAATACATAATAATCAATTGATACTCAAAAGCTACCAACAGCTTAACTGCATTCACAAACACATATATCACTATGCACATAATAGATACTTCTGAAAATTCCATAAAATCAAAAATCAACCCATTCATTTCTAAATATTTCAAAAATTAACAGAACAGCTAAACCGACAAGGTAAAACAAGTCTTTAAGTTACATTACATTTGATTTACTTTGCATCAAGAGCATATGTGCAATCCAAATGGGAGATTTCTAAGTTAAAGTTATATACATTTTCAAAAGTTTTCCATATTGATTAGTCGTTCATTTTGCACCTGCATTTTACTAATTCTACATTAAGAGTTCTATGTACAACTCAAAAAAGCATATTTTAACAACTAAAAGGATGGACAGTAACACCGCATGACGGTGTTATGATAAAAAATGATAAACATACTAAACGGAAGTGATGTTTTAAATATGGAATGAATGCATACCTGAAGAGTTGATTTCAAATCGGTGATCCCTTTCCCATCCTGGTAACATTTATCAATTGGAATCAATAAAATTTTCTTGATGAGTGCAAAGCTAGGAGTCTCAATTTCAAAATCCAAATCAGAAAATAAAACAAAATTGAATGAACTATGAAGAAAATTTATTCTCCAACAGAAAACTCAGATCTAGAAAATGATAAAAGGACAGACAGTAACACCGCATGACGGTGTTATGATGAAAAATGATAAACAACATACTAAACGCAAGTGATGTTTTAAATCTGGAATGAATGCATACCTGAAGAGCTGATTTCAAATTGGTGATGCCTTTCCTATCCTGTTAACAATTATCAATTGGAATCAATAAAATTTTCTTGATGAGGGCAAAGCTAGGAGTCTCAATTTCAAAATCCAAATCAGAAAATAAAACAAAGTTGAATGAACCATGAAGAACATTTATTCTCCAACAGAAAACTCAGCCCTACGGAAAATCATTGAATTGGAATGAAACTAATAAGATTAAATTGAACAAAACCTAACTCAATTGAAGCTATTCTCTGAAAATCTTCCGAATCAAACTAATAAAACAAAAATAAAAAATTTTAAAAGTTAGAGATCAGAAGAAAGCATATTAAAAGCAGGCAAAAAAGACGGAGACAGAGCATCAACCAAGAGCAGATTTCCTCCAAACTTACTTAAGAAGTTGAGTACAGATTGTCTTGTAATGCAAAACCATAAAGTGAGTTGTAATCTAAAGGCTCCTACCTTAAAATTGGACGTATTTATCAAATATATCATTTAATAATCCTCAAGCATGTAATTATCCTAAATAATCAAATGCGAAACCATTTACTTGGTCAAATCTTATAATTGCTCAGTTTGTTTTTTTGCTTTCCAAAGGCAAACAGCTTAGAAACATATATCATAATCTTCGATTGAGAAAGTCAGTTTGTTTTATGGGGTTTTCACTATTTTCAAGATCAATATTAAATTTTGTAAGGAAGAGAAAAGAATTTACCTTTGGGCAAGTCTCAACGGTTGCGGCGGTTGGTAGAATCGAAGAGATTTTAGCAGATGAGGCGAGGAGGAAGACGAGGAGAGTAGAGGCAAGCAGCGCGGTGAGGGTTTTAGCTGTGAAAAAAACAATGTGGGAACTCGGAAGTATCTAGATAAACGGTGGGTCGATAAACTGAAGAGATTTTTTAATGTACCCGAACACAAGATAGTTTACCATTTGTCTTTATATAAGTAGTAAGATTCTTGCATTAAAAAATTAATAACATAAAAAATAAAATTTTCTACTATTTATATAATAACATGTGATGTATCACTTGTGTTACGCGCACAAGAAAAAATTTCTGGACAAATTGAAGAGGCAGGGCCTTTTTGATCATTTTACTATGCAGCTAAAAAAATAGCACTGAATAATAATAGTGAAACAGAGGCTTTTCTGTCCTTTCATTGTGCTTAGGAATATTTTTTTTTTTTTCCTTATTGAGCTTTAGTATGGATAATTTATTGGAACTTTTCACGTGTAAACCCTCCATAAGACCAACTTCAATTTTTAGACCCAAACTCAATTTTTTTTTTTTTTAGTACATTGATATTTTACACTAGAAGGAAGAAGAGTTTGGCTAAACCACACAATAAGCAACCTAATTTGGTATTGAACAAATCACATCAATCAACCTCAAGAAAATATCATATTAAAAAGAGAAATGGTTATAAAACATGGATGTATACTCCTACAGATTAATCCTAAAATTCGTATTCACGTACCTATATTCTCACAAGTGGATCGAAAAATGATTTGAGTTTTCACATTTTCTCCTCCAATTTGTACACTCAAATTTGAATTTTAAGTTCAAAGTTCAAACCCTGCATTGTAGAAGGCAAAATTTATATTTCGTTGTTACATTGGTGCTCCACAATATAACTTGTGTATTATATGAAACTTATATTTGAGTTCGAATTTGACAAAAGCTTATATTTAGGTTATAACTAGAAAAATTGCCCGCGCTTCGCTGCGGGTTTTAAAACCTTTATCCACAACATGCATGAATAATTTGCACAAAAAGATGCACTACAAAGACGGTACGAACGGAGTCACACCCTAAAATGCACCAATGCAGATAACACGCATTTCACTAGAGTAAATCCAACAAAATCACAAATCAATACAGGCATCTCTAAAGAATTTAAATGACCAAGAGATGAGGGAACCAAGCTGATAAGTATTTAAATAACCAAGAGATGCAGGAACCGAGCTGATAAGTATTTAAATAACCAAGAGATGGGTGAACCGAGCTGATGAGAATTTAAATAACCAAGAGATAGGTGAACCACGGGAAGAAAAGTATGCTACCTTTTATTATAATTGGAACGAATTTAAAAATATCTCACCATCACACTGCCCAGAACTACAACTCTAAGGAGAAAGTGAGAATTAAAGAGCTATTCACCAGATGATTCTCAAAACATCCTTTTACAATTTTTCACCCAATATCTCCAATGTATGATTATAGGTCAAATGCACAACAGTAAACTGGGTAAGGGGGAAAATCTACCCTAGGAGTCAATAACGAAAGGAAATACAGGCTAAAACACTCTTTGAATTGTTCCAACAATAGGATAATAGGATTCACTAAATCATTAGGATAATAGGTTCCACTGGATGAGGGTGCGCGAGCATATAGTTCACCTGCAAGGATACATCAGACCATCCTTCAATCTCACTGACAACAAACCTACCCTCTCCCTTCTCTCTCTTGTCTGAATTCCTTTCAAATGACAGACAAATACAACCACCATACATGAAATCACATATTCGCTTCTCCCAAGCACTAAAGCTGAAAAACAAAGTAGACTTCCAAAATCAAAATAATTGATTTTACCATCCTCAACGTGCTCGAAACCCAAAAGAACAAAAACAGAAATGAAAGCAAAGGGAATAACTTCAATCATAAATGGACTTAAAGCACTCAATTCAGTGAATTCATTAATCTTCTATCTTTTTTTTTTCCCTCGATTTTCTTGGAAACCAAACAGAAAATGAGAAATGAGTTCGACACTAGTCAAAAGGGAGAAAAGTGCAAATTCCCTATCACTCAATTTCTAATATCAAACAAACAAAATTAATCCAAACCCAAAACAATATTAAACGTAAATACTCAAACTTTACTGCCTTTTAGCTCTCTGAATTTACTCTCAAGCCAAACACAGAAACTAAATCCAGTAAAAAAATTATCCATTTTTTAAAACCACTTGTCATTTCAACATTAAAAAAAAGGAACAGAAACAGTCCTAATTACTCCATGACGCTGCGCTTTTTTTGGTCTAGTAATGCTGGATACATGAAAACTTAAAGCTCCAAAGTAGACATCCAAGAAAATTAAATCCTTCTGCAAGGGATACAACTATTAACAAAGATTTGGGAAATTTCAATTTTATGAATGAAGCATCTCTTCTGAATGACAAGCTAAAGATACCCAAAAAAAAATATTAGTGTTCAACTAAACTTTTAGAATCCCCAAAAAAAAAAATCCTATTTTGCTAAAGATACCCGAAACAGTGTACAATGCAATCCAAAACCCAATCAAATTAAAATCCCTAATATCAAATTTAAGAATCCCAATTACACAAAAACTGACCTAATTAATGGGATATCCCAGTGAGTACCATTCAAATGTTTCATTACAGAAAAGAGGTAGCTGAGAAACCTCATATCCGAGAACTGAACTGAGAAGTTGGTTTATGTTGCGGAAGTGAACCAAGAAATAACTTCTCCATTTCGAAGCCAGTAAATCAGAGTCTACAATCAACCAAGTTCTCCATTTCAAACTTCCCATCAAATATTTGACAGCAAAACAACCAATAACAATAGAAAATTTAAACCAATCCAAAAACTAAAACCCTTTTAATTTTCCATGTGTATTTAATGATTTGGTTCCTATAAAAATAGGAAATATGGAATAATTATTTGGAGATAGAATCACATATAGAGCTAGTAGAGGAAGCAAAGAAGATATGCAAAAGAAAATTAAGAGATCATCATATTACAAAAGCTACACAAGCAAATTAAGAGATCCTCATATTTGGAGACAGACACACATATAAAGCTGCAAAAACAAATTATTATTGCTGACAAAATACTTGAAAATCTAAAGGCTAGGGATTTTCACTCTCTCACTGGAAAAAAAAAATATCCCGTTTCTGAGTAATATAACCAAACTCATCTTATGCAGCAAAGAAGCATAGGACTGAGAAATCAGATCCTAATTTCCAATATCAAAAGAGTATGAATTATTCAATTTAAACGCTAATTTCGTTAACGAAGATTAAAATAGGCGCAAAATCCATACAATTTATACGTTACCATTGATTCAAGTTCTGGTAAGGTGTGCGACGGCGATGAGAAGGCGAGGTGTGCAACGGAGATTAAATATACCTGCCATCAACCAAAACCAAATGCAAGCAAAACCCATAAGAAAAACCCATCAACTAAAACCCAGCGCAAGGTAAACCATCAACCAAAACCAATAATTTATCAATTGCAGTAATTAGGTCAAACCCACATTGACATTTCACCCAGAAAAGTAAAAAAAGAAAAGCTACCTTGCACTGGGCGGCCTCCTGGGCATTTCTTGTTCAAACTCCGGGCACTTCATTGGTTGGTGGAAATACCAACGGAGATGAGAAGGCAGGGTGAACAACGAAGATTGCAAAGCAGGGATTGAAGAGATAACGAAACAGAGATCGAAGAGATGGTCAATCGCGTTGCAGAGTGAGAGTTAAGATAAGAAGATACTCACAGCCCAAAACGGATGACATCACCAACACGTAAATCCATATAAACCTTTATGTTCACCCGATTATTAGGCAAGAGAAAACCATTAGGAACAATCAAGAGCCTTTGTATAGAGTTTAACAAAACACCAGCCATCCACACTGCAAAGTTAATTACTAATTTGTAAACAACTCTTAAGATTTCTCAGGTCAATGCGTGTTTTCATTCTTTGAGCCAAACGGTATGGATAAAAAGCAATCAGCTGCATATAAGTACCGGAAACATGGACATTCATAACCCATACATCGAAAACAAAATCGGAAAGAATTCAAATTAAATTAAATAAACACGATTGAACAAAAGAAGCGTTTGAATTACTCACCATTGTCGAAAATTCGAATGCAGTAATGGAGGAGGAGTTGCAGAGAGGAACTCTGTTCAGCTTTTACTGAAAAGAGGATGATGATTTTTGGTGTGGAAATAACCAACCCTACACCCCCAACCATACCTCCCCCTTCTCTCTCTGTGCAGCAACCACACGTCCCTCTCCCAGAACCTTACCCCCATATCGATCATGACGGCACCCACCCTCTCAACTTCCTTCCCTGTAATCCCGCACCCAAACCCCACTCTGTCCACCTGGAACCCCTCCCGTCAACCCTCTCTCTACCTGCAACCCATCAACCCCTCTGAGAACCATGCCTCTGACGACATCGACAGCAACCACCCCTAAAAGCAGAATGACTGAAGTGCCTCCAGATCCTGTCCGTTGGATCTGGATTGAAGCGGGCAAAAGAGTCATTTAGACTCTTTCTGTGCAACGCAGCCCAACACATTGGACAACCCACTTCTGAAGCCCACACCTGGCCCAAAACCAGTAACCCAAAATAGGCCCAAATCAGGCCTAGGGCACCCAATCCTACGGACAATATTACCCTCCTAACTTTTAGTAATTACCCCAGTACAACACTGATTTGGTGGCAGCAGTGTGTAGATAAAGCAAAATCAAGGGGCAAAAATTTGACTGTAGCTAAGCTACAATCAAATCTTTCCTCAATTTTAGAATAGGTAATATTCCAACCTATACGGAAAACCAAAAGTTAAAGGATCTAACATCACCGTCTAAAATCTCAAAAGTGATTACATGAACTGCATGCGTTATTAAACAATATTTGATTATTCAAAGATGAGTAAGAACTTCTATTCAAAATTTTTCAAAATTATTCGTTGTCAATTTATAGAACTTTATGTTTATAATCAGAACCATTCATATTATAAATCACCCTATAAAGATTGCTTCTACAAAAAATCAATTAAAACTAAGATCGTTTAGTCATCAAACTATTTAAAAACAAATGAACGGTATTGGTAAGAGCATTACAGACTGTATATGTATTTGCTAGAATAGATTGACTAAACGACCTTAGTTTAATTATTTTTTGTAGAGATGATCTTTACAGTGTGATTCATAATATGAACGGTTCTGATCATAAGTACAAAACTCTATGATTAAAACATTAAGAAGTTTGAGTAAAAGTTCTTACTCATCTTTGAATAACAAGTATTGCTCTTCGCTATTGTTGAGAAAATCTTGCATTGGAAGATGTGAGGGAGGGAGAGATTCCAGTTGGAAAAATGAATTCCAACTACATACAGTTTTCTGTTTTTAGCTTTTACTCGAATTAAAAAAATAAATAAATAAATAAAAATAAAAATAAAAAATAAAAACAAAAACAAACACTAACGAATATAAATTGTTGCCCAAGTCGAAGATTGTCAGCCTAGAGAGGTTGCCAATGGCAGATGGTATAGGCTCTCGGAAACTGTTTTGATGGAGGTAGAACTGAGTGAGATTAAGAAATGGGGTGAAGTTGAAGTGGGTTAGTGTGGCTGTGATCTGCAAGTTGGAGAGATTTATTTTGGAAACTGTTTTGTTATTGCGGTCACCGGTCACAAACAATGGCAGTCCAGTTGCAAAGGTTGTTGAGGTTGGTTAGCAGATCTTCCGGCTGCGTCCCCGATGAGGAGGCGGTGGCAATTTATAAGAGTTAAAGTGCACTTAATTGTTGTTTCCAAATAAAGTGAAAAAACGAAAGGAAAAGAAACTGATGTTCCCAAAGGCTGCTTTGAACAACACAGGCATCCCAAGAGTTAATGTTGCAGCCAGAGGTTGATGTAAGCAAAGCGGAATTTCTGCAATTTGACACATCTAAGGTCCCTGTCATAGTTACTTTAACAAAGGTGACAAAATTTAACAATCTCTTCTGCCCCTTAGCGAATTGCAAATGCTTTTTTGCCCTGTACTGAGTCGTGCATATATTTTTCCGGTAGGTAAGCACTATATTGTGGATGCCACTTCAGAAGAGGAATCACAAATGAACTCGGCTGTTTCGATTTCCGTCAATAGGCAAGGGCGCATCTGCGGGTTGACCAAACGGGGCGGTGCAGGCCTAGATCCAAGCATCATTCTCGACTTGGTATCTGTGGCTAGAACAGTAAGTGAGCAGCTGATAAACACGTTGGATTCCTAGATAGCTGCTGCTGAAGCTGGTGAAGATGAATCATGACACACTGAGAATCTTATGATATATCTAAGTAGGTGGTTCGAGCAGGTCCTAGTTATATGAAAATTGTAATTCCGATACCTACACAGCTGATGAAAACGTTTGATTGGTAGTACGCATATTTGGCACCGTTGAACCAAGATTAGTATCATTAAGCTGTTAAAGAGTTTAAAAAGTTATTATTTTGATCTTAGGCGCATTTCAATATTACTGTTTGGCTACGACCGGACAACTAAAAATATCTCAAAAATATCCTTTCTTAGAATGTCGTTGTTAAATAGATATCTGTATCGGATAGGGTATTACTTAGATGTGAAACCTGCAGACAAACTCAACAGTTCCCATTTTTTACAGGACTTCGCAACAGATGGGAGGAAAAAGAGAGAAAAGAACAGAGAGAAGTGGAAACAGTTATGGCCTTGTAATGTATACCATAAATTGTGGTTGCAAAACTGGATCAACTAATTTTACAATCTACATGTCTAATAGAAACACTGCAGACCTTACAAACAGTAAACAAGTTTACAAGTTATTGGAAAAGAAGAATGTTTAGTCCAAACCCTCTACTCCAGAGTAGATAATTTTCACCATATCACAACCTTGAGGCATGAGCCGTCTAGCTTCCATCTCACCACATAACTACTTTACCAATTCTTCTCTCCCACATCCACGAAGTCCTAGACATAAATAAGATAAGATACCTGAATCAAGAGCAATACATCTCTCGAACATTTCCTTCAATACTTGGATTGCCCCCGTTAAAATCCCTGTTATTGCAGAAGCTTGATATATGCAACTTTAAGGTTTGCTCATCAGGATGATAACCGCTTCTTATCATGCTTTTACATAACTCAAAGGCACGATCTGCATCCTTTCGCACACACTGCCCGACAATAAGGGCAGAAAGGGTTGATGCATTTGGGACAAAGTGCTTTGTATCGAGTTCTTTAACCAGATACGCAGCTTTCTTTGTTTTACCCTCCTTGCAGAGTCCCAATATCAGTGCATTATAAGTCAGTATATCAGCATTCACTCGGTCCTTTGACATCTCCTCGAAAAGCCTACTGCCCATCTCACTACTACCTGCCCAGCTGTATCCGTTTATCAAACTATTGTAAGTTACTGTATTAGGAGCCACATTCACGGCTTTGACTCACTAAAAACTCTATTTTCTTCTTGTAGTTTTCCTGCCTTGCAAAACCCCTCAATAAGTGTGTTAAAAGTTACCACAGTCAGGTGCAATCCATTCTTCGCCATCAAGTTTTTTGAACTTCAAAGATGAACTCAGAAGGCCCTTATCACAGTGCCCTGCAATCAGTGTATTGTATGACACTACGCAAGGACTACAACCCATGCTCTCCATCTCCTCGAGCACCTCAACAGCATTTTCTAATTTTTCCCAATTTACGGTAAGCAGCCATAACCATATTAAGAGTATAAACATTTGGCGAAATCCTACAACGCCGCATTTCTCTATAGAACGCCAAAGCAACATCAGCTCTACGCAAATCAAGGTCCTGCCCTTTGGGTAAAGGGATCATTCTGTGGGGTATATGAATTGGATTCTGATTCCCCTTCCCCAATTTCCCAGAAATTGTGGGGTTTGTAACGGTGGGTTCTTTCGGAATCGAATTGGGCAAACTCGAAAACTGACGAATTGGGAATTTGTTCATCGAATTGGGCTTTCTGGAGTTGAATTCTTGGATTGATTGGAGAGTTCAAATCAACTTCTGACCGACTAACCTTGATGGAGGGGCAGATGATGAAGAAAATGGCGGGCGATGAGCTCTGACTCTCTAGTTCACTGCGGCAAATCGCCGAGCAACAAGCGAGTACCGTCGTGCATTGAATCCCATGTCGAGCAGAGGCAACGGGAGGTCTTTTGAAAGTGGTGAACCATTTGGGATTGCTTTGGAGGGGGTTTGATGTAGAGAGTCACATCATTTTTGTATTATATTTTAATGTATTTGATGTGTACAGTCACATTATTTGAATTAATCAGATTTTTAAATTACTTCATTATTTAATAAACTAATAATTAAGAAAAACTAGTTAATTAAATGATAATTATGGTATACGATAAGTCTTTTTCCTTCCTTTCCTTGGGTTTTGTAAATATTTCAAATGATGTGGTTGTCCACATCAGATGCCACCTAAGATAGTATAAAAACATGGTACGAATAACATTACTCGGGGGGGTTGGACATTTGCTAGAGTAATAAATGATTTTGATTAATTTTTTCTCGAATAAATGATAAATAAGACTATTAACAGAGAATTGTTATTATCCTCTAAAATTTCAAATTTTCTTCTGTGGTGGTATCCACATGTTTTATGTATGGCATTTGAATCACATTAAAGAGGAAAGCTCGACTCCCTAAGATTGAGAAGGAGTACTTCCTTAAGATGCTTTGTTACCGATTTACGAAACTTCATGCATATAATCGAAATCACATATTGTAAATCACATTATAAAGGTCGTAGTAGTAATAATAATAATAATAATAATAAAATATAAAATCTTTATAATGTGATTTATAATATGAACGGTTTCCACTAGATGCGCGAAGTTTCTTAAATCAGTAACAAAGTATGTTGAGAAGAAACTCCTCCTTAAACTCATCTATTGAGGAGCTAAGTTAATTTCTTACCTAAATAAAAATAATAATCAAATGGCACAACCAAAGTCGAGTAAAAGGGTTTGAGGAAGCTAAGCAACTTTTTCCTCTGGACTTTCCTTCTGCAATGGGGATGGAGATGTGGTTTATTTCTAAGTTTGTTAAGGACACGTTTGCTCTCTTGCATTCAAATTCCAATTTCATCTATATATATAAAGCCAAGCCTAAAGTGAATAGTATTTTTGGGGTCACAAGCTTCACCAAAAAGAAGTGGACAAAAATGTCCCCAAAACGAAAAAGTTCAAAAGCAACCCAAAATAATGCATCAAATGTGGTAGGGGTGTTTTCGTCATTTTAACAATATTTTTTTAATAATTAATTTTTTTGTACAGTTTTTTTTTTCTTTCAAATAATTAGTACTTCGCAATAGGCTAACAATAATATGATCCAATAAGTTGTTCATTAAATATTATTTTTTTTATTTCTAAACACGTTCAAAACATCTTAAGTGGTTGTAATGACAATTATAAAAAAGATCAAGATGTACCTAGGTAAGCTCATTTAACTAAAACCCATTTTTTCTATCTTTATTTGGATATGTTCTTACATTTCTTGCTGTAAACTAACACACCCCGACCGAGATCGGAGCGTGCTGGACGTCACCCGAAGGTGACGTAGCCATGTGCACGTGCGGAAGCCAATAAAGTAATAATATAACAGTACGAATAATAAAAAAAAAAACTAGCATACAAAGTACTAAACAAGTACTAGCGTAAGTGAAAGACAATTTCAGAGCAGGTCTACAGCAGTCCAAAAGAAAGTTGCGACATAAGTACACCCAAAGATGACTCTACGCTGGTGAGTATCTGTCAGAAAGCCGGGAGAATCCTCTGGGAATACCACCGAAACTGCTAATCGACTAAAACCTGGAGGGGCGCAAAACAAAAGCGTGAGTGGGCAAAAACAAAGCACTTTGAAAACCATTTAGCAAAATACATTCTAACCCCTCGCCGTAAAAACCTGTATACTTCCCAGAAAATAAACATATATACGTATGTATAGATATGCCAAACATGCTCAGGGGTATGCCAATCATGCTCAAGATATGCCATGTCGGAAATCTCATAATACAATGCAAGTGCTCAGGTATAAAGTATGTCAATAACATGTAATCTGGCAGCCGGAGTCACCTAACGTGACCTGTACGGCTGCATATAGAGCTCAAATCTCAAACTCAACAACTGAACCTGCCCACGAGTCGGAACCACCTAAAGTGGTATGTACGACAGGCCTGGGTGTAACATATATATACGCTCTAGTGCTACGATCACGTGAAGACTGTGCGAATAATCGCGGGTCACCTAAGAGTCAGAACCACCTAAAGTGGTCTGTACGACAAGACTGTGCACCTAACTTGGATCCAACTGAGCGTGTGGTGCGGGAGGTGAACATCACGTGAAGGACTGTGCCCTACTCAGGGCGGGAGCACTAACACCGGGGGTGCAGGTTATGAGCTCTCTAAGCATCTCAAACTACCGCTGAAAGTAAATATGAATACCACTTACCTGGCACTTACCTGTGCGTCCACAGCACCCAATATGCATATGTATATGCATGCCACTACTAATGCATGCAACGATGCATAAACGATGATAATAAAGTGCATGGCATAACATAAATAACCCTTTTTAAACAATTTCTGGGAATATAAATGTATATAGGTATATACGGAAAACAAAAGCCCACTCACTGGTATGTGGAAGGGTCGTAGCCCCCCTGCCTCGAGTGCGAACGCTCGTCCTCGGGGTATGTGTCACCTATATGCGAAATAACTATAAAAACGTTAACTTTAAAGCACATAACCAACTTCTCGTAATAACTTCTCATACATTGCTCAAAATGGACAAATGAACATACCAACGTGCTCTACACAACCTCAGGATCACAACCATATTTTTAGAAAAATTTTCCTCCGCCGCACGCGCCCCCACGCGCCGGCCACGCTCAGGCACGTGTGGCGCACACTGACGGCGTCAACTGACGCCGTTAGGAATATTCCGTCAAAACTGACATATTCCGTTAACGGCGTCAGGAATATTCCGTCACCTTCTTTGTTCAATCTCCGGCGACGTCGCCGGCGCCGGAAACTGGGAAAACCTGCAACTTGGGTTTTCTCGCACATTTTTCCACCATTTTTCACTTTTCTTGCACCCAATTAAACCTTAGAACTAGTAGAACACGTCCAAACAAGTTTTAAGGTCTAAAACTACAAGATTATACCTGTCCAAAAACTCCATAACCGGCCAAGCTCGAACCAGGCTATTCTGACGTCCACTTCCGTCCAACGATACACTCCGAGGTTCCTTGGGACCTCACAAACACAACTACAAGCTTCAAAAGTCCAAAAACATGTTAGAATAAGTTTGCATGAATAGTAACTAAAACGGACCTCGTCGAATCGACGTGAAAACGGCTACAACCTTACCTGAAAATGGTACCACTGGACTCCTCTCAGCCCCACGAGCACGAGGGTGGTCTTGGTTCCCTCGATCTGTAAGTGGTTGAGTGTGTTCGTGTGTGTCCGTACAATTCCAATAGGAAGAGGAAGGAAATGGGAACACGGGAGAGAGAGAGTGACAGGGAGAAGACAGAGGGAGAGAGATAGGGACAGTGTGTGTGTGTGTGTGTGGCCCAACACATGCCAACACCACACCACCCACCAAACAGAATAACGAAACGAACTAGGGGCAAATATGTAATTTCACACGTGCGTTTTAATAATCCCGGGACGGGATGTCACAACCTTCCCACCTTAAAAGGATTTCGTCCTGAAATTCAAAACAACCAAGCAACGACCCCTAGTGGTCAAAGAACAACCGAGGATACAAATCCCTCATCCGATCCTCTGTCTCCCACGTAGCTTCCTCGACTGAATGGTTCCTCCACAAAACTTTCACTAAGTTCACCGTCTTGTTCCTCAAAACCTTCTCCTTCCAATCAATGATCGTCACTGGTTCTTCGTCATACGTCAGATCTGGATTAATCTCTAACGGTTGAGGAGGTATCACGTGAGATGGATCAGCAACATAATGTCGGAGCATAGACACGTGAAAAACGTTATGCACTCTAGCCAACTCCGGAGGTAACTCCAACCTGTAAGCTACCTCACCAACTCGTTATGTGACCATGTATGGTCCGATGTATCTGGGACTCAACTTCCCCTTCTTTCCAAACCGCACGACACCTCTCCACGGTGAAAGCTTCAAAAATACCCAGTCTCTGATCTCATACACTCTGTCCGTAGCATGCCGATCCGCTAGACTCTTCTGCCTGTCCTGAGCTGCTTTCAGGTTAGACTTAATTACCTGAACATTCTGAGTAGTCTCCTGGACAATCTCCGGACCCACTAGAACTCTTTCTCCAACCTCTGACCAACACAACGGTGTGCGACAAGCTCTGCCATACAAGGCCTCAAATGGCGCCATGCCAATGCTCGAATGAAAACTGTTGTTGTAAGCGAATTCCATCAAATCCAACCGCTGGTGCCAAGCATCACCAAACTGCAATACCGAAGTTCGCAGCATATCCTCCAAAGTCTGAATAGTTCTCTTTGACTGACCTTCTGTCTGTGGATGATACGCCGTACTGTAAAGTAATCTCGTGCCCAAAGCTTCCTGAAAAGCCACCCAAAACTTCGATGTGAATCGTGGATCACGATCTGAGACAATACTCACTAGGACACCATGATACTTCACCACCTTCGAGATAAACAACTCCGCTAAACGGCTCAAAGAATACTTCTCTCTCACTCGAATAAAATGTGCCGATTTAGTGAGTCAGTCAACGATCACCCAAATGTCATCAAAGCCATTTTGTGTACGCGGCAACTTGTACACAAAATCCATAGTGATATTTTCCCATTTCCACTCTGGAACGGGAAGCGGCTGCAACAACCCAAACGGCTTCTTCCTTTCTGCTTTAACCTGCTGACAAACAGCACACCTACTCACATACTCGGCTATCTCCCTCTTCATACCCGGCCAATAATAAAATGGTCGAATGGTATGATACATTTTAGTAGCTCCTGGATGCATGGCGTAAGCCGAGACATGTGCTTCATCGAGAATCTCTTTCTTCAATTCCACATTATTAGGCACGAACATTCTACCCTCTAGCATCAACATGCCATCCGAATCACGAACTCTGAGGTCTCGCCTCCTTCCTTGCTCTCGAACTTGAATAAGTTCTTGAGTCTCCTGATCAGCTACCTGAACTTCAAGCACCCGATCAATAAGAATTGGCCTAACTTGGAAATTAGCAAGTAACGCCACTTCTCGATCTTCGGCTTCTAACCTCACTCCCGTAACACGCAAGTCAGCCAAAAGAGGAACACGACTAGCGTACAACGCATTAATACGGCCCTGTGACTTCCTGCTAAGTGCATCAGCCACTATGTTTGCACGACCAGGATGATAATCAATCGTGCAATCGTAATCGCTGAGCAACTCCAACCACCTCCGCTGACGAAGATTAAGTTCCTTCTGAGTAAAAAGATATTGGAGACTCTTATGATCTGTAAAGATCCTGCACTTCTCTCCGTAAAGATAGTGTCTCCACAACTTCAACGCAAAAATGATAGCAGCCAACTCCAAATCATGTGTAGGGTAATTCAACTCATGAGGTTTCAACTGCCGCGAAGTATAAGCAATCACCTTACCATGCTACATCAATACACATCCCAGACCATTCAAGGAAGCATCGCTATAAACCTCGAAATCACCACTATCGTCTGGGAGTGCCAAAACAGGTGCATGAGTGAGACAATGCTTCAACTGCTGGAAACTCTGCTCACACCTATCATCCCACTCAAATTTAACATCCTTCCTCGTTAACCTCGTCAGTGGTAAGGCAATCACCGAAAAATCCTTAACGAATCTCCGATAATACCCCGCCAAGCCAAGGAAACTTCTCACCTCGGTGACGGTTCGTGGTTGCTCCCAACTCTCCACAGCTGCAACCTTTTGAGGGTCCACCAAAATACCCTAAGCAGAAATGATGTGCCCCAAGAACGCAACTTGATCTAACCAGAACTGGAACTTGCTAAATTTAGCATACAATTGGTGTTCCCTCAACCTCTTCAGCACCAAAGTAAGATGTCGAACATGCTCCGCTTTCGACTTAGAATACACCAGAATATCGTCAATGAAGACAATAACAAATCTATCCAAGTAAGGCTGGAACACCCGGTTCATCAAATCCATGAAGGCGGCTGGTGCATTCGTCAACCCAAATGGCATAACCAGAAACTCGTAATGACCGTAACGAGTCCTGAACGTCGTCTTAGGGACATCATCCCTACTAATCTTCAGCTGATAGTAACCAGACCTCAAGTCTATCTTGGAGAACACACAGGCACCTCGAAGCTGATCAAACAAATCATCGATACGAGGTAACGGATAACGGTTTTTAATCGTCACCCGATTCAATTACCTGTAATCGATGCACAGCCTCAAAGTTCCATCCTTCTTCATCACAAACAAAACTAGAGCGCCCCAAGGCGAAGTACTAGGCTGAATGAATCCCTTATCCACTAACTCCTGCAACTGAACTTTCAATTCCCTGAGCTCCGCGGGAGCCATACGGTAAGGAGTTAAAGAAATAGGATTAGTACCTGGAAGCAACTCAATAGTGAACTCCACGTCTCGATTTGGGGGTAAACCAGGTAAATCCTCGGGAAAAACATCAGGGAAGTGTCTGACCACTCTCACATCCTCAACTCTGCTAGGAACAGCCTCATCTAACACCACATGAGCTAGATACCCCTGACAACCCTTAGATAACAACTTTTTCGCTCGCAGCGCCGAAATAACGTCATGTCTCACCCTACTCTGCTCACCCACGAAAGTAACCACAGATAGTCCAGGTCGGTGAAACGTAACTACTTTCCCGTAACAATCAATGTTGGCACAATAGAAATGTAACCAATCCGTGCCCAGAATCACATCAAAGTCCACAATATCTAACGGGATAAGATCGGCTGACAAAGCAACACCCTCTACGATCATTGGACATCCTGGGTACACACAATCTACAACACATCTCTCTCCTCTAGGCATAGCGAACTCTAAATCGTACCCTAGAGGTGTGGGGCGAGGTTGCGTCACTTGAGCAAATGTATGAGAAATTACGGAATGTGTAGCTCCACAATCAATTAAGACTTTAGCAAAACAACCAAGAATGTTCAACGTACCCATAATCAAGTCTGGGTTGTTCTGAGCGTCCTGCAGAGAAATATTGTGAAGACGCCCCTGGCCCTGCTGACGTCCACCGCGGCCTCTGCTCGCCTGAACACCGCGTCCCTGAGCACCACGCCCCTGACTGGGCTGACCCGGTTGTCTCGAAGACCCTGCACTGCTAGTGGCAATCTCACCCTGCTGATATTGTCCTCCCTGATACCACTGAGAACCACCAGCTGGAGCTGGAGGATACGGCATATAGCCGCCCGAATACTGGAGATAGTCACCCTGGGAATAGGGATCCTGAGGGTACTGATACTGCCCCGGAGCGTAAGGGACAGCATCACCCTGATAGTGGTAAGCACCACCTCGACCCGCCTGGCCGTAGCTACTAGGACCCTGGATCTGCTGGAGTGGTGCAGGTGGTGGCATAAAGGTCTGCTGCGGTTTCTGCTGCTACTGACCTTGGGGACAATTCGCCGCACTATGTCCCATCTGTCCACACGTGAAGCAACCGCTGCTACCACGTCTACACTCGCCGAAATGCCTGTTGTTACACCTACGGCAAACTGGGGCTCTGCCTCGTCCACCATCGCCCTGTCTCTGGCCTCTAGCGCCACCAGAAAATCTACCTCCACGACCCTGTCCAGTGGCACTGAAGCCACCACTCGAAGAACTCGAGCTAGCACCACCCCTCTTGAAGTTCTGAGTCTGACGGGGCCCGAGCGATGCCTGACCTTTACCTTTGTCATCCTTCTTCTGATTGCCGTCATTTTCCTCATCAATGTCGCTCGACATGTTCTCAGAGTCCTCAATCCTTAACAAAATCTCATAGAAATCCTGGTAAGTCTCGCTGTGGACAGTAGTCGCCATCGAACGCCACTTCTTCTTAGTACCTAGGCGGAAGCGACGAAACATCTCCGTCGGATTACCAGCGACGTCAGGATGGTAACGAGACAAGTCCGTAAACTTGCGGTAGTACTCATTCGCCGTCATCTTCCGCTGTTTCAGCTCGGTGAACTCCTGTTTCTTTCTATCAATGTACTCAGGGGGCACATACCTCCTCTTGAACAAATTCGTAAAAACATTCCAATCAGTCATCTGATCTAGAGTCAACCTACAAAGCTCCTGCTCCCACCAAGCCGCAGACTCCGTATCCAGAAACCATGAGGTCGTCTCGACCCACCTCTCCATAGGAAGGTTCCCCTGATTATGCAACACACGGAAGGCCTTCTCTATGTGTTCTAACCAGCGCTCTGCGCCCTCGTGGCCCTCACTACCCTTGAACTTATCCAACTTCAGATTGTACATAGTCTCCAGAGGAGTCATCTGGGGAGGGCGCATCACTGACTGAAGGGCTGTAGCAATAACTTCCCCCAACTGAGCAACATCGGGGAAGCTAGACTCAGAAGTACGACGTGGTTCCCGACGAGGAGGCATAATTCTGACAGAAGACACCAAAACCATTAGAATACTCACAAGGACACAGGACTGCCAAACCTAGGCTCTGATACCAAACTGACACACCCCGACCGAGATCGGAGCGTTCTGGCCGTTACCCGAAGGTGACGTAGCCATGTGCACGTGCGGAAGCCAATAAAGTAATAATATAACAGTACGAATAATAAAAAAAAACTAGCATACAAAGTACTAAACAAGTGCTAGCGTAAGTGAAAGACAATTTCAGAGCAGGTCTACAGCAGTCCAAAAGAAAGTTGCGACATAAGTACACCCAAAAGTGACCCTACGCTGGTGAGTATCTGTCAGAAAGCCGGGAGAATCCTCTGGGAATACCACCGAAACTGCTAATCGACTAGAACCTGGAGGGACGCAAAACAAAAGCGTGAGTGGGCAAAAACAAAGCACTTTGAAAACCATTTAGCAAAATACATTCTAACCCCTCGCTGTAAAAACCTGTATACTTCCCAGAAAATAAACATATATACGTATGTATAGATATGCCAAACATGCTCAGGGGTATGCCAATCATGCTCAAGATATGCCATGTCGGAAATCTCATAATACAATGCAAGTGCTCAGGTATAAAGTATGTCAATAACATGTAATCTGGCAGCCGGAGTCACCTAACGTGACCTGTACGGCTGCATATAGAGCTCAAATCTCAAACTCAACAACTGAACCTGCCCACGAGTCGAAACCACCTAAAGTGGTCTGTACGACAGGCCTGGGTGTAACATATATATACGCTCTAGTGCTACGATCACGTGAAGACTGTGCGAATAATTGCGGGTCACCTACGAGTCGGAACCACCTAAAGTGGTCTGTACGACAAGACTGTGCACCTAACTTGGATCCAAGCTGAGCGTGTGGTGCGGGAGGTGAACATCACGTGAAGGATTGTGCCCTACTCAGGGCGGGAGCACTAACACTGGGGGTGCAGGTTATGAGCTCTCTAAGCATCTCAAACTACCTCTGAAAGTAAATATGAATACCACTTACCTGGCACTTACCTGTGCGTCCACAGCACCCAATATGCATATGTATATGCATGCCACTACTAATGCATGCAACGATGCATAAACGATGATAATAAAGTGCATGGCATAACATAAATAACCCTTTTTAAACAATTTCTGGGAATATAAATGTATATAGGTATATACGGAAAACAAAAGCCCACTCACTGGTATGTGGAAGGGTCGTAGCCCCCCTGCCTCGAGTGCGAACGCTCGTCCTTGGGGTATGTGTCACCTATATGCGAAATAACTATAAAAACGTTAACTTTAAAGCACATAACCAACTTCTCGTAATAACTTCTCATACATTGCTCAAAATGGACAAATGAATATACCAACGTGCTCTACACAACCTCAGGATCAAAACCATATTTTTAGAAAAAATTTCCTCCGCCGCACGCGCCCCCACGCGCCGGCCACGCGCAGGCACGTGTGGCGCACACTGACGGCGTCAACTGACACCGTTAGGAATATTCCGTCAAAACTGACAGATTCCGTTAACGGCGTCAGGAATATTTCGTCAGAATTGACGGAATATTCCGTCACCTTCTTTGTTCAATCTCCGGCGACGTCGCCGGCGCCGGAAACTGGGAAAACCTGCAACTTGGGTTTTCTCGCACATTTTTCCACCATTTTTCACGTTTCTTGCACCCAATTAAACCTTAGAACTAGTAGAACACGTCCAAACAAGTTTTAAGGTCTAAAACTACAAGATTATACCTGTCCAAAAACTCCATAACCGGCCAAGCTCGAACCAGGCTATTCTGACGTCCACTTCCGTCCAACGATACACTCCGAGGTTCCTTGGGACCTCACAAACACAACTACAAGCTTCAAAAGTCCAAAAACATGCTAGAATAAGTTTGCATGAATAGTAACTAAAACGGACCTCGTCGAATCGACGTGAAAACGGCTACAACCTTACCTGAAAATGGTACCACTGGACTCCTCTCAGCCCCACGAGCACGAGGGTGGTCTTGGTTCCCTCGATCTGTAAGTGGTTGAGTGTGTTCGTGTGTGTCCGTACAATTCCAATAGGAAGAGGAAGGAAATGGGAACACGGGAGAAAGAAAGTGACAGGGAGAAGACAGAGGGAGAGAGATAGGGACAGTGTGTGTGTGTGTGTGGCCCAACACATGCCAACACCACACCACCCACCAAACAGAATAACGAAACGAACTAGGGGCAAATATGTAATTTCACACGTGCGTTTTAATAATCCCGGGACGGGATGTCACAAAAACATTTACTCATCTATCATATTTGCTAATATTTGTTTTACAATTCTGTTATTATTTTTTGCCATCAACAGAGAACATTGTCTTGAATAGTACTGGCTCCTCCCTTTTTTTCATCGACCCAGACATCCCGGAGTTTAACTCATATAAATCAATGTCAATGCACTTCTAAAATCGTCCTTCCTGTTCAAACCTCTAAACATGTTGATTTTTCAAAATTTCTTAAACTTGCAGGTTCTCAACCTGTAAAGTCTCTGTAAAAATACTGGCTCCTTCTTCAAGGTAGGCAAATGAGGCTGAAATTCTGCGTACAACAAGAAGAGTAACAATAGATGAGCTGGCCTTTTCGAATCTTGATTTGTATAAGGTATACAAATGATTTGTGCTTTTCTATCTTTTTTTTTTTTAAAAAAAAACATTTACCTGCATTTTTACATATTGAACAGAATTTAATTTTGTTGTTGCTCTTTTATGATACACGTGTCATAAAACATGTAACAGAATGATACATTCCTATGTAAAGCATCTGTCAAACGTTTTGACACACGTTATGATTGGTGGTACAATGCTTGCCTTAGTTGTGTCAAACAAATGCATAAGGACCCGTCGACCGGACCACTCATCTGTCAGAAACACTCCAACCAAATTCCAACACCATGGTAACATTCAATATGCAAGTTTGTTATTCTGTCTTTTTTTACTTTTTCTACGATTTTCAATTCCATGTTGTTTCTTTCCAACTAAAAAATGACTTCAAATCTGTAACCTCTGTTCTTTAAACTTCTTTGCTCTGATTGTTAACAATGAGTTATAAGCCATAAAAAAAACTCATGGAATTCAGTTTTTAAATATTGGTACAAAGTTAATTTGATTCTTGAAGACAACACTAATGAAATTAGTGTTTTGATAATTGGCAAAGCTGGAGAAAAACTCTTTGTATGCCCTGCAAAGATTTGGTCATGAATCAGAGATTGATTGGCCAACAACAACTGCCAAATGAGTTTTTGCGACTGATTGGACAAAAGAAGATTTTCCACTTGCGATTTGGAAATAGAAAAAATAGTTTCAACTTGAGTGATGTGTTGGTTTACAATGTGTCTGATGATACAGCTATAGAACCAATAACTCCACAAATCTTACCTAGAGCAGTCACAATATCTTCCACTACTGTATCATCTTCGACCTCACCACCTGAAACAAGCGGAGAATCACATAAATGAAAGAGGGAGTCTGTGAGGAAAGCTCTTTTTACTAGCAGTGAACAGAGGTATAGATTCAAACTCCATAGTATCATAAAATCTAATACTTTTATTTTACTTCCTTGTGTTCAAATAATCATATCTTCTGGCTATCTTGCTTTGCTTAATATATACCTGTCAAGAATCTTTTTTTTTTTTTGTTTTTTTTAAAGACAAAATTTGAGTAAAGAGATACGAATTATAGTTGGACAACATTTTTTATGTTTTATCCAATAAAATGTGCTCATCAGTCATGGTCATTTAAAACAGTGAAGCAGAAGAATTTTCAGAAGTTGACCCGAAAGAATTTGATGAAATGCCTATCAAATTGCTGAAAAAAAAAATCACCTCCAGCTTCTGCAAAAAAAGATAGTCCCTCCAAAAATTAACTAGGTTAGTATGGTTTCATTTTGCTAAATTCTTTGCTTCAAAACTACTCAGCTGTGAACTTAATCACTGTCTAAATGCCTTGCATTATTTTTCTCTGTACAAGTTGGTTTCTCAATGTCAACACTGATAATGCTCCTGCTATAAGACGTTTCCTCCTTTGCTACAATATATTTTGCATCTTTTCCTACTCTGTATTAAACATTGTTATCTTTGGTGGTTTGTAAATACCACTTTCTGCACAAAATTGGACAATATTTTTTGCACCTCCGTATACCAGCATTTGTTAATTTTTTGTGTACAGAAGCTGGTTTAGTTTTTAGAGCACAAAGAACAACTAAAGTAGAATATATAGCTCTAATAGCTCTAATATTTTCTGTATCCCTGTATGAAAGTATTTGCTAATTTTTTGTTTGTAAATATGATCATCCTAATCCAAAAACAGTTATAAGTGCTGTGATCCAATCATAAACTTTCATGTTTATCCCTACCTTCTCACAATTCAAGCTTTTCTCCAACTTTTCCATTTTCTTTGTTATTAATGTTGTTATTGCTTTGCAAATTCATTTTTCAAGTCTTTAATATAGCATTTCATTCTGCTTTAAAACCCGCAGCATCGCGCGGGTATAAATAACTAGTTCACTACTAAATAGCAAAAAATTCAAGTTTGTTAGTAACAATATATCTCAAAAATTAACTCCTAAAAGTCAAAATTGACAGGGAAGAAAAGTTAAATTGTTTGTTAGTCATTTGAAATATCCAAGTCGCAAATTCTAATTCTCTATAACCGATGAGCCATATTGAGCTCATTTGTGCCCTCGGTACAACCTATGAGCCACATTGAGCTTACTTGAAATATCCAAGTCGCACCCACGCACCACCCCACCTCCCCCCCCAATATACAAAGTGACAGTTTACCTTCGGAGTCTCAAGAACACGGCCCTTGACCTAAGTCAAGTCCTTATTTATAGAAATACCACATGTAGCACAGGATCTCATCATACTGGTATTTTTCATAGCCTGCAATAGTAAATCAAATGAGCAAGACGAATTTTTGCAACATGTGGTAAAGAAACTAAACCTTTCATGACCTGCAAACCTATATCAGTCATAGTTCTTATTCTTTCCTGAGGCCCCATAAAAGCACCTTTCAAACTAACTCCAAACTCATGATGCAGAAAAACAAGCAGCAAACCTTGCTTGACAGGCAAGACAAGGGGAGTTATGCGAGGGACATTCTAGCCCGAACAGCAAGCGCTCTCTTATTCTCTTTCTCGTTTTCTCTGTCCTTGAAGTTGTGCAAGGCTATACCATCGATAAACCCTCACCCTCTGCAACACCACCACAATCCTCACCCACTCCCTCAATCCCATCAAACCCAAACACCCCCAATCGTGAATGACCAAAGACCTATGTCATTTTCCAATCTATCCGTTGGATTTGGAATGTAGAGAGGGGAAGAACAACATTTGATCTGTCAGGGCTTGAACCTTGTCAATGGCCTATGTCAACCAAAAAATAAAGCCCTAACCCAGTTGAAGCACAACGCGCACACACGCAATGGCACAATCGTAATTAAGTCAACATCAAAGCACATTTTCATAAACAAGATGAATAGTGCCATTTTGGAACACTATTTTAGATTAATGTAATCTAATAGAGTGGCAGTAATCGAAGTTTATTTTTTGTACATTGTTTTATTTTATGATTGAAGAAAGATTTTCAAAGTAGGAAGGGCCATCTATCAATCTATCACATATGCGTAAACCATTTGGATCTCTTTAACTAAACAGGCGATCTGTATTGAACAAAATTTGTTAAAAAGTTAATTTTGATCTCCCCAAAAAAAAAAAATGTAAATTAAGAGAGACTAAAAATCCAAGCAAGTTAAAAAAACAAATAAAAAATTAAAAAAAAAAAAAACCTCGGCGGTATGAAGGAAATTGTATTGGTAACGAAAAAAAATAGTTACACCTAGTCAGGGGGACATAAACCTTATCCCTCATAATACAAAGAAAATGAGAAAAAGAACATGAAAATGAATGAAGGGCATAAACACTACCCCTCCAGAAACGAAAACACAAAAGATACAAGTAAAAGAGGATATGACATGAAACCTAACCCCTTTAAAGTAAACCAAAAAGGTCTAGACCAAGCAAGTTAAGCAAACTTATTCTAACCCACTTATTGTAAGATACTTGCATGAACCAGACCACACATAATAGTACAACAGACACTACCAACAGCTGCAACATGAATTACAATAAGGACTAAGTCCTTTGCTCCTCCTCTCTCTTTTGGCTATTGACTACCTCCTCCTCTTGCTAAATGTCTCTACAAATCATTCATGCTTCTTGTCTGCAAAAGCGTTCCCGGCAACGAATCCAACAATTAGACCACAAAAAACTCTTGGAAGAACCATGTACCAATCAAACTTAAATGAAATTTCAGGGTCCTCATCTTCTTCAAAAACTGAAGTGTTGAGCTCTCCGAATCCTTGCATTTCTTTGACAGAGGTCAATACAAAGGTTATATTTGTTTCAACCCAATTTCAGGCAGGTTTTATGTCTCAAGACATGTTATTTTTTATGAAACTAATTTTCCTTACAAAATGTTAGTTTCAAAATCCTCACAGTCTTTTACTTCTGTGTCTGTCACACCACCATCTATTGCACCACTAATACAAATCAAAATGTTATTGTTTCTCATGTCACACCTGCATCTCATGCATCTTTACCATACACTCAACCCACGAGAGCTTCATAGTCTTTTTCTAAACCAACTAATGCCTCAGAGTTTTTGGATTCACCAATGCGAACCTTAGAGTTATCTCATTCTCATTCCCTTATCCCAGACCATATATACCTAGTGCCTCAGAGTCTTTAAGTTCATCACATAATACTATCTCCAGTTCTTCAGCACCTACACAGTCTCCAGTTCCTGTGGATCTTGATTTTCAACCAGAAAATCTCACAGTTATTCTTCCAGTAACATTTGTGAGTTTACATCCAATGCAAACAAGATCCAAAAGTGGCATTATCAAGAAGAAAGCTTTTGTAGCTTCTGTTTCAACCTTCTGAGAATTCAGTTGGAGAACCTTCATTAATTCAAAGCTACTAGTAAGGCTGCAGAATGGTAGGCAACTATGCAAGATGAAATTGATGCTTTGCATACTCAACACACTTGAGATTTGGTTCATCTTTCCACCTGATAAGAACTTGGTTGGTTGCAAGTGGGTTTATAGGATCAAGAAGCATCCAAATGGCTCTATAGCAAAGTATAAAGCTAGGTTTGTTGCCAAGGGTACAATCAAGAGGAAAGAATTGATTACAGTGAAACATTCAGTCCAGTTGTAAAGCCAACTACTGTTAGACTTATCTTAGCCCTTGCAGCTTAATTCAATTGGTCTTTAAGGCAACTTGATGTTAAAAATGCCTTCTTGCATGGCCATTTGACTAAGGAAGTTTATATGTCAAAGCCACCAGGTTTTATCAACTCTCACCATCCTTCTCACTTTGTCTGCAAGCTCAATAAGTCTTTGTATGGCCTTAAACAGGCTCCAAAAGTCTGGAATGAAAACTTTACCAATTTTCTACTAGGTTTGGGGTTCAAGCCTCACTTGCAGATCCATCTTTGTTTGTCAAACACATCTCTCTTGGCATTGTAGTTATGTTGCTCTATGTTGATGATATTATTCTTAATGGGAGTATCTCTTCTGATATTGTTGAAGTCATTTTGGAATTGACCAAAGCATTTAACCTAAGGATTTGGGCCAGTTAAACTATTTTTTGGGATTGCAGATTTCATATCATTCCAATGGCTTATTTGTTTCTCAGCAAAAGTAAATCAGAGATTTGTTAGCTAAAGTGGACACGAGCAACTCCAAACCCTGTGCTACACCTTGCCTTCCATATCACTGACTGTTAAAGAAAGATGGAGAACCATATCATAGTCTATATCAATATAGGAGCATAGTCGGTGCCTTGCGATATTTGACCTTCACAAGACCTAATATTGCATTTACAGTCAACCAGTGTTGCCAATTTAAGCATCAACCTATGAACTCTCATGTTGTAGTTGTTAAGAGAATTCTTAATTATCTGAGTGGTACATTTCACTATGGTATTCATTTTCAACCTGGAAAACTATCTTTGCAAGCTTATAATGATGCAGATTGGGCAAGAGATCCCAATGATCGAAGGTCTACATTTGGTTACATTGTTTATCTTGGTTATAGTCCTATCTCTTGGGCTTCCAAGAAGCAACATACAGTCTCTCGATCCTCTACTGAGACTGAATATTGAGCTTAAGCTACAGTAGCTGCAGAATTGTCATGGATCAAACAACTACTATGTGATCTTCATGTGCCTCTTTATGCTCATCCATTGATGTTTTGTGATAATATAAATGCTATAACTTTGTCATCCAATCCAATGTTACATTCTAGAGTTAAACATATTGAAATAGATTATCATTTTGTTCGAGAAAGGGTGATTCGAGGTGATTTGGATGTGCATCATGTGTCCTCCAAAGAACAATTTGCTAATGTACTCACCAAAGGCTTGTCTATTTCATTGTTTCAAGAACACTGTTCCAATCTCATGCTCGGTTCTAACAAGCATGAGATTGAGGGAGGATGTAAGGATGACAAAGATCGAGCTTCAAGCAAGGATCAAGATGTTGCCATGTGTTAGTAGATTAGGCAATGTAGCTGTTAAGTTAGTTGTGAAATAGGTTGCTTAGGGAATAAGCTATGTAACTAGTATAAAAGGAAAGATTACTCTTGTATTCTTAGTAGTGAAGAAATATATCAAAGAATTATCTCATTTCTTGCTCTCTCTCTCTAAACTTCTCTTTACTTCTTCGATCATACTATCACTATTGATGACCTTGGAGCTTAGTTAACTGCATTTCTACACATCCTACTACTTTCAGGCCAATATTTGTATTTGTATTAAATTAATGTGAATTTTTATCATGAATTATTTCTATAGTAAAATTTAGAATATAAAAAGAAAATAACATAATAAAATAATAATTGAATTTGACATATTCGGTGAAGAGAAAAAACTTTAAAAGATGTCAAAATGTTACATAGGATGTCAAAATTAAATTTTATGTTTAGAATTTGACATCACCCTTAGAAACGCTCCAATACGTTGTTCTGATTTTTTTAAATAACCATTAAAAGACATGAACCAGATTATACAACTAAACCCTGCGAAATCATGTTTCCATCTTCAGCTCCCATATCTTCAAACCTTCCTTCTTTTAGACGACTTTGCTAGTGGTTGACTAGAAATGGTGGAAAAAAAAAAAAACATATTGCGGCTGGTTCGGTATGGGATACCGAACCGAAATTCTTGTCTCGATTCCCAAACTGAAATTTTCGGGATTTTCAATTTCAAGACCGATTTCAAACCAAATTTTCGGAAATCTCAAAATAATTTCGGAATTTCGGGACAAATCAGGAATCCCAAAATAATTTTGAGCTTTTGGGCTATAATAACTTGCTGTGCAGCGTGCAGTGTGGTTTAGGGTTTAGGGCTATAATAACTTGCTGTGCAGCGTGCAGTGTGGGCTATAATAACTTGCTGTGCACCGTGCACTGTGCAGAATAGCCAATTTGCATATCTGTAGTTCCCAAGCATGAATCAAGTGATCAAGTCATTATGTATAGAAATAAAATCAAACCAAAATCCTTGCATATATCTGCCAATTCTACTACACATGCATGCAACAAAAATAAATTACAAATCCAAAATGAAAGACCTCCTAGTGTCAATTGGAGTAGACCGGATGCACTTGTTATTACAGCGGGTAATGGAGTGGAGTGGTGCAGTCGATGCTATACTTCAACCACCGTGCTCCTAACGAGAGGACAACACAAACTTTAATGAACAGGACGTGCATGTGAACAGAAAAAAATGAGAACTCAATTAATCAGATTTTATTGTAAGGAACAAAACTTAACTGCTCAACCCAAAACCGATAAACGGTTTTGGCCCTTCCTCCCCACCCAACCATATATTATCTCTATTAATTAACGAAACTCTCTTTGTCAATCAAAAGAGGGTGAAAATACTACTTAGTCTTCTATCACACAAAAAAATGATGGGCAATAATGTAATTTCACAGGTCCAAATTTTACTATTTTTTATTAAAACTTCACCTACAGGTGATGTTAAAATACCTCTAATATTTAAAAAAAAAAAAAACAAACAAAAACCTCCCACTCCCCTCACGTTCTCTCTCTCTCCCTTTCCTTCTCATTTTCTAAAAAAATGTGTTCACACGCATAAAATGAGGCAAATGCTTGTATATATAAAAGAAAAGCTCCAACCCTAAGAATCCTCCAAGCTATGCTCCAAGAGACACCGAACAATTACCAATTTTCTCAAAGTTAAAAGAAAAGCTCTGTGCTTTTTGCTGTCTCTCAGTACAAACCCCCCAATACTTTTAAGCCCTCTCCTCCTACTAACTTCTAAAAGGCTTCACGCCAGATAAAAATCACAAAACAACAAAAGCCCACCAGCGAAACGTAAATGCAGACACTACCATCACAAAATTCGCGCTTCACAAGCTCAAAAAATGGTTTAAAAATTGAAACTTTTGAAAGGAAAAACAATGAGGACGAAGGCGAAAACGAACCTATTGTGTGAAAGCCTTGGGAATTCGCACGGTGGCGTTAAATAGGCCCTTCCTCCCCACCCTGCCATAACCGATAAATGGTTTCCACCCTATCCCGACTTATCCCAATTAACTAAAGGGAAATTTTATTTGAACTCATCTAACCTCTTTCTACGCCTAATTTATTTTCTACACCCATATTATTTTTAATTAAAGAACTAATATCTCTTTAAATCCAAATTTATTACCTAAACTACCCTTCCAAATCCAATTCAAAATGTAAAGTTATGTTTACACCCATATAAAAAATAAATTCTCAAATTGAATAATTTTGTTTTAAAAGAGACTCGAAATTAAAAAAACATTATGGGTCCTTTGTCCTCCTCTCACCGTGATCTCTTCGACTAACTGGTCCCAATTCCAATACATTTCCAAATTCTTCAATTGTTTTCGTGGCAAGTGTCAATATATCTAACAAAGTCTTGAGTTTTAAACAACGATACTCTTTGTATATATACTAGTGACTAATAAGGCTGTTGTTATTAACATTGGAGAAAAAAAATAGTTGTTTAAAACTAACATTCATCTTCACAGATTACATTTTTTGTAATTTATACTCGTTTTTTCTAATCAAAACCTTGAGTTTTGAATATACTTAGAATCTTCTGAGGGTTAAAGTTCTTGTGAGCACATTCAAGTACAGTAGCTGTTATTTTGGGCCATAAACCAAATTGTTTTGTCTGCAATCTAATTGATGTGGAGATCTCCTTTAAACAAAGATTAAAAAACTTATATTCATAGAAAGGGTTTCATATATATCCCAGAAATTTGGTGTGTGCAACAATTTTTTAATACTTTCACTTCGGCAGTGTAAAAAGTTTAAACTATGAGTAGTCTGGCATTGACAAAAAAAAAATTGAAAATCAAATACTCATCTTCTAACTCTAAAAAAAAGTGAAACCAAACGAACAAAAAATTTCCATAAGTTGAGTCATAATTTAGTTGGAGGATTGATCAAAACTTTATCACCATCTATCGATAAAAAAAACTTGTTTTTTTCTCTATAAGAGCTTACAGGGTTTTAGCTGGAATGAACGTATGACAAATAAGGAGTATTTAAGTCTTATTATTAATTTCATATTATACTTGATGGTAATTATGCAATAGGGTAAAAAAGACAATTAATATTTAAAATTTAAGTTGGGTGTAGAAAGAAGTTACATTGTTTTAATTAAAATTTTCTCTTAACTAAAAGCATTTTACTTCCATCACCTGTCACAAATTTAACAACAAATGAACAACACATCCCCAACAAAAGTAATCAAAATTACCGATAAGAATCGTATAAATGGACCAAACAAGGTTTGCTAACGAAAATAGAGATATTTTTTTATAACAAATTACACACCCTCCTCCTAATCCCCGAATTAATCAAGCATTTGTTCTATAAAAAATGTTATGATTCGATTGAAACAACAAGAAATCTGAACAAAAAATGATTGTTTAATTCAATCCATTAACAAACCCGCCTACAGAAAGCTGCAAACAAATTGAAAACACAAAATATAAAAACAAAATACCAACAATAGGGTTTCAGCCCCTAAATTTCAAGTTCAAGTGTCCAACCAGTAAGGTTTATTTCTTCAACCCCTAAATTTCAAGCCCTAAATTAGATTTCAACCCCTAAACCTTAATCTAGAATTCCAACCTTAAATTAAATTTCACAAATCCTAATCTAGAATTCCAACCCTAATTGAATTTCAAACCCTAAAATAATTCTAAAATTTACCTGATATGGGGAGAAAAGAATCAGTGCACAGTCAGTCGACGTCAAGAGAGAAAGGTTTCTCCACTGTTTGTGAGGGATGAGAAGTCGAGAGAGACTCAGAGAGAGATCAGAGATCACAGAGGTGATTCGTGACTCAGGTGAGTCACTTGTGTGGCCGGATTCGAAAACAGAGAGAGAAATCGGCGAGGAATGTGGTGACAGTGAGCGAGGTTTGAGTTGAGAAAGAGAGTGAGTGTGCAAGTCATGATTGTGTGTGTGAGTGAGTAGTTCTGTTCTTCGGTAGGTTTGATAAGATTCAACGGTTGAGATTAAATCTCAATTGAATCCGATAGCTATTAAAATTCTAAATATATATTTAAAAATTAAATAATATCTATATTTTTCGGTTCGGTTCGGGATTACCGAAATCCTGAAAACTTGAGACCGATTGTCACATCCCAGACTCCAACCTCTCGGATATTGTCCGCTTTGGCATTCTGGGCCTGGACTATGTCGCAGCCACCCAGCTACCGCACGGTTTTGTTTTTGCAGGCCGTAGCCCCAAAAGGCCTCCTCAAAGTTAAAGCTCTGGGCATGGATATATAAGGCCCAAAGACCACGCCCTCACGGGCGATGTGGGATACAACAATCCACCCCCCTTAGGGAGCCCGACGTCCTCGTTGGCACACCACGACCGTGAGTCTGGCTCTGATACCAAATTGTCACATCCCAGACTCCAACCTCTCGGATATTGTCCGCTTTGGCATTCTGGGCCTGGACTATGTCGCAGCCACCCAGCTACCGCACGGTTTTGTTCTTGCAGACCGTAGCCCACAAAAGGCCTCTCTGAAGTTAAAGCTCTGGGCATGGACATATAAGGCCCAAAGACCACGTCCTCACGGGCGATGTGGGATACAACACCGATTCACGTACCAAAATTTCATAATCGGTTCGGTATTGGGTACCAAAATTTTCGAGAGTTTCAGTTCGGTTTCGGGAATTTTTCGGTTCAATTTGGGATTTTTGGGATTTTCTTTCCAGCCCTACATATTGGTAAGGAAAAAAAAAAATTGTCACTTTTCATCATACTGGCAATTTTTATTTCTGCAGGTGGAGACTTGAAGTCATGTTTCACTTTGTCGTGGTCGGTTGGGATGCTTTTTTGCTTTTTGTAAAGTTTTTTATTCTCATTATCTTCAATTGGCTCCGTAAGGAGATCTTTTATATTAAAATAACTCCATCGGGACAATTAGACCGATGGATCGGCGACTTTGAAGACCCAACAGCCAGAGCAACCTTCTCCAGCCCAGAGGGCGATTGGGCAGGCCGGGGGGGCCCGAGTGAGAGGCCCAACTAGAATTGGCGGCCCGAGAACCTGAGGGCCAAGTGATGCAACGTTGATGTCAAGGTGACGTCAACCACATTATAAAATTAATAAAAATGTAAAAAATTAATAAAAAATGTAAACAATTAATAAAAAATGTAAACAATCAATAAAAAAATCCGAAAAAAATTTAAAAATTAAAATTAAAAGATTTAATTTTTCTATAAATATCTTATCATTATCTTCCACCTTACACCACAATTTTATATTTTCTCAAATACTTTGGGTTGTAATTTCTTATTTAATGAAACGTGGTACAACGAGACCAATTAAAAATCATATCCGAAATTTGAAATAAAATTATTTTTTACTATTTTATAAAATAAAAAATACTAATATTTTATTGCATATTGCCATGGCTATTCAATTTAGGGGTGGAGATGCAAAAGGCAATTACTGTTCGTTAAAGGCAGTTAATGTTCACTGGAGGTTATTCAATAGTGACTTGCCCTAGGAGGCCTTTGCAGCGCTGGAGATGCTCTTACAAACTATACAACTAATGTCTAATACCATTAACTACATGTTTCTCTTTACTTGACAACCTTTATTGTGAGGAGTAATTATCATTGACAATAGCAGCCTCTTTCGTTGACAATAGAGGCTTTACATGTGTGGATAGACAGCAGCATCCCCAAAATCACTTCTTGACAGACTCCAATCAATTTATAATAACAAGGAAACACAATTCCTCAATCAATTTACCTAACCTTACCTAACCTTACTAAAAGATCAATCAATTTACCTAACATTGTTGACATAACTACCCTTACTAACACTTTCCTTTCTTTTCAGTGAACTTTAATGAATTATGCATGGGTATTTTTTTTAGTATAATGATATTTTACATTAAGGAAATGAAGAGTTCGGCTAAATCATACAATGAGCAATATAATTTGATATCAAATTTGTCATCCATGAGAATCAATTATAAGACATCTCACTTCAAGAGAGTAATCACTCATTTTAGTGATGTAATTACGTCACTCAAAATATTTAATTTACGTATTATCTAACATAAAGGGTATTATTACCACTATAAGACTTGGGATTTACTATTTTCACTTACATGTGGTTAAATATCTTAATAGATAGGGTGTTTGGTTTATATCCATGCATTCTGGATTCATAACTCAATTCTTCCAAATTATTATAATTGTAACATCCCACATCGCCCATGGGAATGGATCATGTAAGCCTTATATGTATATTTTCATCTTTACCTAGCATGAGGCCTTTTGGGAGCTCACTGTCTTCGGGTTCCATATGAACTCCAAAGTTAAGCGAGTTCGCGCAAGAGCCATCCCAAGATGGGTGGCCCACTATGAAGTTCTCGTGTGAGTTCCTAGAAACAAAACCGTGAGGGCGTGGTGGGGGCCCAAAGCAGACAATATCGTGCTACGGTGGAGTCGAGCTCGGGATGTGGTGGGGGCCGGGGCCGGGATGTGACAATTTGGTATCAGAGCCAATCCTTGGTTGGAAGTGTGCCGACGAGGACATCGGGCCCCTAAGGGGGGTGGATTATAGCATCCCACATCGCCCAAGGGAATGGATCATGTAAGCCTTATATGTATATTCTCATCTCTACCTAGCACGAGACCTTTTGGGAGCTCACTGACTTCGGGTTCCATAGGAACTCCGAAGTTAAGCGAGTTAACTCCGAAGTTAAGCGAGTTAACTCCGAAGTTAAGCGAGTTTGCGCGAGAGCCATTCCAAGATGGGTGACCCACTGGGAAGTTTTCGTGTGAGTTCCCAAAAACAAAACCATAAGGGCGTGGTGGGGGCCCAAAGTGGACAATATCTTGCTACTATGGAATTGAGCCTGGGATGTGGTGGGGGCTTGGGCCGGGATGTGACAATAATAGTTTCGAACCATCTCCCTCCTCTTACTAATTTTTTTTTTTTTTTTTTTTTTACACTATTTACACTTAATAATTATCTGTTCTTAACTTCTTACCTAGAAAAATTCAAAGTTTCCATTTTACCCTTTTAAAGAATAAAGATATATAAAAAAAAACTTAAAACAGTAGTCGGAGCTCTCACTGGAGTCAACGGCTCCCAACTACCTCATTTCCCCGCCTCTTTCATCTCCGTTCTAGTCCAACGCATGGACCCACTTTACCTGCTTAATTAATTAGTAGCAAAAATATGGTTTCACCACAAAGAGTTGCCAAAGACCATTTCTGTAAATTTGAAGTTAGATCATAAATTAAAGGGAGTTAAGATGGATGAAAGTGTAGTGGTAGTCATTTTCACTTGTAAGTGAGATGTATTAGATTCGATTCTCACCAAAGAACCAAAAGTGAATTTGAACTACATTATTGCTAACCCAATTAGGAGGCTTAGCCCACCATGTTCCTTTAGTGTAGATAATATCGATTGTTAGAAAAAAAAAAATTTAGATGAAAGTGAGTCTGTTACATCTCTATAGTTAGAAAGGAGTGATGCATAGACAAATTTGTTTCAAAACTTAGTAATGCCCTTGTGTATTTCTTATGTAATCCTCGCACCCCTACATCCTACCATTACGTATCAATTCTGAACGTATCTTGAGATTGGGGCATGAGAAAAAGTGTATGTGCAAATGAAGAACAATGAATGACGTTGGCGAGGAAAAAACAAAACAATACAAGGTATTACAAGTTAAATCACGAAGATTCCATGACTTTTTTTTTTCTTGATGATTAAATTGTTTTTCACTCCCGGTGTAATTGAAGGAAGAGGAACTGAACTCCATTCATAGACACAACTCCTCATTGCTTTCTTTCGATAAGCTTAAAGCTTGGTGAGTGGTTACAAATAATGTTGATTTTTAAAGAAAAATAAAAACATTAGATCCTAACCTATAAAATTAAATTTTTCGTTGGAGAGGACTGTTGTGCCAACAAAATTTTTCTTTGTCGATTTAAAAATTGTCGGCGAAATGATATTTTCTAGCAGTGTCATTTCCATCTCTATCTCTCATATCATCAAATCCTTCCCTTTTGGAGACAACTTTGCTAGTGGATGACTAGTAATGGTGGAAAGAAAATGATCAGATTGGTGAGAAAAAAAAAGTTAGCCACTTCTCATCATATTTGCAATTCTTCTTATTTCTGTAGGTAACTAAGATAAGGCATAATTTTTCTATTAAACACTTGTCGAGACCGAAGTCATTGAACATAAATAAATTGGGTTAATCTTAGTTTACTACCTTGAAGTTTCGTGATTTTCAACATTTGGTGCATGAAGTTTTTTTCATTCTAGAGTCATACCTCAAGTCTTAATTTTGGGACAGTTTCATATATCTGTTAAGTTTTCCGTTAGAATTTCTGTTAACTGATGACATGGCGCTCAGGTAGACAATAATTGAGCGTCACGTGCCAATATAGGCCCATTTCAATATTAAAAAAATTTAAAAAATACAAAAAAAAAAAAAAAAAAAAAAAAAACCGACTCGTCCATCTTCACCTCTCTCTCTCCAAGCACAGTCGATTGGAGCCCTAATTTCTCACTTTCACCAAAGCTCATCGTGATTCCCTAACCTTTCTGGTTCTCCATGTCCTCTAAATCGGGAGTCTTGACCTCCGGCGGCGAAGCCTCCGAGCCAAACCCTAACCCTAACTATACTTCCAAACCCCTAGAAGACCAATTGGCCGCCCTTGCATTGTCGGAGGTCGATAGCCACGGGAATGGCGTTGCACATGGATCGACTGCGAAGAACAATCACCAAGACTCCAACTTAATCCCGAGTGAAGAACATTCGCTATCAACACATAGCTCTGAGCATCGGACTCGACAAAATGCAAGATCCGGCCAACCCGAAACCAGATTCGAGCTCCAGCTCTCAGGACTCTCACCACCTACGCATGGCACCGCCGTTTCCAAACATGGCTCCGAGCACCCTGTTCTAGGGCTCTTACACAATCGAACCCAATTTGAAGTCCATTTCCTGATCCCCGACGACATGGATCTGCTCCAGGACCCATTCGAAGCCCGTCCTGTAGCTTCGAGGAGCTGGGAGGCTCTGAGGACAACATCTTTGGCACTTACATGGACATGGAGAAGCTCGGATCCAAGCTCGATGACAGACCCTATAATCGACTGTGCTTGGAGAGAGAGAGAGAGAGAGAGAGAGAGAGAGAGAGAGAGAGAGGTGAAGAGGGAGCAATGAGAGGGATCAGGGAAGAGGGACAAATGGGGTTTTTTTCTTTGTTTTTGCATTTTTTTTAATTTTTTAATGTTGAAATGGGCCCATATTGACATGTGGCACTCAATTATTGTCCACCTGAGTGCCACGTCATTAGTTAACAGAAATTTTAACGGAAAACTTAACGGATGTATGAAATTGTCCCAAAATTAAGACTTGAGGTATGACTCTAGAATGAAAAAACTTCATGTATCAAGTGTTGAAAACCACTAAACTTCAGGCTAGTAAACTAAGATTAACCCAAATAAGTTAGAAAGTAAAAATAATTATATTCTGATATTTCCTAGTTTGAGCTTAGTGCTCTTGCAAACCTTACAACGATTCGTATCTTAATTTTTACAATTGAGAGAAACTTTTTAAGACACAGCCAATTCTGAAAAGGAATATGGTGAAGATGGTTGTTTCTTTTTTAGATGGTGACGTGCATGTGCGTTTATGGGGGATCAAATGCAAGAGTCTATATGTCACCCTATTTCCAAGCTACGTCTAGGATAGACACGGCACGTCACCACGTACTTGATCATTGAACCTTTATGTTAGACTGTCTATATACCCTACAATGGGATCAAGCCATTCATAGTTCACCCTTCTTTTAAGCTCTAAAATTCTCAAGGCATTAATTGGCAAGAACATAGAGCTCCAAAATCACACAAGGGAACCAATTGAGCATGCCCTGTTGGATTTTTGTCTACATAATGAAATCATATGTGAAACAACATTGTCACTCACCTAAATCACAATAGTTTCCAACACAATCCACAATCACAATAATTAAGCGATCCAACGAATCAAAGATGTCCAATATTAACATTTAACTACGTTAATCAATCAACAAAATCACATATCATTTCACGAAGTTAATAAAGGAACTCACCATAATTCCCTACCTCGATTCCAAGCAATAATATGATAACTCTAATTTACAAACATAATATCCACTGTGAGCAATTCCTATGCACTCGAATATAGGTTTTTAGACTAACTTAATGAAAACAAACAAGAACTGGGATTTTGGACCACTCAACGGAATCCAACTAAAATACGGCCGCCTATCGAAATTAACCAAGTACAACTAATCCTGACAACCCTAGGTAGGTAGTGATCACCATTGCAGTTACACTAAGCATGATCACCCCCATCATATGTATGGTCCTCAATCGCGAATATAACAAGCAATACCAGATTCTAACTCTAGGTAGTGACACCCATCGTAAATATACCAAGTATGGTCACTTCTAGAATGCGTATGGTCCTCCATTGCGGACATACCAAGCAGAACCATAGGCATAGTCTAATCATGCAGGCAATGATCACCCATCGCGGATATACCAATTATGATCATCCCTATTATATGTTCGATCCCCAATCGCGGATATACTAAGCAGAACCGTATCCTAACTCTAGGTAGTGATCACTCATCGCGGATATACCAAGCATGATCACTCTTAGAATGTGTATGGTCCCTTATTGCGTATACACCAAGTAGAACCATATGCATAGTCTAATTGTGCAGGCAGTGACCACCCATCGTGGATATACCAAGCATGATCACTATCATATGTACGGGCCCTTTCACGGATATACCAAGCAGAACCGTATCCTAACTTTAGGTACTGATCACCCATCGCGGATATACCAAACATGATCACTCCTAGAATGCGTATGTGGTCTCCCATTGCGGATATACCAAGCAGAACCATATGTATAGTCTAATCATACAGTAGTGATCACCCATCGCGGATGTACCGATCATGATCACCCTTGAAAACGTATGATCCCCTATCGTAAGTATACCAACTAGGACCATCTTTGTACCGTCGAGTGCAACCAATCACCACACATCTTATCCTCTAATTGAAGAAATTATTAACTCATCAAGATTCATATCAACCCTAGTTGTTTTCAAGATGAAGGGTGAGATTTTTCTAGTGGAGGAGACTGATCTATAAAAGATAAAGAAAATAAAATGTTTCAAATCTTGAAAAAGATAAATTAAAGTTCCACATTGGTAAGAAAAAAGTTGTCACTTTTCATCACACTAGCTTTTTTTTTTTTCTTTTTTTTTTCTGTAGGTGGAGTCGTGGTTCACTTACAGTGGTGGTGAATGAAATGCCAAAGATCCCCTTCTAATTTGAGGGGGCGGGTTGAGATGGTTATTTCCTTTCCTTTATTCTCAGTGAATTTTAATGAATTATGCATAGTATTAGAAGAGTAATGTTTGTCATATCCCGGCCCGGGGCAGACCACTTCCCGGGCTCGCTCCACCACCGTAGCACGATATTGTCCACTTTGGGCCCCCAGCACACCCTCACGATTTTGTTTCTGGGAACTCACATGAGAACTTTCAGATGGGTCACCCATCCTGGGAGTGCTCTCGTGCGCTACTCGCTTAACTTCGGAGTTCCGATGGAACCCGAAGCCAGTGAGCTCCCAAAAGGCCTCGTGCTAGGTAGGGATGAGAATATACATATAAGGATCACTCCCTTGGGCGATGTGGGATGTTACAATCCACCCCCCTTAGGGGCCCGACGTCCTCGTCGGCACACACGCGGCCAGGGTTAGGCTCTAATACCAAATTGTCACATCCTAGCTCAGGGCGGACCACTTCCCGGGCCTGCTCCACCACCGTAGCACGATATTGTCCGCTTTGGGCCCCCAGCACACCCTCACGGTTTTGTTTCTGGGAACTCACACGAGAACTTCCCTATGGGTCACCCATCCTGGGAGTGCTCTCGTGCGCTACTCGCTTAACTTCGGAGTTCCGATGGAACCCCAAGCCAGTGAGCTTCCAAAAGCCTCGTGCTAGGTAGGGATGGGAATATACATATAAGGATCACTCCCTTGGGCGATGTGGGATGTTACAATGTTTATCTATATCGATACTATTAAAATTCTTTTTTGTCAACTAAAGAGTGAAAAACAAATATTAAAGAGGGTATTATTACCACTATAAGATTTAGGAATTACTATCTACACTTGCATGTGCTCAAATATCTTATTGGATAGGGTGTTTAGTCTCTACCCATGCGTTCTGAGTTTAAAACTTTCAATTACCAAATTATCGAAATAGTTCCAAACCATCCTCCTCTCCTTAATAATAATTTTTGTTTTACTATTTGCACTTAATAATTATCTGTTATTACTTAGCAAAATTCAAAGTTTTCATTTTACCCTTTTAAAGAATAAAGTTGTTAAAAAAAAAATAAAAATAAAACAGTAGTCGGAGCCCTGACCGGAGTCGGCGGCTCCCAACTACCTCCTTTCCCCGCCTCTTCCATCTCCCTTCTAATCGTATGCATGGGTCCACTTTTAAGGCTTAAAGTCTTGAACCAAATTACACGCCTTTCACTATGACCGCAAACATTCTCGTCATGGGATTAGTGTGAAACCATATTTTTGCTACAAATTGATTAAGGCTTATAGTCTTGAATCAAATTATACGCCTTTGACTATAACCGCAAAGTGTTTGGAGGTGTTTGTTATAGTCACATTCCTGAACAATTGAGAGACAAGTTGGAGGAAGCTTCAACCAAAGGTATTTTTGTTGTACTGTTAAAACCAATGCTTAAAATATCAGTAACTGTGGAAATGTCAATAAGCAAATTTGTGAAAACATCGACGGACATATCGAATATCGGTTGCTTTTTATGAAAATAATGAAAATTTAAATTGAAACATTGGGAATTATTAAACATTGGTTTGGAGAAAATATAAGATTTTTTTTTTTAATATTTGACAGATGTATAAAAAAATATCGATGATATATGTCGATTTTATCCTAAACTTAAGAGTTTCTCCTAAACTTAAGAGTTTCTCCAATACAAAGTGAAGTTTAGACTTCACCCCCCCCCATCTCCATATCTTTATATGATTTTTTTTAATATTTTCATGGAAATATCAATTGTATCAAGGAAATTTTAAACTCTGGATAAAACAACGAGTGACTTTGAGGAAAAACAAAACAATACAAGGTATAGAAAACAAGTTAAACCACGATGATCCAATGACCTTTTTTTTTCGTGATGATTAAAGAAAAATAAAAATATTAAACCCTAGCCTACAATTAAATCATGTACTTTCCATCTCTATCTCTCATATCATCAAATCCTTCCCTTTTGGAGACAACTTTGCTAGTGGATGACTAGTAATGGTGGAAAGAAAATGAACAGATTTGTGAGAAAGAAAAAGTCACTTTGCATGATGGGCAACCATCTCCTGCGGTTCTGGGGAGGACTCAGCCTAACATAATACATCTTCGTAATGAAAATTGAGTGAAAACATGAAAGAGCCTATTAGAGAGCAGTAACAAGAGTAATTAAAGATGGATTCACTCTCAAATTGTGCTTCTGACAAAGATAGAATGTTTCACTTACCGTAAAGACTCTTATCTCCACATCCATCTTCTTTTGCTTCTTCCTTTACTTCTTTTTGCTGAAAAGTAGCTCTCCTCATCATATTTGCATTTCTTTTTATTTCTGTATGTTACGTGTCATGGTGATCGAAACGCCCATAAGCCCCTTCTAATTAGTATATAATTAAAGGAAAACTAACAAAAAATCCAAAAAAATCTTTAGTTTTAATGAAAAATGACAAATAATAATACTAGGAAAAAGTAAAAATGTGGTTTTTTGTAAAAGTGAACAGTACCGGAGTGTTTCGTTGAAACTCCCAGGGGGCCGGATGAATAATGGTATGTTATTTGTAACTAGCTTAGAACACAGGTGAAATTTTTACTTGTATATGTTAAAATTTTGTTTTTAGATACTAAAGAAATTTTCAGTCTTACAGTGAGATTTTTTTTTTCTTTTGTTCAGAGGTGAACATAATAATTATTACATGCAAACGATGAATTGAAAGAAACAAATTTGTATATACTGTCTACTAAAAAGGGACGTCGATTTATCCACCTTTAATTATGTGAGGTCCTAAGCATATAAAATTATAAATAAAACAGATAGTTATTGAATATATACGCTGACATTAAATAGAATTTAAGGACTTAAATTAATTTTTAATTTTCTATAAGACATTTTTCTAAACTTTATCTATAAAATTAATCATGTTAAATCCTACTACATAGAAGTCATTATATCTAACCAGTGCATTGAACAGATGAAACAAAAACAATGACCAGGATTAAACAGATGTGTGTACGGTTAGAAAATGGAGTGTTTACATCATTTCTCTACAAATTTTAGTTTTCAATTTTCAAATTTCTTTTGAAAGATTGAATAAAGGAAATTTAATTAGTAATTGTTTACAGTTTTCAACAGTGATGTAGTATTTATTAGAAACTATCTTTCCCCTGATTATCTAACGAGGACTTTGTGGTGTCTTGTTTATTGATTTTCCCATCAAGTTTTGATGTTCCAAATGTCAGCATGTTTCTAGAGGATTTTCAGGATCATGGCGTGGCACTATTTCTCCAATTTTTTTAGTGGATTGATTGAAATGGATAATTTTCCTCAATGAGTAATCTATGTTCTACCTTCAAGAGTTACATGTTCTAATTCGATCCTAGACAACGAGGCTTTAGTGAAAAATAAACAAAAAAGAGTGCAAAATGACATTTTTCGAACGCTTATAGCAATTTTCAAAAGTTACTGTTCGGATCAAATGTTGGAAACTAAATTTGCCGAATTTTTAATACCCTTGTCCTTGATCGCTTGACTTCAACTGAGGTTGCCTAATAGATACTCAAAGCCTCCCTTTAGTAGCTCGATTAGCTAGAGCTATTACATACAAACGACTGGAGGGGGATTCTCTCCCCTCCTAATCTCTCTCCCCTTCTCTTCCCTCCTATTTGAACAGTCATGGTTAAGCCACGTCAATATCTTATATTGATTTTTTTATAGAGACAATAAGACAAAAAGTAACATGTGAGAAGAAGAGAGGGAAGGGGATGAGAATAAGATGGGAGAGAATCCTACTCCCAAACGATTACTCTGAGCCAAAACAAACATTTCCTGGCCGCTAGGTAAAGAAGAAGAATCTTGAAAAAGAATTCATGACCTCTAAGTCTTCAATTGATCAAGACATCAATTCACCACCCACTCATCAATTGACTCATGCTTTTTTATTTATTTATGCTTTGCATGAGCTATGTCTATAAAAGGAGTTAACTTCTCTACTCTTAATTATCCAAGAGCCATAAAACAATATTTCCTATAACCAGAAAAACAGACTTTCATGAAAATGGAATCTTGGTTGTCCAACTTTACCTGTTTGCATTATCTTCTTTTGCTATTACTCAATGCCACTCATTGTTTTTCATTTCTGCAGACTCAGACACGAACACTTTGCCACGTTGATGAGCACTCGTTCTTGTTAAAATTCAAGGAAAGCTTTACGATAAACAAGTCAGCTTCTTCATCTCCTTCTGCTTATCCGAAGTTTGCATCTTGGACTCGAGAAGGAGATCAGAATCAGAGTAATTGTTGTTCGTGGGATGGTGTTGAGTGCCATGTAGAGTCTGGCCGTGTCATTGGCCTTGACCTCAAAAGCAGTTGTCTCTATGGTTCTATCAATTCCAACAGCACCCTCTTTCGACTTGTTCACTTGCAGATGCTTGACCTCTCAGATAACAACTTCAATTCCTCTGAAATACCATCGAGATTGGGCCATGACCTTTCAAGTCTATCATATCTCAACCTTTCACTGTCTGCATTTTCTGGACAAATTCCATTTGAAATTTCAAAGCTATCCAAACTGTCTACCCTTGATCTGTCTCACAATAATGGTTTGGAGCTTAGGAAATCCAACATGAGAATCCTAGTCCAAAACTTGACCAGCATAAAACAACTTCATCTTAGTGATGTAGGCATATACTCTACTGTGCCTGATATCTTGGTCAATGCATCTTCTCTCATATCTCTTGATCTAAGCCATTGTGGGTTGTATGGGGAATTCCCAATCAGCATTTTCCACCTACCAAACCTAGAGGAGCTTAGTTTATACTCGAACATCAAGCTAAATGGTTATTTTCCTGCTTTTAACAGGACCAATTCCTTCAAAACATTGGATGTTTCATGGACAAATTTCTCTGGTGAACTTCCAAGTTCTATCGGAAACCTTCATTCCTTAAATTACCTTGATATCTCATACTGTGGGTTTGATTCCCATGTTCCATCTTCATTCGGAAACCTTACCCAGCTTAGTTTCCTTGACATGACTTCATTTCATAACGTTTCCGCAGGCCAATACATAGTTCCTGATTCCTTGTCTTGTTTTGGAAAACAAACCAAGCTCAACTACTTGAATCTTCAACATATTAACTTGAGGGGAAATTTCCCACGTTTTGTGGCTAACCTGACCCAACTTGCGTATCTAAACTTGCGTGGGAATTTAATAACTGGTGAAATCCCATCCTGGCTGGCAGTAAAGTCGACCCAATTAACTATTCTGCATCTTGGCTTTAACAAATTGCAAGGAGCAATTCCTAAGTCACTTTTCCACCTCAGAAATCTTGAACGTCTTGGCCTTTACTTTAATAATTTGAGTGGATTAGTTGAGTTTGATGAGTTTTCCAAACTCAAAAAGTTGAAGAGACTTAGTTTATCTCATAATAGGTTATCCGTGCGTTTCAAATCTGGTTTGAGTGCTACTCTTCCAAAGTTCGAACTTCTAAACTTGGCTCAATGCAACTTGACAGAGTTTCCAGAATTTTTGAAAAATCAATACGAATTGGGAGATCTAAAACTTTCTGGTAACAATATTCATGGCCAAATACCAAAATGGCTCTGGAATGCAACTAGAGAAACTTTGGTCAATCTCCAGCTCGATGTTAATTTCTTGACAGGCTTTGAGGAAAATCCAATCACTCTTCCATGGAAAAATCTGCAGGTTTTTAATCTTCAGACTAATCAGTTACAAGGGTCATTGCCAATTCCACCACAATCAATCGTGGTTTACAATGTCGGCAACAATAATTATAGTGGAGAAGTTTCACCATTGTTCTGCCACTTAAATTATCTTCAAGTTCTTCATTTGTCCAACAACAGCCTGAGTGGCATGCTTCCACGGTGTTTGGGGATGTCCAGTAGCTTGGAAATACTGCAATTGATGTTTAATTCTTTCCACGGCGATATTCCTCCATTTTGTGCTAACAAAAATAGTTTGAAATTGGTTGGGTTGGGTTACAATCAGTTACAGGGGAAGCTACCAAGATCAATGGCCGATTGCACTCGATTAGAGTTTCTTCACATTGGCAACAATCAGATCAGTGACATCTTCCCTTCTTGGTTAGGGGTACTTCCAGTATTGAGGGGTCTCATTTTGGGGTCGAATGCATTTCACGGGAAAATTGGGAAGCCTCCAACAAATCATGAGTTCCCAAATTTGTGCATCATTGATTTATCCAACAATCTGTTCTCAGGTATGTTGCCTTCTAAGTACTTGGAGTACTGGAATTTCATGAAATATGTTGTCGCAAACGAAGGAAGTGTTGCAAACGAAGGAAGCCTGTACTTTGAAGTCTCATCGAACGTCAGCACAAATAAATATGGAAAGTACTATCAATATTCATACGAGATGATAATTCCTGCAAAAGGTGTTGAGTTGATATATGCTCAGACCCCTTATGATCTGAGACTCATAGATTTCTCATGTAATAGATTTGAAGGAGAGATTCCAGCAAGTATCATTGGGAGTCTAAGAGCACTACATTTGCTAAACCTCTCCAACAACTCCATCTCTGGTCCCATCCCCTCATCTCTAGGGAACTTGACTGCTCTTGAATCATTGGATCTCTCTCAAAACAGGCTCTCAGGAAGGATCCCCAGTAGTTTGGCACAACTCACTTTCCTTGAGTACTTCAATGTGTCGCATAACCATCTTTGGGGGCCTATACCACTTGGCCAACAATTTGGTACATTCCTAGAAGATTCATACCAAGGAAACTCAGGTCTATGTGGAAAGCCTTTGTCTAAGAAATGTGAGGGTTCTGAGAGCTCGAGGCTGCCGCCACCATCAAGCTTTGAAGAAGATGAAGAGGCCGGATTTCCATTTGAGTTTGACTGGTATATAGTCTTGCCGGGAGTTGTTAGTGGACTAATAGTGGGAGTGGTTGCTGGAAACACATTGGCAAACAAGAAGCATGATTGGTTTGTGGAGACATTCAGTAGGAGGAGGAAGCCAACAACCGCAAGGGCGACGAGGGGATGCCGAACTTAGCTTGATGTGTCTACCGGCTAGAGAAATGTTTGGGCCTTCAAGGCCAATGTCATGTTTTTTATGATTTCTGGTGCTTTAGCATATGTTGTTACGTTATATTACAATAATGGGGTCCTATAAGCTTGCTTTGTATAATATTTCTACTTGATCAAATTCAGTGTTACATATTTTTTTCAATTCTTGATCGAATTTCCTTTACATGAATGCTGGATCAGTTGCGTTCGGCAAATTCTGCACTATGTTTGCTGTGATTAATTTCATTTGATGTAGTGAATCTTGCAAAAATCCAAGTTGAATCCCGTTCTGATTTCAAGAAATTATATACCCAGAAAAGCAATTGGCTCCCGTTCTGATTTTAAGAAATTTTAAACCCCAGAAAAGCTTGGGTTTCTTGGTGAGTTCTCCGACATGTTCGTTTTGGGTTGTCTTTTCTTTGTTCAAATTTTGTGATTTTAATTTTAAAAATTTGGGTTAAAGAAATTTTTCTGAGTTAATTCATGATATTGTATAGAAGTATGGTTTATTCTATTCTCTTTTGATTTGATATATGAATTTACTTGGAAATGTTTATATGCAGGTTGAATATGCCATTTGACAAAGTATGGTTTATTTCTGTATTCTGTAATTATTTTCATTTTATTATGCATTTGTTCAAGTTTCAGTTTGCACCGTTGGAAGATGTTTATCTAATTGGTTTTGTACCAATATACAGCACTCAAACACTCTCAACGAATACCCGCTTTCACCCTCTCTGTCATGACGATTTGCAGAGAACCAGGCCCCAGAGAAGGTGAGAATCTAGCCTTCCCAAATTGCACAATTAAAAGGTAATACTAATTTAATAGAATTGGGTGTTTTGCATCCATTGAACAAATTTTATAAACACTGAATTTAAAAATCGAATATACAAATAAAATAGTAGGTCAAATTCATTATTAGTTCTCTTAACTTCTGTTGAATAGATTTATACTTTTGTAGGTTTAATGAATATTATTTTTAGTTGATAATTAATTGATGATTGATTCCGTTACACATTAGTTTATCGCCAAATACTTTGAATATTTATTAGCAAAAAATATAGGGTTAACTATATAATTAATAGAATTTTGACAGTGGATTGAATTTCTTGAGTTATATGGTGAACCCATTATTTAGTACTTGGTCAATAATCTAATGTTTTCCTCCGACTTATTTTTTGAATTCTGATATATAATCTATTTGAGTTTTCTACTGATGAAACGATAAGACCTGATTGTCCCACATCAGCAAAATAGCAGCGTTTCTTATGATGGGTTTTTATATAATGAAGTGCAGGGATTCAATGAAAGTTTTTTATATTTGATAACAAAATTTAATATGGAGTTTGAATGGATCGAAGCTTTGTTTCTGATGGTTTATATTTTGATTTATCTCCTGTAATTTGAATACACATTGTTTTATTATTCTTTTCATATTAGAGTTTTTAAATTTTTATGGGTTTAATTATTAGGTTGCTGAAGGAGGATTTGAATTCAATTTTTTTCACAATTCAGACCATTCATTAGTTAACACAAAGCAAGGTTTTGATTGTTTTAGAAAACTTCCGTCCCCTCGCTCTAGAAGAGAACTGAGAAGATTCTAAAAGGTAATTGCCTTCCAAGAGTTCTCTTTCTGTTTACTTATTTTCAGTTTGGATCCCGAGATCTTATATTTTCTTGATTGCAACAACTCTTCCTATAATACAGTTGCTTTCATTCTTTGCAGATTGTGTGTAAATTTCATCTGGGTTCTTCAAATTCAAGCCCCCCAAATTTAAGCAGTTTGTGTTACCCGGTTAGTCATTTTCATGCTCATTATTTAATCGCGGATATTAGGGGTGGGCAAACAGGTACAGAACCGCGGGTTAGGACGGGTAATCAAGGTTCGGAACAGGTCCAAAAATACTAAATAGAAAATAGGGTGGGGCGGGGCGGGTTCATGAAATTAGCGGGGCAGGGCGGGTCTGAAATTTTGAGAAAACGGACCCCCGGCCCAGACCGTTTCCACCTTTGATTTAATATCCCTCGAATCAACACCGTTGATTCCCAAATCCCAACCCTATCACATTCACAACTCACAACTCTCTCTCTCTCTCTCTCTCTCTCTCTCTCGCTTAATCTCAATCTCAGACCAATCAAGCTCATCTCTCCCAAATTCCCAAATCCCAATCCTTGGTCCCCATCTTTCTCACTCATCTCTCCCAATCCCAACTCGATGTCTCTATCTCCTGACTTCGACCATCGAAGATGGCGTCGACGATGACATGAGGCTCCAAATCGGGGATGCTCCGAGGCACCTGAGGGATAGCAAAGATCAAAGATGGATGATAGCGAACTTCGTCGAAGACGGTGGGCTCCAGATTGACGAAGATGGAGCGAGAGACATGTTTTCCGACGACGGTGGGTTTTTTACTCAACTTGAATTATCTGGGTTTTTGAGTTCAGGGATTTAGGATTTTTGAAATTTCTGTGTTACTGAATTTAGGGATATAATTTCTAAATTTAATTGGTTTTGGTTTTGATTTTAGTATAGCTTTGGAAAATCATGGATCTTGCTGGACTTGTAAGGCGAAATAGTCTAAGTATTGTTTTTCTTGGTGTTCATTCAATTTTCCTTCATCAGCGACAGCAAAAATCATGGATCTTGCTGGACTCACTGTCCTAGCTCCGTCCACCGCCGTCATCGATCTCTTCCCGACTCTAACTCACTAGCAGTATGCCTTAAACCGAAAAAAAAAAATGTAATGACCATTGGACCAGTCCCGAACCGGCCCGTTTGAAACGGGCTAGGTTAGGTCTGGTTCCCAAACTTAAAATTCCTCTACCGGCCCGACCCGTCCCGTTACATCTAACACGTTCAATCGGTATCATAATTTCTGATAAGTGCATATGCCCATTGAACGCATCAACTTATATATATATATATATATATATATATATATATATATATATATATATATGTGTGTGTGTGTGTGTGTGTGTGTGTGTGTGTGTGTGTGACTACTTGAATCAGGACTTATCGAATCAAGGCAGAGTCAAGGAAATTTGAGCCTTGGCCTTTAGAGATACGATTTTGCAAGGAAGCTAGGTACCTTCCAGACTTATTGGATGTGAAGATTTGTATGAACGAATTTGTGATTAATACACTTGGATTTTATTAAAATTTTCATGATTTTATAGAGTTTTAAGTTTAAATTTGTGGGTTGGTTTTGGAAATTTCTTCATTAAATTTCTGGGTTCTTTTGATGTGGATTTATGTGAGATTAATCAACTGCATTGTCGGATATGATTATAGGTGGGCATGTTCATATGTTTTCCAATGTTCTCTTATCAACTCTTAGTGTTGAAATAGTCAGCTATTAATGATGGATTAATCAAAGTTGGGCATGAGTTCATATGTTTTTCAATGTTTTTATAAGAACAACGCAATTTTCACTTAGTTTTGAGTAGAATAATGGTGTTTTAAGTAGAATAGTGGGAGATTCATTTGTGATCATTTTGAAAATAAATTCTGAATACTACACTACCATTCTGCTTAAAGCGCCCCAATACATGCATAATTTGAATGAATATGCAAAGGTTACTTGAGAAACTAACAGCATACATAATTTAAATGATTCTATTTGTTTCTATCTTTTTCTGGATTTGTCTGCTATTACGATTTGTTTTGGCTTTTTTTTTTTAATTCAAAAAACTTAAACTGATTTTGTTTGCCGACGATTTGTTATGTGGTATTGCTATAACATGGAAAAATTGACACCGATTCTATTATTATGTGGACATCAGTTTGTAATATCTAATCTTAAAATATTTCTTCTTCTTTTGTTTTTTTGGTTGTCAGAACGAAGAAGAAGACATTCAAAATACTTTTGCTCCACTCCATTTCATCAATTTATCAAGCTTTCATGTTGAAGCTCCTGGGAAGCATATGCATTATATTGCCAACCTTGAAAAGCCTCGGAAAATAATTTCAGTTGTTGCTTCTCCAACTCTTTTCCCTAATTTAAGTTTTTTAAGCTTGATTTCCTTTTTCTTATATGTAGTTTTGATTTTTTTGGGGAGTTAGTAGTTTTGGTTTTAACGTTGTTTTGTTTGTGATAGATCTCAGTATATTGCAAATATTTTGCAAGTTGGTGTGCTAAAGATTTTGCATTAACTTATATTTTCATTTGCCCGTGGTCTAATCGAAAATGTTTAAAATTGGTTGAATATTGCAAACTGGTATAGGTTTGGCTACAATAAAAGAAGTAATATAAATTTTTACTATGACACCCTAATACAAAAGAAGTAATATAAACTGGCATAGGTTGCAACGAATGCGGGACTTCGGTGATTCTCTAGAGTGCGCATATAATTTTGGAACAAAATGCGAGAGTTCAAGTTTTTTAGTGTTGTAAAACCTATTTGTATCATACGGTTTTAAAATTCTGAGGCTTTAGTGGGCATCCATTAACGCAGTGTTTTTATAATCTATCTGACATTCCCGCGGCAAGAGTTCTAGTATATCACTATACACATAATGGATACTTCTGAAAAATTCATAAAATCACAAATCAACCCATTCATTTCTAAATATTTCAAAAATTAACAGAACAGCCAAACCAACATGGTAAAATAAGTCTTTTTAAGTTACATTACATTTTATGTACTTTGCATTCAGAGCATATGTGCAATCCAAATGGGAGATTTCTACGTTACAGTTATATACATTTTCCAAAAGTATTCGCCTTGTTCTGGTGTGGGATTGAAAAATAATTTTTTAAAGTGGACTGTCTTAAAATTTTTATTTTATTATTTTGACGTTGAATTTAAATTTCATCCGTTGGATCTTTATTCTATATCGTTGGATATGAAAAATTAAAAAATATGGACCATTAGATCAAAATAAAAACAAAAAAATGCCAAAAAAAATGAATTTTAATCTAAAATTTTACTGCGCATGCACCCTAATCCCGCCAGAAGGTTTTTCGCAACCTTAATGAGGAAGTTTCCTTTCCAAAAGTACCCTTAATTCTACGTGAGGCTTGATAAAAATGGCTAAAATTCTCATAAATAAAATTTCAATTATTATAAACTGATTAAACGTTAAATTTAGATGACACAACGATTGAAGATTGATGACATAGCGATAAGATGAAAATTGATAATTTTATAACGCCATAGAGAAAACCTACCAAGCATTTGTTGCTTAGTTTCCCAGCCTACATCAGACCACAGATTCCGCAATGGTTCACTTCTAGCTAAGAGAGCAATAGGCCATATATGTCATATATTGCACAGATTTTACAAACATGGCTGTAAATTAATTGTTTGTTTTTCAAGTCTTTTTCTGTTTGCCTTTTCTCGGCTGGTTGTTTGTTTGGATCACATTGTTTCCAAGTCCTTATCACTATGCGTTTGGGCAAAGAAATGTTCACTTTATTCTTCTTGACTTTCCTAATCCTAACCTCAAGCAAATATTATATTAAAAAGAGAAATGGTTATAAAACACATGGATGTATACTCCTACAGATTAATCCTAAAATTTGTATTCACGCGTACCTATATTCTCACATGTGGATCGAAAAATGATTGAGTTTTCACATTTTCTCCTCCAATTTGTACACTTAAGTTTGAATTTTAAGTTCAAACCCTGCATTGTAGAAGGAAAAATTTATATTTCGTTGTTACATTGGTACTCCACAATATAACTTCTGTATTATATTGAAACTTATATTTGGGTTTGAAATTTGACAAAAGCTTATATCAAAATAAAAATATGGACCATTAGATCAAAATAAAAATAAAAAATGCCAAAACAAACGAATTTTAATCTAAAACTTTCCTGCGCATGCACCCTAATCCCACCAGAAGGTTTTTGGCAACCTTAATGAGGAAGTTTCCCTTCCAAAAGTACCCTTAATTCCACATGAGGCTTGATAAAAATGGCTAAAATTCTCATAAATAAAATTTCAATTATTATAAACTGATTAAACGTTAAATTTAGACGATACAACGATTGAAGATTGATGATGTGAAATCCCGTCCCAAATTTAGTGTATTTTCATATTAACGGACTTATGAAATTACCATTTTGCCCTTGAGTTGACATTGTTTGACTGTCTCGTCGAAACGCGTAGTTTTAATTTAATTAATTTACTCTTATCGTATTTATCGCCACGAATGCGTAAGCGTGAACATATTCGAATTCGGATTTATAACGAAGGTTCTACGTTCGAACGTCGAACGTTTTCAGATATTTTTTATGTTTCATCCTATATGTCCTTAGCTTGCGAATCATGGGACCCACATGGGATTCTTGTCCCTTATCTCCTCACCCGACCCGGATTTGCCTCTTTCCCTTTTGGGATATTTTCTATTCTTTTGTATTATTATATAATAATAACACACTCTCTCTATCCCCCATCACTTTCTCTTTTTCTCTCTATCTCTTCCCCTCTCCCCTTTGAAACTCACACACACAACAAAGTACCACCACCACCTGGACGTGCAACCTCAAAAACCTCAGGCAAAGTTGGTGCTCTAACGTGACAGTCACGGTGCACCCTCCTCTAACGAACTCCGACGTGTTTCGTAAATTTTCTGACGTTGGTAAGCTTCTAGAAACCCTTGGGATGTGTTTTAAGGTTAGATCGAAGCTTGTTTTAAGTTGTACATACATGTTAAATGCAGAAAATAGCTCGGGGTAGCTTTTCTCAGTTTTCCAGCGAGCACGGCCATTTTTTAGGTGTTTTACGGCCAAACCATGGTGATTTAGCTGTCATGCAAGGTACCATTCTCTTCATCTCGTTGAGTACTACAACTTTGATTTTTGAATCACTTAATTTGGTTGAGTATTGAAGAAATTATGGGCATTTGAAGTTGTGCCCATAAACTGGCCAAACCATGGCCTGAAAATGGGTCGACCCGACCCGAGATCCTAAGACCTGGATCTAAACCCATCCTAGAAACCAGCCTAAACCTTTAGGCCGGGCTACCAAGCCCAAACCCAATTACCCAGCCCATTAACCTAAGCCCAAACCCAAACCCACTAACCCAAAACCCACAGCCCAAATTCGATCCGTTGATTGTTGACCTTTGACTTTGACCCATTGACTTTTGACCGTTGACCATTGACTTTGATTCGTTAACTTTTGGAATGTTGGCCGTTCACTTTTTTGGATTTCGACCCGGACCCCTCCTAGACTAATTTCGACATCCTAGTTCCAAATTTGTGCTCCGTTTTTCTAAATTCAATCATTTGAGTATAGTTTTATTAATTGGTACCTTTGTGTGCTTAGGTGCAATTGTTTATGGCATTTCTGTCCCATCTAGTTTGCTCGACTCTTCAACGGCGAACTATCTGTGAGTGGACCCCTTCTAAAATGCATAGTTTACTATTAGAATGCATATATGAAAAGAATGATCTAATGGCTACGTTTTATGAAACGTTTATGCATAAATTAGTTTCACGCTTTATGAATTATTATGCTTTATCGACTTTATGTTCCTTGTGGTATTTATGATTGATGACTATATACATACTTGTGAACATGGTTTTCAATATGGCATTTTAGCCACTGAGCTTCATTTCAGTTAGATATATATATATATATATATATATATTAGAAATATAATGTTAATGTTTTTATGTGCTTATTTAGTAGTTACTTATATGATCTGCTTACAGGCGAATGTCCTGTTTACGGGCGAATGATACTGCTTACAGGCGAATGTCCAGCCTATGGGCAAATGATACTGCCTACAAGCAAACGATCTGCCTATGGGCGAAAGTCCTGCCTACGGGTGAATGATGACATGCCCGACCCTAATATTTTCCAAACACCAGGATAGGCACGTACTGGCCAACACCCGAAAGTGACGAAGTCATACTAACATGCATGAGAACAACGAATATGAATATAATAAATGAAATTTAAATATGATGAATATGCATTTAAGGAACTTGTTCAAAGTATACAACTAATCTAGAACACTAAAAAGAAATAACATAAAATTGAATGAACAAAGCAATAAGTTCTACACCGAGAGAACTCGAAAAAGCCCATACGGGAGTGTCTTGACGCCGGGGTTGTACGCCTCGATTCTAAGTCCTGAGGGGGCGCAAAACAAAACATGAGTGAACCAAATTGATATATAAGTAATACTCAAATAGTTAATCATCAAGTACTAACCCCCAAAGTTTTATGAAAACTCAATAGTATAATATGTAATAGGTTTTTTCGAAAACCCTAGCATGCCATAAAACCTTCGTGAAACATATATATCATATAGTGTGCTTAGTAGTGACATATATAAGGCTTATATATATATATATAAATAACTTTATTCGCCCGAAGGCAGTATCATCTCCCAAACGAAGCCAATATATAAGTATCTTCCAGTTGAAGCCACCCTACGCCCGACCAAAGCCATATAATATCTTCCGTCCGTAGGCACTACAACCTCCGGCCAAAGTCAATATAAATATCTTCCGCCCGTAGGCACTACAGCCCCTAGCCGAAGCCAATATAATCATTGTTTCCAAGTCCTTATCACTAGAAGGTTTTACTGCGCATGCACCCTAATCCCACCAGAAGGTTTTTGGCAACCTTAATGAGGAAGTTTCCCTTCCAAAAGTACCCCTAATTCCACATGAGGCCTGATAAAAATGGCTAAAATTCTCATAAATAAAATTTCAATTATTATAAACTGATTAAACGTTAAATTTAGACGATACAATGATTAAAGATTGATGATGTGAAATCTCGTCCCAAATTTAGTATATTTTCATATTAACAGACTTATGAAATTACCATTTTGCCCTTGAGTTAACTTTGTTTGACCATCTCATCGAAATGCGTAGTTTTAATTTAATTAATTTACTCTTACCGTACTTATCGCCATGAATGCGTAGGTGCGAACATATTCGAATTCGGATTTATAACGAAGTTTCTACATTCGAACGTCGAACGTCGAACGTTTTCAGATATTTTTTATGTTTCATCCTATATGTTCTTTGATTACGAACTGTGGAACCCACATGGGATTATTGTCCCTTATCTCCTCACCTTACCTGAATTTGCCCCTTTCCCTTTTGGGATATTTTCTATTCTTTTGTATTATTATATTATAATAACACACTCTCTCTATCCCCCATCACTTTCTCTTTTTCTCTCTATCTTTTCCCTCTCCCCGAGCCCTCACGTGAGCCCACGTGCAGGCCCACGCAAGGCCTGATTTCTAGGATCTAACAGGATTTGGGCTAGATCCGGGTCCTGGGTTGGGCTTAGGTCCTCTTAGTTGGGTCGAGGATTTTGGGCCGAGGGTTTCACGGGTCTGGGCTGCAAGGTTGGGCCTGGGCAACTAGGACTGGGCCTGGGTTTAGTGGGTTACACAAGTGGGTTTAGGCCGAGGGTTCAATGGGCCCAAAGGGTTTTAGGTTTGGGCCTGGTAGCCCGGCCCAAGGGTTTGGACCAGTTAACTAAAATGGGTTTGAGGGTTTGGGTTGGGTTCGACCCATTTCCAGGTAGGGTTGGCTGGGTTTCGAAGAGAAGAAGGCCGGAGCATTCCCAGCTCCGATCAACTCCAAAATTTAACTAATACAAGTCATGCGATAAATGGATTTAAAGCTACAGAGAAGGAGAAGAGAACTATACCAAAATTTTGTCCCGCCATAGCCGGAGTTGGCCAGAAGACGGCCTGGAAGGTGATGGTTCCCGCCAGAATTTGAGTTTAGTTCTCAGAGGTGGTTTCTTCGTTGTTTTGACGTTCAAAACACACAAATACTAATAAAAACTAATTATGAGGACCAAAGGAAAATGTTTAGAGTGTTTTCGAGGCATACCCATGTCAGAGGTCAAAAAACTCGCTGGAGTTCGCTTGGGATAAAGATGAATAGCACCACCCTTGCAGCAAGGTTTAAGGTCTCAAGCTAGGCTTCTCGCTCGTGGTGGTGACTGGTGGTGGTAGTTTGTTATCATGTAGGTGGAGTGGGTGAGTGTGTGGTGCTCGGGGGAAAGGAATAAGCGAATGAGAGAGATGGAGAGAGTGAGGTCCGAGAGGGAGTGCTACGGGAGAAAGGAGAAAAAGAGGAAGAAGGAACATGGGTTGGGGACAAGAAATCAGAGGGTGGGCCCCCTTGGGCACACCAAATAAGGTCAAAAGCAACCAATCCAAAATATCTAGCCCAAAACCAACGAAATTACGAAAAAGCCCTCGTTCCAAAAATTTGTAAAATAAATATCGAGTCGGGTTGTTACAATCTACCCTCATTAAGAAACTTTCATCCCTAAATTTGAAAATAACATCCTACACTCAAATAGTCGAAGATAGGAAAGAATATATGTATAAAGAAGAAATCAAGTCAAAGTGGTTGCATTAAAGATAATATGCCACGCCGTCGTGAGCGGTTTGCCAAATCCTCTTTCATGCCTCCAAGCTCCTACTTTCATCCCCCATCAATAATGAAGTAAAAACATACTTTATAAAGATATAAAGTCGAAAATTGTATAATAACGTATAGTCAACGCTATGTACATATAATACAATAACGTCAAAATACAATATATATATATATATATATAAACTAATATTAGGTAAAACAAAATACTTGTACTGAAAATCAAAATCGAAAATGAAAGTGGGTCTCACCCAAGCATTCGCAACGTCACATACTCCAAGAACAGATGTGTGGCTTTGGGTCGAGCCCTAACAATAAATAAATAGTAACAACTGTCGAAGATGGGTCTACCTACCCACTTGCTTAACGAACCCAACGAATATGCCATCAATATTACAATCGGCCGCCCGTGATATCGACAAAACATTGTTGTCTCAATAAGAAAGTAGTAATTTCCTAAGGGTGTAAACATACTAATTTGTCCAAACTCAAGTCAACAACATAAGCACACAGTTTCCCACAACGAAAAGAAATCAAACATCCAAAAACCAATTCGTAGAACTCCACTGTCCAACCAGTGCTGTTAATAGAATCTATCATACCACGTATCTGAAGGAAAATTTGTGAAAAACAAGTTCATTTGAGCAACATCAACAACATGCAATTAACAATTAAATGGCGGAATCATGTTTATATGCACTCAAAAACAAAACTTAACCCATGAACTTCAAAGCCTAGTAGATAGGTGAACCAAGACTCAACTCAAAACAAAGTGAGTTGAGAAATCAATACCTTTGTAGATTCCTCTTTGCATAAGCAAAGGCTAATCACCCAAAGAGAGGGCCTTCATTCCTTGCATCTTAGATCCATGGATTTGGATGGATGAAAAGGTTTCTCCAAGTTCCCAAAATTGAGAACCTCTAAGTCTCCACACCAAGGTAAGATTGGAGAAGAAATGAGTGACCTTGAGGAAGTAAGATTGCTAGATGTTTTCCTCAAGAGTGGCCGGCCATTTTAGAGAGAAAGGAGAGTTTGTTCTCATCTTTACTCCTTTGAAAAACCCTTAAGGATGAAATGGCTATAAAGATGTCTTTATACCACCTCACAATGGAGTGGCAAACTTGCAATTAAGCCAAGTTCACTACCCTCCTCTAAATGGCCGAATTTAAGGGGATTTATTGGGCTATTTGGGCCTTTGTGAATCATTATTCATTAAGTTGTCATACAACTTAAGTCAATGGACTTGACGTTCGAAGCCCATTGGGCCTTAAGGTCCAAAACTATCCCGAGGTCTTTTAACGAACTTATTCGTTAAATTAATAATCATATTAATTAATCCTTGCCATAAATAATTAAACCATTTAATTATTCTTACTCATCTCCGTTGAATCTTCAATCTCTACCTTACACGGTGTACGATCCGTTAGGTTCCTTTTAGCGAGGTAGTGGGCGATTCAAACTCTTTCAAATCGATTGTGAATTGAAACTTACTTTCAATTCTCCCGTTAGTGATAATACACTTTTAGGGCTTCCACAAACCATGGTTGACGCCTAGCAGCATGTCATGGTTACCCAAGCTAATCAGAAGAGGTGGAGAACCTATTCAGTTTTAGGATTACAAATGCAATACGGTCTTTCTCTAATACAATACTCTTGACCACATTGTTTGGTTTGATAGTTTATTCATGTCTACTATCCAATGTGAGTCTTGTGCTTATATGATTACCTTGAATGTGATTTGGAACACATTCCAACATCTCATTCATACTCTGGCCAGAGATTCTAAATCATATCATAGAGTATTCTCCCTCAAACAGTTTGAAGGTTAAAGATCCCTTGTTGCGCATTCACTTGCCTCCATGGCTAAGTGGCTTAACCCCAACGATGCCGTGGACACCCTCCTGATGGAGTGACTTTGACATAATCAAAGATTAAGGACCTAACCACAAGACAACTGTGATGCCTCAGGTCAAAAGACTAATTTGCATTATCCCAACCATGAGTTCTCATGTGACATGAATATGAGAACTCTTCGTTGATCGTGTTCAGTGAACTCATTCTCTATTGAGCACCTACGTACTTGTCTTGATGTCACACACACCAATGACTCGAGACTAGTCACTCTCCCTGAGAGAAGACATAGCACGTACTGATCTTAACGGACTGTCAATGCCCAATTGGAAATCCTATGATCAGGAACGTTTAGGATGTGTCTACGAAAGAATGGCCTCATGAATCTAACTTCTTTAGATCGCATTCTTCCAATCACATATTCCTTGGACTTATCGTTTAAGCATATAACATTTATATGAGACGGCTCAAACAATAATGTTTGCCCTTAATATTAAACTAGATTAGTTTAACATGTGAAATGTCCATAAAGTATCATCATATGATTGGTTTTAGGGCACATTTCCAACAGTATCAAATAGTGCTATACACAAACTAAAAATAAAACTATCGTCGTAACTATTTCAAAAGAGATCGGTGCAAAATCTAATCATTCCGAAACCACAAATCAAAAGAACGCAACACTTCTTTCAAGACCTATATAGTTAGTTCAAGACTATCCAACAGCCTGCAAATAAAAATGCGATACATGATATACAACTTATTACTCAAGACCTTCACGACGCGTAGAGGTGAACACATATCGTAAACATGTCTTTCGTGACTAACTGCGATCATCGCTCTCCTGGCCAAGGAGTACAAGGTTCGAAACCTATATTAGAAGAACAATCACTCGGACTACTTCTTTCAAATAACAATTGCCACTTCACATCATTCACAGAAACTGGCTCAGAATTACCAGACTCGGAACCCAGGATGAAATTTAATCTCAGTATATGTATACAAAATGTGTGTTAGGGTTGGGTGGAAGATACCCTGAAAATATTTGGGCAAATGAACCAATATATATATATTGTTGGGAAAGGACTACTAGAGTACGATATGTTGTCTATGAATTGTAGCAAGATAATATGAGGTGGTTATTCATTCCTGCATGAAGATAGTGATTAGTGATGCAATCTGCTAACCACTCGTACTACAACCTTCACCAATCCTATACTAAAAGACGGCTCAAACCTCAAAGCCACATGAAACTCTTCCTGATAAGTCTAGTGGGCTCGTGAAAAGGTTATGCTCCAAATATTCCTGCTAGCATCAACATGAAACTAGGCGCACGCATCCGCCGAGTCGATCTATCGTGAGTTCCTCACTGGTTGAGCATGAAACCATGTCGAGAAGGCTAAAAGAACACTCTAGGATTTGAGGGTTAAAACAAGTCCATTAAATTTAGAGTACAAGATATCTGGATTTGAATATACAACTTTGATGCTTGAGTTCATATAAGTACCTAGCTTGATTGGGTAGTAACAACTCAAAATGGTCAAACCTGAAAAATTAGCTAACTCGGTTTCCTGATGATCCATAGTTATGTCACAAAATATCCAAAAGTTCTGTACAAGGGGGAAATATAACTGATTGAAGAATATTTGGGTATCGTTGTCTTTCTACTGAGGTGTCCAGCCACTAAGCTTGTACAATCAAGGTGGTACACGATGGTGCAGTCGTTGACATTTATATACTTCAATCATCGTCGCTAGAGACTTAGCTCATTTCGACTGAAAATCTAACTAAGAAGTTTTGCAAGGTTGATAAAGATCTTACACATTTCACCACAGTGAGGGTGTCCTTAGATTTTCAAGTCAGGATAATAACCGTAGACTCTAGGTCGGAAATAGGACAGTTCGCATCAGGTGGTCCCTAATGTTCAAAAAGTAAAAGGTCACCCAATATGCTGCCTCAGTGCACAACGACACCTTCAATAAAACATCTCCGATAGATTCAAAATTTATTGGTGTCATCGAGGAGTATATGAACAATGGTAGGGTGAGACAACATCTCAAACAAAACTGATTTATTCCCTAGTCAAAAATAAGGGTTTGGGTTATGGTCGAAAAATCGTTGGCGACTGTCGATTGAAATCAACAAGACCAATGACATTTTGTAATTCACGACACTCGAGAAGATTCTTGATTTCCAACTGTTACAACCTTGGATTTGGTAAGAATAACTTCTGCTACCAAATAAACTCCCAAGAAAAGTATCTACTCTAGGTGAAAACAACGTTCGATGAATTTGAAGTATAATTGGCAATCGATATGTGGTGAACCTGACTTCGTGGTTGGAGTAAGCAAGAAGGTTATTGATAAAACAATTGCCAAGAATTGTTCTAAGGATCCACATGAGTTTTCTCAGCGAGAACAAGCCAGAGGACATTTATTCGATCTCACCAAACTAACACTTACTAAACTTCACAACATCCAGTGCTTACTCGCTCTCTCCAACACGAACTTCGAATGTCTTAAACAATTTCCACATGGGTATGACTCTGCCCACCATTCCTAGGAACGCATGTCATTGAGTAACATCACCAATTCCGAGTCTCTGGTTGGTCTTAACCAACTCATACCATTAAAATCCTTCATTTTCCAAACACTTATATGTAGATCCGACTCTGCCCGCAATTCCTAGGGAACGCATGTTGCAGAGTATCGGTCCAATGTTGAAAGTCGTCCAACAATCCATTTCGTCACTGAGAAGGCACAATCCCGACACAAAATTTCTTATTCTTCACTAGAATGTGACTATTCATGCAGAATGAAGGTTGCACAACCGTGCCGAATGGCACCAAATTCAGAAGTCGTAACATTTAAATGATGTCATAACCGACACAATACTATAGTAATAGAAGATCCTAAGTATGCTCTGAATAAACCATGCTCTAATACCAAATTGACACGCCCGACCCTAATATTCTCCAAACACCAGGGTAGGCACGTGATGGCCGACACCCGAAGGTGACGAAGCCATACTAACATGCATGAGAACAATGAATATGAATAAAATAAATGAAATTTAAATATGATGGATATGCATTTAATGAACGTGTTCAGAGCATACAACTAATCTAGAACACAAAAAATAAATAATATAAAATTGAATGAACAAAGGAATTGGTCCTACACCGAGAGGACTTGAAGAAGCCCATGCGGGAGTGCCTTGACGCTGAGATTGTAAGCCTAGATTCTAAGTCCTAAGGGAGCACAAAACAAAACATGAGTGGACCAAGTTGATATATAAGTAACACTCAAACAGTTAATCATCAAGTACTAACCCCCAAAGTTTTATGAAAACTCGATAGTATAATATGTAATAGGTTTTTCCAAAAACCCTAACATGCCATAAAACCTTCGTGAAACATATATCATATAGTGTGCTTAATAGTGACATATATAAGGCATATATATATATATATATATATATATATAAATAACTTCATTCCCTCGAAGGCAGTATCATCTCCCGGCCGAAGCCAATATATAAGCATCTTCTGACCGCAACCACCAACCTATGCCGAGCCGAAGCCAAATTATATATCTCCCACCAAAAGCCATATAAATATCTTCCGTCTGTAGGCACTACAACCCCCGGCCAAAGCCAATATAAATATCTTCACCCGTAGGTAGAACAGTGACCGCTAGATAAGCACAAAAAACCATTGAATATAATATTTCCGAACATAAGTACATATATCTCCACGGAGCTCAGTAGCTCAAACATCATATCATAAAACATCTTCATAGTATCTAATCATCCATCATATATACTACAAATAACATGAAATCGATAAAGTATGGTATTCCAAAATATTATCAGTAAAACATGATATCTCATAATAAGAAAAATCTAATTTACTCATTAAAACGTTTCATAAAACATAGCCATTAAATCATGCTTTTCATGTATGCATTTATGCTAGTAAATTATGCATTTTAGAAGGGCTCCACTCACCTTACACCGTTGGTGAAAAGCCGTGCAAACAAGGGCGTATGCAATGTGTGTGTGTGTGTGCACATCAAAAAAGGTAAGTGTATGCAGTATGTATAAAAAGTTACAGTAGGGTAAGGCATATACCAAAATCATTATTGAAGATAAGAATGATTTCCTAAAGAGATGCAACATTATAGTAGGGTAAGGCACATACCAAATCACTTAGTCGGAATATACATAAACTTTACTCCTCGTAAAAGAGAAAAAAAGTACAAATAAAGAATGAGGAACACAAACCTATCCAAACAATAAAGATTCTGTAATAGGTAATAGCTTGCAAAACACCAAAAACTAAAAGAAAAATAAAACATATATCAAGAAGATGAGACGAATTTGTAAGTCGAAAACTCCTCCTATAACAGCTATATTAAAGCATAAACATTCATGAAAACACATAATCTATAGCTAAAAAGGACAAAATATTATTGCGAAAATATAAAGATCCATTTTGTGGCCCAAACCCCCGTCAGTCCTCTCTTTGCCTTCCTCCATCTTTACGTGTGATTTTTTTTTCTGATGTTGGAATTTTGATCTATGGAGTTTAAGGCTCTGAGATATAGTACGATTTCAGAGCATTTGACAATTTAGTTGTAAGCAAGAAAGTTAATAACTACGGCGGGCATATGAGAGAGGGAGCGAGAAAGAATAGAAGCTCGTGAGGTTGTAGATGGAGCCAATGTATCCCATATAACCACATTAAACGTGGAAGCGAATGTAAATTTCCGAGGCAATGTTTAAGAAACTTAGAAGATAGATTATTATCCATTAATTGATTGATGTACACACAATACATATGGTTAGATTATGACTCTTTTCAAGCAAACAAAGAAATAAAAAATAACAATCATTCGGGAAAAAAAATGAGCAAGAAGACAGATTCAGCGAAAAACTAACATCAACTTTCTGCAACCAGAGGAATCCCAAGAAAAAACAATGGTCCTTGACATAGGGAAATGAACTCGCCGCCCAACAGAAGCCTACAACACTAATCCTGAAACACCTTTACTTCTTAAACCTTCAATCACTACCTTTGCATGTTCGATTGCTCTGTAAAAAAATTAGAGAGAAGCCTACAGCAGCAGCCATGAAAAGGCCATATGCATCTGCATCCATGGCTACTTCTTAGACATCTGCATCGCTCAAGTATTTTTCAAATTCTTGCTGACCACAATTACAATTTCGAATCTGAAGCTCTATGAAATAAATAGAGTTTGTAAACACAACCCTAAAGTACAAAGATTTGAAAACGACTTCTCATCTTTTTAATCAGCTGAGGCAGGCATGGGTTTCAAATCTCAGTCACTCTTTGCAAGCATGGCCTTCTTTCTCAATTTCCGGCCTTCCTGTATCTTCGCGCTCTCTCTCTCTCTCTCTCTTCATCTCCTTCTGTGTCCTTCTCTCTGGCAAGTGTTTGGGTTGATAATTAATCTTGGGCTTACTTCAAAGAAAGCCTAGTTGTGCAAAGCATTTGTTTTGGGCATAGGCGGCAGCCCACATAATATTAAAAATCATGGAGCAGGGCAGCTAAGAATCCGGATCCTCTTTGATCTCGGGGATCCGTTAATCGTGTCCGTTTATTGTACATTGTGCAATCAGAAATCATTTTAAATATTTTTATTTAAAATTAAACAAAAATAGTATATGACAAAAACTAACTGCACAATGTACGATGAACAGACATGATTCACAAATCCCCAGAATCCTCACCAAAAGAATCCAGAGAGTATCCTGTTGGGGCAGCTAATAGGCAGCAACCCTACACTTAGGCTGACGAGAGGTATGGGGCAGTAAGGCCTTAGCAGAAAGGCACCTTTTCAATGGAAAAATTGATAAATAATGAAGGATCTAAAGTGATTCACCCCTTGCTAAAGACAATCACGTGGGATTGAAATTTTGCTAGAAAGGGAAAACTTGGACACTTAGGCTAAGAAGTCTATAAAAGCAATAAGAAAAGCAAGTGAAAACGACACTGAACAAAACAGCAAGACTTCCCAAAAGGCTCTATTATTTCTATCATTTCCTTTACATTCCTTTTGCAACAAAGCTATTCTTTGTAATTTTTAGAAGCTCTGCTACATGTTCTTGTGTAGTATCGATTCCCTTTGTAAACATTCAATACCATTTCCCTTAAAGAAAGTGCTTACATTGTAAACAAAAGAAGAAGTGCTCAACCAGGCAACAAACATTGCCCGAACCTCTTTTATTTACATTTATGTGTGGTAGATCTGGCTTTTATGTGTTTTCTTTGATCTCTATGATAATTTTCAATGCTTATTTCAGAGCTTTACATGCTTAATGGTGTGGAACTAAATGCTTTTGCTTACCTTATTGATGATTAAAGTTGGTTTTGAGAAAGTTGACAATCTTAATGAACAAAATCTTCCTATAAATTGGTATATGATACATGATCAAAAGTCCTTGTTTACAAGGCATAGAAAAAAACTTTTTATGGACTTAACCCATCTGTAAACAATCCTTTTGAATTAAGAAGTCTAAGTAAATAGTGGTGCAAGTAATCAACTTATCTAAAGACTAAAAAGACAATCTGTTAAACAAAGATAACAGTGGCACGCTTAGATCTCCCTTAGTTTTGATTGTGATCCTGAAGGCCTACTAAAAGTCCTACATAGGCACCTTTTAAACTAACTCCAAACTCATGATGCAGAAAAACAAGCAACAAAGCTTGCCTGATAGGCGAGACAAGGGGAGTTATGCGAGCGACATTCTAGCCCGAACAAGCACTCTCTCTCTCTCTCCCTCTCTCGTTGTTTTGTCCTTGAACCTGTGCAAGGCTATACCATCGATAGGTCCTCACCCTCTACAACACCACCACAATCCTCACCCACTCCCTCAATCCCATCGAACCAAAACACCCCCAATCGTGAATGACCAAAAGACTGATGTCATTTTCCAATCTATCCGTTGGATTTGGAATGTAAAGAGGGCAAGAACAACATTTGATCTTTCAGGGCTTGAACCTTTTCAATGGCCTATGTCAGCCAATAAATAAAGCTCCAACCCTACTGAAGCACAACGCGCACACACACAATGGCACTTTAGTCAACATCAAAGCACATTTTCATAAGCAAGATGAATAGTGCCATTTTGGAACACTACGTTAGATTAAAGTAATCTAATAGAGTGGTAGTGGTCGAAGTTTATTTTTTGTACATTGTGTCATGTCCCGATCCTGACATACGTCCAGGATTGACACGTGACGTCACCAAATACTCGTCTCAAACATACCCCACCTCCGAAAAAGGCAAAACATAACTTAAGATCCAACTGCGCAATAATTCTTCGTAGACTTTATGGTTGCATCTAACATCTTCGTTAGACTGCCTACGTACCCTAAATAGGGATCAAGTCATTCGTAGTACAATTATCACAAAATTAGACATTTATTCCACCAAGTTCAAGCAGAAAAGCAAAGCATTCCTCAATTATTTATTATAACCTGACATGTAATTCCTGGACTCAGGCTACATAACCAACCCCTATGAAACATGATTTCTCTCCCATCCAACATATAAATCATTATGTCTCATCATGATGTCGCAATTCACAACATACATCTTATTTAAGAACCGATGAAACACAAAACCATTTTCTAGCCGCATTAATTAATTAATTTGATCAGAGTAATAACAATCATTCCCATATCTTCTAAATTCATACCTTATGAAATCATAATCGAATCATGGAAAATCCCGAAGGAGTCATTCAGACGTCCAACATCTTTTCTAACTCAAATCACAAGACTCTCGAAACCATTGACCCAAATATATATATATATATATATAACTAAGGCTAGAGTGACACAGTTAGGCCAAGTCTACTTCTCCAAATAATGGGATTTTAGGCCACTCCACGAAATTCAACAACTCGGGTTCCAGACCATTCAACGGAACCAAACCAAATATGATCACCTATAAAATGTACCAAGTACAACCAATTATCATCACCTCTAGAATGCGTATGGTCCCCCATCGCGGATACACCAAGCAGGACCATCCATGTACCTCTACTACGTGGTGCAATCTCATCATCACACATTAAACACAATTATACACATACATTCTATCGATTCCACATATCAACCAGCATCTAGTCATATGGAGCACAACACAAGGAATTCCCTTAATTACTATTTCTACTAAAAAATCTAACAAAGTACCTAACTCATCTCTTGACTTCTGTCTCCATCTCATGCTAGGTAGTAGTGCCAAGTTCAAATAGGTATTCAGTTGGCAAGCATATCCAAATAATTATCAAACAATATTTAGATCCCATAATTGTCATAACATTCATCATAATTATCAATCACATTATTAAAAAGATAATTAAACACATATATATCACAAACATCATCAGTACACAAGCCAAATCCTATTTAATAAGCATAGGTCTATGGCTAAATATATAAAAATCACATTTCAATAGAAATCATATTTATAAGACCAATTCATATTCACAATTGCTACTAATAAAAGAAATTAAGATAATAATCATATTTCATATATTCAAGTCGCTAACAAACCAATATAGGCCCACTAGATTTTCACTAGTAATTCCCTAAGGTCCGTAAACAATAACTACAATAGTATACTAACATTTGGTGTCAATTCAATGGTAAGATCGTCAATTGTTAGAATATTCAAGTGACGGACCTTATCGAAAATATACTCAACCAACAGCATTTCATAAATCAAATGTTACATATCGGAAAATTCGACTTTTTCCAAAAATTCTCAAATTTTACAAGAATGAAGATCTCAACAAGTAGAGTAAACTTTATACTTGCGGCCAAGGCCAATTTGGCCGTAACACCCCAAACTGGCCACGAACTGCCGAAACCCTAAGGTGGGTATTCTTCAATTCGACTTCCTCGGTGTTTCAACGCCCCTACAACCTGATGGGTCTTGTTCCTGAGTCCAAGGGGAGTTGATTAAGGGTGATGGTGCATGGTGATACTCACCGGAATGACGAATTGCCGTCGAGAACCTCCGAGTTCTCCGGTATGGTTCTTCTCGAAATTGGCCTTAAAAACCCTTGAATTTGAGCAAATATGGTAGATGAGAGGTTGTGGAATAAGTTGCAGGTGAAGGAGGGGTGAGAATGGCCTGAAAAATAGTGGAGATTGGCCGGAATTCGGCCAGGTTGAAATCGGGTTTGGTGGGTGCACCGGTTGACGAAATGGAAGAGAAAAAAATCCCCCCCCTCCCCCCAAAAACACAAAAATAGCCGGTTCCTTAACCCCATTAAATAATTGGGCCTTTTACCCTCTAGTGGAAATTAAATAATTTTCACAATCTAAAGTTTCACAACTTCAAATGTCCATAACTATACCGTTATAATCTGGACTGGCAAACGGCGTTCGCCTATACGCTCGTAGCTTAGAAACCTATTTGAAGTGTTACTTGTGACCTCGAAAGGTCAAGTAAATAATAATTTTCCAAACTTCACTCTTCGTAACTGGTTAAATTGAAATCTAATTTCAAATAAATCAATATAAATTCTCGAAAAATAATATAAAATCTCAATAATACAAATATGTAGATTATAACAGTGAGATCCGGGAACGGGATTTCACACATTGTTTAATTTTATGAATGAAAAAAGATTTTCAAAGTAGGAAGGGCCATCTATGTTATCAAGAAAAAAAAGGGCCATCTATCAATCTGTCACATATGCATAAACCATTTGGATCTCTTTAACCAAACAGGCAATCTGTATTGAACAAAATTTGTTAAAAAGTTCATTTTGATTTCCCAAAAAAAAAAAAAAAAAAAAAGAATTAAGAGACTCTAAAAATCCAAGCAAGTTTAAAATAAAATAAAAAAAATAATAAAAAAAATAAAAAACCTTGATGGTACGAGAGAAATTCTATTCGCAACGAAAAAAGAAGTTACATCTAGTCAAGAGGACATAAACCTTACCCCTCATAATACAAAGAAAATGAGAAAAAGAACATGAAAAAGAAGGGGGGACATAAACATTACCCCTGCAGAAACAAAAACACAAAAGATACAAGTAAAAAAGGATGGGACATGAAACCTAATCCCTTCAAAGCCAAACCAAAAAGGTCTAAACCAAGCAAGTTGAACAAACTTATACTAACTCACTTAATGTAAAATACCACCATGAACTAGACCACACACAATAGTACAACAGACACTACCAACAACTGCAACATGAATTACGATAAGGACCAAGTCCTTTGCCCCCTCCTCCTTCTTTTGGCTATTGACTGCCTCCTTCTCTTGCTAAATGTCTCTACAAACCATTCATGCTTCTTGACTGCAAACGAATCCAACAATTAGACCACAAAAAACTCCTGGAAGAACCACATACCAATCAAACTTAAATGCAATTTCAGGGTCTTCATCTTCTTCGAAGATCGAAGGTGCATGGCGGCGGTTTTGAGCTCTCCGAATCCTTGGATTTCTTTGACAAAGGTTTTCCACACAAATCCGAGTTTCCTTGGTATGAATCCTTCTGAAATTTATTAAAGGGTGTGTTATTCACACACCGCATTTTACTTCTTACACATCCCTTGTTAATTTCTATCCGTTGATTTTCTTCAATTCATCCAATTTGACAGCCAAAAACTAGAAGAGTGTGAAAAGTAAAATAGGATGTGTGAATATCACACCCCTTATTAAATTGCTAGCCAAGTGGTATAGGCCCCCAAAGATGGTTATGGGATACGTTGAAATACGCAAGGAAATTGAGGTACGCCAAATTATTGGGGATACTATCTGAGAGCTGGTTTCCAGAGAGATTCAATGATTCAAGTCCTGTCAAGTTCCCAAGAGATGAGGGCACGAGACCACTAAGAGTGTCGTTGAGGTTCAACAAATCAAGGCCTCTTAGTTTCCCAACGATATCTGCTAGAATCTCTCCTTCAAATCTATTGCTTGATAGATGTTACAACCCGTCTATAATTTTACTATATATATATTTTTTGAAAAATGTTAAATGATCAATATGCCCTTAGAGGGTATGTGTCAACTTTCATTAACTTAGTAGTCAGCACACATGTAAGATATTAATTAGTATATTCTTATAATACTCGTCATTACAAACGACTGAGTACAGACATAGCGAAAAATGAAACTTGGAACCAGGAAAATTTTACGAAACGAGTATCAATCATTTTATTCAAACTGAGGAAAAAGAAAATATCACTAGATATAAAATAATAATAAAAGAATAAAATAATAATAAAATAAGAAAGAGGGGAAAAAGGGAGAAGGGGAATTTGGCGTGGGAAAAAAGAGAGCGAGAGGCCATTTTCTTCTTCCTCCTCCTTTACTCACTTCACCCCTTGCAAACTATTTTCAACATAACTTCCTCATACGATAATGAAATCACACTAGGCCGGAAGCTATGCTTTCGTAGCAAAGCTGTCTTCAATCTGATACCATACCCACCCTTTGAAAACCGGTGTACAAAGAAAACGAGGCCCAAACATATTGACGTTTTCCGGCAACTTTCCTCCGATTTCGGCCAACCCCGCTGGAACCTGGCCTCGACCCAAGTGAAAATAATGATTCTTTACCCGTGGGCTCTCCTCTAGCGTAAGTTTTTCCCAAGGTGTTAACTTTCAGTTTTGGGATCAGTTCTTGATTTCGAATTTTAATTTGGTATTCTGTATGAATATTTGAGATGATACTCGTTGTATTGTTTAGGAGTTGAATCGAACCGGGCAATAAGGATTGGTTGCATATTTAGGGAAGAACCTTGAAATCCTAACCTTAATTTGGTTCTCTTTAGAAATGCAAGAGTTGGGTTTGTTTTATAAGTATTAATGTTATTCCAGAATCGAGGCCAGATATATTTGAATATTTTGTGTGCCATATTTGTCCTACCCCTGAAGAACATTGCTGAATTTGTATGTGTTGTAGCCTAGTTTTGTGTAGATAATTACAGTTCTAAAACTACTGAGTGGTTCTATATTTTTCCATGGCATTGTCAGATGCTGATGCTAAATACTTGATTGGACAATGCTATTACTAGAGCAGTATATGACTCTTGGTTTTGGTCATTGATTTATTGGTGGTTCTTTATTTCGTTCTTTCAGCGGATGAAGAGCTTAAGACCGCTAGGAATTTATATTTTATTTTGAGGCACTTGGATAAACAGTTTGGTTTTCTATGTTAATTATTAAGAATCATTGATATGGTTTGGCTGGTGTACTAGTTACGAATAATTATTCAAATGTTATCGTTTAGGGATTGCATGTTATTCTATGGCCTGAGAACTAGTTCCTTGATATCAAACATTATACCTATTCTCTAGTTGAATATGACTATGTTCTGAATTCAAGACCAATTTAATATGGCGGGTCAGGTTCTTGTGGTTTGTTTGGCATGCTTATTTGATTAACTAATGCAAATAAATGTTATCAAATTTAGTGAAGTTATAAATATACTGGATTCTATGTGAGGTGGTTGTTTTCAAACTATTATATGCTAAATACATAACTACTTATACAGAGAAAATGTAAGCAGCTAGTTTTATGTGCCTATATATCAAATTATACGTATCTTCCACACTCAATTTCATTATATACTCCAATTGGATTAGTTCTAACGAACCATTTTATTTGCTATAACTAGTCCAGCTAGTTATTATTAGATTATAGTTATATTGTTGCTTTTATATGTACTATTGGGTTTGTATTTTGGTATACGATTTGAAAGGGGTATGCTTATAGTAGTTGATTACAATTATATCTAAAGTATATTGGTTAGTAATGTCATGGCTGGTATAGATATCAATAGGACAGATCCAATGTGGTGTGATTACTATTCGATTAAGTTCTTCGCCTTTACACGTATCATGTTGTTTGCTTAAATGGTAGAATGATGTCCCATTAAACATAAATATCTATACGCATGCCTATACTGAAACCAAAATCAAGTTGATGATTCACGTTCTGAAGCTATATGTATATATGTCTCACTTGCCTAGACAAGCTATAGAAAGAAAACATACAGTTTTTAATAGTTATTCTGATTACATGTATGTAGTAATGTCTTGCAGTAGTCATAGGAGTTTATTGAACTGGTGAACTACGAATGGCTTAATCCCTTCTTAGGGTACGTAGGCAGTCTAATGCTAAAGTTAGATGTAGCCATAAAATAAAAGAAAATGACTGCATGGTTAAATCATTGATTGTGTTGTGGTCTTGTCTCAGAGGCGAGACGTGATAGATAAATAGGAATGTGGTGATGTCACGTGTCAATCTTAGACGTATGTCGGGATCAGGGTGTGATAATAGATCTATAAGTCTCAGAAGATAAGGGGTCTTCAAATATTTCAACTCAACCCCCTTGGCAAGAATTGTGATCTTGTATTGATAGATATAAGTGGCATTAGTTGCGTTGGTCGAAGAGACTTGAAAATAAGTTTGATTGGTTTCATTAACAAATTTCATGAAATTCCAGTTCTCCAAGTAGTTAGAAGGCAACATACCGGAAAAAGCATTGTGAGATAGATCAATGATGCACATGTTTGGGAACTCATGGTTAGTTGCAAGCTTCCCAATTATTCCATGAAATTCATTATGACCCAAAATGAGAGCCTTTAACGCTGGTAATTCCTCCAACTGAGTGCAACGGGCCAAAAATCTATCATCCACAAACTATTTTTATTTGGACATAGTTGAGGAGTATCTCCGTCAAAAGAATTGTTCGGCAAGTTGAGTACTTTCAAAGAACTGGAGTTCCCCAAACACTGTGGAAGCATACCACTTAGGTGGCTGTTAGCCAAATCAAGAACTTGTAGATTCATGCTGCAGAATGGTGGTGAGATCTCTCCATTATAATCATTGTTTGCAACATCATAAGTCATGATTGATTGGGGTGGAATTGGCAGTGAACCTTGTAACAAGTTGGACGTCATTTCAAAAAACAACATATGTTTCCATGGAAGAATGAGTGGATTCTGGTCAAATGACTCGATGCCCGTTAAGAAGTTATTCGATAGACCCAAATTCAACATTCTCTAGATGCAATCCAGAACCATTTTGGTATTTGGCCATAAATATTGTTGTCAGAAAGGTGAAGATTGTACAACTCGTCCTGGTTTTAGAAAAACTCAGTAAACTTTGTTAAGTTGCATGAATCCAACCACAGAAGTTGACACTTTGGAAGAGTAGCATTCAAATTGGGTTTAATTTGCAGAGAAAATTAGTTGAACGATAACCGAAGTGCCTTTAAACTTTTGAGGTTGGAAGGCTGAACAAATTCAACTCATCCTCTCAACTTATTAAGGGAAAGGTCCATATCAGTTAATTGGGTCAAATTCCTTGTAACCCAAGATGGGATTTAACCAGTTTGTTCATTAGAACCCAAGTTGAGACAAGTTAGCAAGAAAACATGGGAATTTTCCCGTTAAGTTGGTATGCGCAAGGCCCAAATGAACAAGTTTGGTTAGCTTTCGATTGGTCTGTCTTTGTGAAAATGTCTTTTCCAGGCCAATACAAGCGACCATAAAATGAAGAAATGTTAAGGTAAAAGAGCTGAGTTAGGTTTCTGAGTGAAGATGGAACATTGGGATCAAAATTACAATAGTAGATGCCAAATATAGTTAAGAAACGAAGATTTCCGATGACAAACTGAAGTGGTTATTTGAGAGATCAAGCCTCCGCAAGTGCACAAGTCGGAAGAGGCTACTGTTGCAGTTGATAAAACCATAAAGACAGCTGCTGCCGAGTTCAAGGCCATTGACGTGGCCAGACTCTTTATCGCACTCAACACCATCACACGAACAACAGTTACTCTGATGAATGATGAAGTTTCCATTTTAAAGTTGTAAAAATAAAAAAATAAAAAAAATGAAAACGGTAGTTGGAGCTTTCATCGGAGTCGGTTCCTTTCCCCACCTCTTCCATACCATCTCCCTTCTGACGCTTGGCTGAACTCATGTTCCACTAATACTTTTCCACTAATTCATATTGCTAAAATGCTAATCTACCTACCTTTGGTAAAGTCTTGAACCAAATTATACGCCCTTGACTATAACGACAAACACTAATTCCTTGAGAGTGTTAGTCCTACTGATTAATTAAGTCTTATAGTCTTGAATTATATTTTCTCGATGAATGATGAAATTTTGAAAAATGACAACTTTTTTCGTCATCGTGGGGAAGTTTTTGAGTCTATACAAGGGAAAAATAATTGAGTAGCATCGAGTAACAGCAAAATTAAACAATATACAAAAAGTAAATTTTGACCACTACCACTCCATTACCATGGCAATTTTGTTTTATGTTTAAAGGGAAGTCTATGGCTCTCACATAAGAGAAATGCTAAGGGAAGTCGATGGCTCTTCATGAACTGTCTGCCATCTTATATTTTTAGCACAATGTTTTATAATGTTGGCACATGAATTGATTAAACTGTGAGGTGACAGAGAGTTTATTAAAAGTCCCATTTTTGAGAGAGTCTTCTTAGCATTTCCCTCCCATAATTGTGGAGAATCAACGTCATTCATGTTAGTCGAACTTAAAATATTTTACAAGTGAAGAAAGATTTTTCAAGTAAGAAAGGCAGTCTATCGATCTGTGCCCCTTGGAAGGGATGTATAAACCATTTGGATCTTATTAACCAAATAGGCGATCTATATTGAACAAAATTTGTTGAAAGTATATTTGATTTCCCCTCCTCTTCCATCTCCCTTCTAGTCGTATGCATAATGCATGGACTCTTCCATTAATTTCTTTGGTGTTTATCAAGCTGAACTCATGTTCCACTCATACTTTTCCATTAATTCATATTGCTAAAATGCTAATCCATCTACCTTTGTTTTCTCCCACTTTTCAGGCTTAAAGTCTTTGTTGGAACCAAATTACACACCTTTGACTGTCACCACAAACATTCTCCTCAATTATATGATTCAATCAGTTGTCTGAGAGATCAAGCCTCTGCAAGTGCACAAGTCGGAAGAGGCTACTGTTGCAGTTGATAAAACCAGAGAGACAGCAGCTGCCGAATTCAAGGCCAATGACATGGCCAGACTCTGATGAATGATGAAGTTTCCATTTTAAAGTTTAAAAAAAAAAAAAAAAAAAAAAAAAAAATTAAAACAGTAGTTGGAGCTCTCATCGGAGTCGGTTCCTTTCCCCACCTCTTCCATACCATCTCCCTTCTGACGCTAGGCTGAACTCATGTTCCACTAATACTTTTCCACTAATTCATATTGCTAAAATGCTAATCTATCTACCTTTGGTAAAGTCTTGAACCAAATTATACGCCCTTGACTATAACGACAAACACTAATCCCTTGAGAGTGTTAGTCCTACTGATTAATTAAGTCTTATAGTCTTGAATCATATTTTCTCGATGAATGATGAAATTTTGAAAAATGACAACTTTTTTCGTCATCGTGGAGAAGTTTCTGAGTCCGTACAAGGAAAAATAATTGAGTAGCATTGAGTAACAGCAAAATTAAACAATATACAAAAAGTAAATTTTGACCACTGCCACTCCATTATCATGGCAATTTTGTTTTATGTTTAAAGGGAAGTCTATGGCTCTCACATAAGAGAAATGCTAAGGGAAGTCGATGGCTCTTCATGAACTGTCTGCCTCCTTATATTTTTAGCACAATGTTTTATAATGTTGGCACGGAAATTGATTAAACTGTGAGGTGACAAAGAGTTTATTAAAAGTCCCATTTTTGAGAGAGTCTCCTTAGCATTTCCCTCCCATAATTGTGGAGAATCAACGTCATTCATGTTAGTCGAACTTAAAATATTTTACAAGTGAAGAAAGATTTTTCAAGTAAGAAAGGCGGTCTATCGATCTGTGCCCCTTGGAAGGGATGTATAAACCATTTGGATCTTATTAACCAAATAGGCGATCTATATTGAACAAAATTTGTTGAAAGTATATTTGATTTTCCCTCCTCTTCCATCTCCCTTCTAGTCGTATGCATAATGCATGGACTCTTCCATTAATTTCTTTGGTGTTTATCAAGCTGAACTCATGTTCCACTCATACTGTTCCATTAATTCATATTGCTAAAATGCTAATCCATCTACCTTTGGTTTCTCCCACTTTTCAGGCTTAAAGTCTTTGTTGGAACCAAATTACACACCTTTGACTGTCACCACAAACATTCTCCTCAATTATATAATTTAATCAGTTGTTTATTAAATATTGTTTTCTTTATTCTTAATATAAATTCAATAGAGACCGATTTTATTATGTGGATTCAGCTGCTTTAATTGATTTATGAGGGGTTTCTTCTAGCATGATCTAAGATTATTCATTTACTTCAAATATTTGACTTTTCTTTAGTCAATTTACGAATATAAATACATTTAAAACGTGTAAGTCACGCGTAGCATACCGTGATTCAGAAAAATGCCTTCTGCACGCGCTCATGCGCGTGCATGAAGGCTAGTGAATCATAAACTAAACACAATAGTTTGGTTGTAGTTGGACGTGCGTGGGTGCTTGGTGAATCAAGAAACTTCATGGATCCGGGATACCCAACAGTCAACACGCATACAATATAAGTTAGAAATGAAGACTATCGTATCAATTAGCTATACCAAAAGATTTGTTGGCATCCGAAGGATTATTCTTCCATAGAAATTTCAAAAGATGAGAAAGTTGAACTAATCAAATTTCAGCAAGTTTGAAAATCAACCATTTATATATATGAGGATCTTGATTGATATGTTACGTTGATTTGAAGAACGGTCTTGAAGTTATGGAGTGAGACATTCATTTAAAATTAACAAAAAAATGTAATAATTAGAAAAATGGTTGTCTAAATGGTGGGGTACTGATTGACACATGACTTAAATAGAGGAAAAATCGTACAATTTACTTTTTAAGTCTTTAAGGAACAAGAGTGGCATGTTCCAAGTTGGAATAATACAATTTTCATCTTAAGAGGCTGTAATGCCAGTTATAGAAAAGATTTTTCACACGCGGATAATAATGTGATTAAATTTGTTGTCAAATAATTTTTTTTTTTTGAACAAATGATATTATCTACACTAAGGGGGAGGGGGTGAGCTGAGTCTCACAATGAGCTAGCAATAATGTGATTCAATCAGTTGTTTATTTATTTTTTTTTTTTTTTGAACAAACGATATTATCTACACTAAGGGGGAGGGGGTGGGCTTACCCTCACAATTGGCTAGCAATAATATGATTCAATCAGTTGTTTATTAAATATTATTTTCTCTATTCTTAATATAAATTCAATAGAGACTGATTTTATTATGTGAATTCAGCTGTTTTAATTGATTTATGATAGGTTTCTTCTAGCATGATCTAAGATTATTCATTTACTTTAAATATTTGACTTTTCTTTTGTCAATTTATGCATATAAATACATTTAAAACGTGCAAGTCACGCATAGCATGCCGTGATTCAAAAAATATCTTCTGCACTCGCATGAGCGCGTGCATAAAGGCTAGTTTTTCATTAATTAGAGTTGTTTAAAATCTAAACTTGGAAAAAGAAATTCGAAGTACGATGTAATTGCTTAATGATATGAACCGTTTAATAATATTAAAAATAGACAATATCGATTGTCAAGCAACATTGCATAGCTAAAAAGAAAAGAGACGATAGAAGGAGAAAACATAAGTCACAAGGCATGAGATAATATTCGGTAAATTATGTGTAAGACAACACACTTGAGTGCACATTAGTGTTCAAAAGGATTATGCGTAATTCAACTCATATTTTTCACCGAACATTTCTAACGAATTTCATGGCTGAAAATTTTATCAAGACTTCATAGAGAAGCAATAAGTGTTTAGTTTAGATATGAAACTAGGAGTATTGTATTTAATTCTTCAAATACAAGACTAAATGTGTTATAAAAAGGGTGTGTAAAAAGTATTTACATAAGGTTGTTACAAATCAATAGTTGGACGGAATAGCATGATAAACTTTATTTTGGTTAGGAACGTGAAAAACTATCTAGCAACACAATCTATCACGAGATGTAAGTTTTCTACACACACACACACATATATACATATATATATATATTTATTTATATCAACTTGTCATATTTCCTAAAACTAAAAGCATGGCAATTTAGGGAACCTTGGCTGCCATTTGTCATATGCGGCAGCTGCTTCAGCCAACCCCACTGGAATCCGTTGAGTGCATTTCATTCGAAAATCCATCACTCTAAAAAACGAAAACAAAAAATCAATTCAAACCCAACATATCCAACAACCCAAAAATTATAATAATCTAATCAGACAATAAACAATTAGAGACGAAGCTCTATTACCATAAAGAAATCAGGGGTTGTCTGGTATAAGCTAGCTGAAGCTTCACCAGATATATAGAGAATGATCAAACAATCAAAGACTAATCTCAATTACCAGAAAGAATTTGTGGCTTGTTTGGTAGAACTAATTGAAGCTTCGTTCACTATATAAAGGATGACCAAAGAACTAAAAAAAGTGGTAATATGTTGTTATAATTGAATCATAATTCGAGTCTTACTCCAAGATGGACGGCATGGCAAGTTTAATTCATGAAATTAGGAATATAGAGTCAAATGAAATTGGATGAACCAAAATTCTTGATAGCTAGATCAACTATGAGGGCTATATATAGTCATGTCACAATATGGATTATATGTAGAGAAGTGAGAACCAAAATTTATGAAGACACAAAGATTTCAGATACGAAGACACAGACTTCAAATTGCCACATGCTAAAACGTTAAATCCGCTTGGATATGGAATGTGCAAACACAAAAACATAGACTCCATAATTTGGCATACCAAAAACTCTTTGTGGATGCTTACCCCATAATTGTCTGCATGAATTTTTTCCTTCCTTCAAGCCATGCTTTATCGATAGCCTATCATATTTCGTATTCTCGATGTGTCTTTAGATTGTGAAACATACCCATCTTATTAAACTATAATTCTTACTTCACTTTAGTAATTCCTCAAACTTTCAAATGTTGCTTTAGCTTCATCACTCATTTTTCAATGGATTTTCTTCGGGCCTCCCTGGCCTATAAAATACAGAATAGGAATGTGAAATTTAAAAGTTACGATGACTAAAAAAACAGAGTATACTTTTAGACAATATGTTTAAACACCCAATTATAATTGATATCTTCCAAAAAAAAGAAAATACCTCTCGATTAGATTTCTTTCGTTCACGAACTTTCTCCTTGACAAACCATCTTAGGAAAATCAGTCACAACAGGAGCAAGGAGTGGGGAAGGAGGCAGAGAGAAGTGGGAATTATACCTGGAAATAACAAGAAAAACCAGCGAGTACGACTATCTGTGAACACCATGCTTGGCAAGGGTAGAAATTTCATTTAATATTGAGATGAACATGATAAGATCCATATGCAAAATAAAAACAAAATACAGTATACTACAGTTCATAAAAACTTGCACTCAACTCCCCGTTCATAAAAACATAGAAAGAAAGTGTATTGGTTTGGTATAACCGAATAACCATGCGCAATAATGAGCTCATACTCATATTGAGAGATGTTCAAACATAATTGTACCAATCATATATAAGAAGAAATACTCTACGCATATACTTTGAGTAACAGAAATTATACTAAAAAATTGAAATTATTATTGATTAAGCCCACCAAGGTTTCTCAATCACTTCGAATGTCAACTCATTGTTTGCAAAAGATATACAAAATAGTATATTAGTTGGGTTACTAAGAGTAATGCACTCTTACAGTCATTCTCACATGTTGAAAGACCAACAATCAGATTGTTGCACGTGCAAAAAACTTGATTATACGAATCATATATAAGAGAAAGTACTATATAAGTATACTTCAAAGTAACAAACTTTATACGAAAACTCAAAATTATTATAGAGTAAGGACAACTATATTATACAATCAACTTTTATTGACAGTATGGGGACAATACAGTATGGAAGGGAATATTGCTATGGGGACAGTACAGTATGGAAGGGAATGTTGCACGTGAAAAAGGAATGTTGACAGCTAGACACCACATGGGTTGCTGCTTATTTTTTCTCTGGTTGCTGCATCATGGACAGCAAGCACAACAACCTGTATTGCAGTTATTTATTGCATGCGTTTGTGTGCATGCGTGTATGTAAAATATGTATAAAACATGCTGCCATTGCAGCAGTTTATTTTATGAAAAACACAACAAGTTGAAACCAAAAACGTCAATATGGTATCAGAGCAGGAACCATAGGGTCCTGCCTCTGTTGTTTATCCTTCTAGCTTGTTCTTCTTCCTCTGTTCATCATTTGTTGTGATGGCAGAAGATATTTCATTTAGTTCTGAGGCTACAAGTTCCTCAACTCCACCAGCCAACATGATACACGGGGAGAGCAACCCACGACTGTGTTCCGTGTTGTTGAATGAGTTCAACTACTTGCCATGGTCACGAGCTATATCTCTTGCTCTAGGAGGAAGATCGAAACTAGGGTACGTAAATGGAACCATCAAGCCTCCAGGTTCTTCCTCAGCTACCTTTGATGCATGGCACTCAAATGACCAGCTTGTTATGTCCTGGATACTTAACTCGATGGAGCCCAAGTTGTCCGAGATCTTCAGCTACTCAGATTCTTCACACATCTTATGGGAATCGATCAAGGAAATGTACGGCAGTCAACACAATGCTGCCCGTGTGTTTGAACTAAAGAAAAGCCTCGCTGGACTTAAGCAAGGTAATCAAACGTTCATTCAGCATCTTGGAAGCATGAAATCTATGTGGAATGAACTTGATCTATACCGTCCACACACCACTGAATCCGCTGCACTCTTGAAAAGGGCTGATGAAGATAAAGTGTTCCAACTATTGGCAAGCTTGGGAGTTGAGTATGAAGACCTGCGTAGCCACTTACTAATGACTCCTGAGCTACCATCGTTCGTCAACGTGTGTCATGCAGTCCAAAGAGAGGAAACTCGAAGGAAAGTAATGCATGTTGAGCCCCGTTCTAGCCCAGAAGCTAGGGCCTTCACCAGTAACCACAACTTCACTAGTGAAAGGTTTTTTAATGGAAAGAAAGCTGACTGGAAATGCACATACTGCAACACCAAGGGGCATGTACGGGAAAAATGCTGGATTTTACACCCTGAGTTAAAACCTAAGTTTAACAAGGAAGGAAAAATGATCAGGGATGGGAAAGGGTTTGCGCCTAAAGCCTTCCAATCTTTGAGCTATCCATCTAAAGAGATGTCAAACTTCACCTCAAGCCCTATCTCCCTGATCAATGAGTTTGCCGCCTTTCTCCAAAAGAAGAGTGATATCGCTGAGGGTAACAATGTCACCACGGAAAATTCCACAGAAATGCTTGGAAAATTTGCTGGTTTTTTGGCAAATTCAAACACCACTACATCCGGCAATATCCCAGGTATCATTTGTGCACTTTCCACGGCTCTCAATCTCACACACGATTTTTGGATTGTAGACTCAGGTGCCACTGACCATATAACCAACAACCAAGCTTGTCTACATGAGTTTCAAAAATTACTTAATCCTACTCATGTGTCTGTAGCGAATGGGAAAGGGGAACCAGTCCTAGGAAAAGGAAAAATTAAATTGATGGGGAGTGATGTAGAGTCTACAGCACTATATGTACCCTCATTTCCATTTCAGCTTCTGTCCATAGGAAACATCACACATACTTTGAACTGTCTTGCTATTTTTTCTCCTCACACAGTTGTGTTTCAGGATCGAGTCACTCAGAAGAAGATTGGTGAGGGTTTTTTCTTAAATGGTCTGTACTACATCTCAAAGGAGTTCAATCAAATTAAGGAACCCATTGCCACCCTAAGCCATGTCCAGAAGCATCAACTTTGGCACCAACGCCTAGCTCATCCCTCCGAACCAGTAATGTCTAAATTATTTCCAAATTATTGTACCAACACACATGAGTGTGAGATTTGTCAAATGTCAAAAGCCACTAGGCTACCTTTTGTACCCTCTAAAACTAGAACCAGTAAACTCTTTGAAGTTGTACACTCAGATATTTGGGGACCTTCCCGTGTTGAGTCATTTGATGGGTACAAGTATTTTGTTACATTCATAGATGACTACTCTAGGGTTACCTGGTTATATCTCTTAAAGTCTAAAAGTGAATTTTTTACAGCTTTTCAAGACTTTCATAAGCTAATAACCAACCAATTCTCCTCAAAAATATATACCTTACGGTCAGATAATGGCACCGAGTACACCTCCAATAATCTGTCAAACTACTTGAGCAGTCATGGTATCTTGCATCAAACTAGTTGTGTGGGTACACCACAACAAAATGGTGTTGCCGAACGCAAGAATAGGGATTTATTGGAGAAAACTAGGTCTCTTATGTTTCAGATGCAAGTTCCCAAGAGATTCTGGTCCCAAGCACTCCTCACTGCAGCCTATATCATTAACAGACTTCCCACTCGTGTCCTGAATTCCAAATCACCTTTTGAAGTTATAAAGGGAAGAACTGCTGATTTAACTCATTTCAGGATTTTTGGATGCACTTGTTATGTTCACATTCAAGCAAATCATCGTGATAAACTCGAACCTCGAGCTATCAAGTGTGTGTTTATGGGGTACTCGAGTTCTCAAAAGGGATACAAATGTTATAATCCACACACTGGGAAGCTGGTTGTCTCTAGGGATGTACGGTTTGATGAACTCGTTCCTTTCTTCAACAATCACTCCCCGAATAGTTCTCAGGGGGAGAGTCTAATGGATATTTTTCCACTACCAACTCTTGCTGAAATCCATACAGACACCCCCCCATACCACCCTATAAGTGACTCCCCAGTTGATGAGATGGTCAGCGAAGATATACCTCATGCCCCAGCACCAGTTGTTGTCACACAACCAATTGTAGCAGCACCAAAAAGGAACCCAACTCGTGATCGCAATCCTCCTCTACGGCTCCAAGAGTACATCACTTACAGTGCAAAGCATCCCATTTCTGAAGCTCTTACTTATCACAAACTGTCAGCATCTCATGCATCCTTCCTAAGTCAGGTGACAAATAATTTTGAGCCTAAAAACTTTCAAGAAGCAGTATGTATGCCCGTGTGGAGAGAAGCCATGCATAATGAGCTCAAAGCACTGAACGAAAATCAAACCTGGAGTGTGGTAGACCTTCCCAAAGGGAAGAAAGCCGTAGGGAGTAGATGGATTTACAAGATCAAATTCAATTCCAATGGTACCATTGAAAGACACAAGGCACGATTGGTTGCACGGGGGTTCACTCAAACCTACGGTATTGATTACAAGGAGACTTTTGCTCCCGTCGCCAAAATGAACACAGTAAGGGTGTTGTTATCAGTAGCAGTCAACCACGACTGGCCCTTGTTTCAAATGGATGTTAAAAACGCATTTCTTCACGGTGAGCTTCAAGAAGAGGTGTACATGAAGCTACCTCCAGGACACCCTCAAGAACAAGAAACTACCAAAGTCTGCAAGCTTCATAAAGCTATATATGGACTTAAACAGTCTCCTCGAGCTTGGTATGCCAAACTGAGCTCCGTTCTTGAAGTGGTAGGGTTCAAAAGGAGTCATGCTGACTCCTCTCTCTTTGTTCGAAGTGGTGTCCAAGGGAAGCTCATAGTTCTTATATATGTTGACGACCTTATCATCACGGGGGACAACATGGATGAACTCGAGGCTCTTAAAAGGTCGCTTCACCAACAGTTTGCCATTAAAGACTTGGGAACCTTGAAATATTTTCTGGGAATTGAGATGGCTACCTCTTCCAAGGGTTTATTTTTGAATCAAAGGAGGTATGTTCTTGACCTTCTTAAAGAAGCACATATGGTCAACTGCAAACCTGCTCGCACCCCACTTGCTAGCAAACTTCAATTGGATGCTCCAGGTAAACCCCTATCAAATCCTAATGTGTATCAACGCATGGTTGGGAAACTCATTTACCTCACTATCACAAGGCCTGATATTGCTTACTCCGTTAGCCTTATCAGTCAGTTTATGCATTCTCCTACATTGGTTCATTGGGAAATTGTCAAGAGAATACTCCGATATCTCAAGGGTTCGATCGGCAGAGGCATACTCATGCAGAAAAATGAGTCTAATAACATTCTGGCCTATACCGATGCTGATTGGGCTGGTAATTCCCTTGATCGAAAATCCACCACAGGTTTTTGTACCTTTGTAGGTGGAAACCTTGTCACCTGGAAAAGTAAAAAACAAACAGTGGTTGCACGGTCCAGTGCTGAAGCTGAATATCGGGCCATGGCAGCAACAGCTTCTGAACTCATCTGGTTGAAGAGTCTCCTTCTTGATCTTGGCTTCACCAGCAAGGAACCCATGTCCTTATTCTGTGACAACCAGGCTGCAATGCATATTGCATCCAATCCTGTCTTCCATGAACGGACTAAACACATTGAAGTTGACTGCCATTTCATCCGCACTCAAGTTCAATCCAACGTCATCGAAACTGTGTACACTAGAAGTCATGATCAACTTGCGGACCTTTTCACGAAAGCTCTCGATTTTACACAGTTTCAACGGTTATTGTTCAAGCTTGGATCAATCAACCCCCTTGATCCAGCTTGAGGGGGAGTATTGACAGTATGGGGACAATACAGTATGGAAGGGAATATTGCTATGGGGACAGTACAGTATGGAAGGGAATGTTGCACGTGAAAAAGGAATGTTGACAGCTAGACACCACATGGGTTGCTGCTTATTTTTTCTCTGGTTGCTGCATCATGGACAGCAAGCACAACAACCTGTATTGCAGTTATTTATTGCATGCGTTTGTGTGCATGCGTGTATGTAAAATATGTATAAAACATGCTGCCATTGCAGCAGTTTATTTTATGAAAAACACAACAAGTTGAAACCAAAAACGTCAATAACTTTGAAGTGTTATCCATTGATAAATTTTCAGTATTAATTCTATTGGGTTATCCATAAGAAATTAAGAATCCAAAATTGCATCAATTCTTAGTTCAAAGTCCAAACCAACAGCCAGTGTGCTTATGTGGTCTAGACCCAAACCATACAGTACAAAATTGAAAACTCCATAAAAATGATCCCTCACTTATTTTATTTTATTTTTCAGAGGAACTACCCATTCGAGCTTCCGATCTACCACATTTGTGCAGTGTAACCCCTGCATATCTGGAGCTGGCCCGCAAAGAAGCCAGTGCTCTGCCGACGTAGTATGTGCACGAATTCTTCCTTGGTCAAATTCTTCATCTATTCCTTCATTAGAAAAAGGGATTAAAACCCAAACCCACCCCCCATTTGAAATAAATCAAAATTAGGTTAACCAAGAAACGTATGCATCATCCAACCTGTTTCAAATCATCCTCATAATCACTGAGGTTTTAACTAATATCATCCAACCTGTTTCATTCATTAGGGAAAAAAAGATTAAAACCCAAATCCACGCCTATCTCCCTCTCCGTCTTCCCATGCTTCCCGGCATTTAATAATTACCCTCAACTTTAGAATAGATAATGTTGAAAACTAAATTTTGTCAGCACGCAGGATGTATAATTTTGAATACAGCAATTCTCAAAACTTAGATTTTACTGCTGAGGGAGACGACTTAACTTCAAGTCTTGGAGTGATTGAGATTGATCTATCATAGCCACTCATCACTCATCCACATTATTCTTTTGATTATTTTGAATGAGTTGAGATGCGTCTATAAAAGGACGTCGATTTCTGCATCCGTAATTATGCGAAAGCCATAAACACTTCCATAATCAGAAAGCATAAGTTGTCATGGGAATGGAATCGCGCCGATCGAAGTTCATTTCTGTACGTTGTTTTACTTTGCTATTAATCATTGCTAGTCAATTTTCTCTCTCTGTGCAGACGCAGACAATTTGTCACGACGATGAGCGCTCTGCCTTGTTGCAATTCAACGACAGCTTCACGATAGACGAGTCAGCTTCTACACTTCCTTTTGCTTATCCAAAGGTTGCATCTTGGACACTAGAAGGAGATGCTCAGAATCAGACAAGTGACTGTTGTTCGTGGGATGGTGTCGAGTGTGATGAGGTCTCTGGCCATGTTATTGGCCTTGACCTAAGAAGTAGCTGTCTCTATGGTTCTCTCAACTCCAGCAGCAGCCTCTTTCAACTTGTTCACTTGCAGAGTCTTGACCTCTCAGATAACAACTTCAATTTTTCCCAAATACCATCAAGATTGGGGCATGATCTTGCGAGCCTAACGTATCTCAACCTTTCAAAGTCTTTTTTTTCTGGCGAAATTCCATCAGAAATTTCAATGCTATCCAAGCTCTCAACCCTTGATCTGTCAACCAGTCAGAAGTTTCATGACGATAATAACATTTTGAAACTGACCAAAACCAACTTGATAAGCCTAGTTCAAAATATGACCAAGAACATCGAACAACTTCATCTTGATTTGGTAGACATATATTCCACTCTGCCTGATGGTTTGGTCAATGCATCTTCTCTCATATCCCTCAGACTCGCTCAATGTGGGTTGTATGGGGAATTCCCAGTTGGTGTTTTCCACCTACCAAGCTTACAAGTTCTTTATCTGTTTGAAAACTATGACCTAACCGGTTATTTTCCTAACTTTAACAAGACCAATTCCATCAAGAGATTGGATGTTTCGCTCACGAAATTCTATGGTCAATTGCCCTCTTCTCTCGGGAACCTTCATTCCTTAAATGAGCTACGACTCTCACAGTGTACCTTCTGTCCCTGTCTTCCATCCTCACTCAGAAACCTTACCCAACTCACTTACCTTGACATTTCCCAATTTTATGACTCTACAAAAAACTTTTGCACAAACCAATTAGCTTCTTGTCCCTGGTTTTGGGTTGGAAAGCTAACAAACCTTTTCTTCTTAGGCCTTGATGATGCTATAAGGGGAGAATTCCCAGATTTTCTGGCTAACCTGACCCAACTCTCGTATCTATCCATGGGGAGTAATGAAATGACTGGTCCAATCCCTTCTTGGCTCATGAACTTGTCCCAACTAAGCTATCTAGACCTCAGTCAGAACAAATTGCAAGGAGAAATTCCTCAATCGTTCTTCCGATTACGAGATCTTCAATTCCTTGACCTTTCCGATAACAACTTGAGTGGATTGGTTGAAGTTGATCAACTTTCTAAGCTCAAATCTTTAAAGAAACTTTTCTTATCATATAACAAGTTATCTCTGAATTTCAAAACCAATATGAGCGCTGCCTTTCCTAAGCTTCAGAGTCTAAGGCTGGATTCGTGCAACTTGACCGAGTTTCCAGGATTTTTACATGATCAATACGAGTTGACCACCCTCTATCTTTCCAACAACAACATTCGGGGCCAAATACCGAAGTGGTTGTGGAATGCAACTAGAGAAACAATGTTGAATCTCAATCTTGAGAACAACTTTTTAACAGGGTTTGAGCAAGATCCAGGCACTTTCCCATGGCAGAATCTGCGGTACTTATTTCTCGACTTTAACAAGTTACAAGGATCACTGCCAATTCCGCCACAATCCATTAGAATTTATTATGTTGCAAACAATTGTTATAGTGGAGAAGTATCACCGTCATTCTGCAACTTGAATGATCTGCATACTCTTGATTTGTCCAACAATAACTTGAGCGGCAAGCTTCCGCAGTGTTTGGGGAACTCCAGTAATCTTGGAAAACTGAGTCTGAGGAACAATTCTTTTCACGGTGGTCTTCCTTCTTTATGTCCAACTGTAAATAGTAGTTTGGCATCAGTTGATTTAAGTTATAACCAGTTAGGGGGTAAGCTACCAAGATCAATTGCCAATTGCACTCAGTTGGTGTTTCTCAACATTGCAAACAATCACATCAGCGACATCTTCCCATCTTGGTTGGGGGCACTTCCAGTCTTATGGGCTCTCATTTTGCGGTCTAATGGATTTCATGGCGTCATTGGTAACCCTGCAACAACCCATGAGTTCCCCAAGCTCTGCATAATCGATTTGTCTAACAACGACTTTTCTGGTATATTGCCCTCAAACTACTTTGAGAACTGGAATTCCATGAAATTTGTTGGCAAAAGCAAGCACACGTACTTTGAGACCTTCTCCTCCATCGACTCACAAGGATTTGTAACCCATTTTAGAAGTGTATTCCCGCTCACAATCTTTGGCAAAGGTGTTGAGTTGAAATATGAAGAGACCCCAAATCTTCTCAAACTGATAGATCTATCAGGTAATAAATTTGACGGAGAGATTCCAGCAGGTGTTATTGGGAATCTAAGAGGCCTTGTTTTGCTTAACCTTTCGAATAACGGTCTCACCGGTCAAATCCCGTCATCGTTGGGGAACTTGAATATGCTCGAGTCATTAGATCTCTCCCACAACCAGCTCTCAGGAAGGATCCCCAGTAATCTGGCGCAACTCACTTTCCTTGCATATTGGGATGTGTCTCATAATCTTCTTTGGGGGCCAATACCAGTGGGCAAACAATTTGACACATTCGAAAACGATTCATACGAAGGAAACTCGGGTTTGTGTGGAAAGCCTTTGTCAAGGAAATGTGAAGCGCCGCCACCACCATCGGCCGTGGAAGAAGATGAAGACTCTGGGTTCGAAATTGGACTAGATTGGTATGTGGTTCTGCCAGGAGTTGTCAGTGGTCTAATAGTAGGGGTGGTTGCTGGGAATACACTGGCAAACAAGAAGCGTGAATGGTTTGTCGAGAAATTCAGCAGGAGGCGGCAGCCAAGACGCACGAGGAGGAGGAGGGGATAAAGTGCTTTTTAGTCCTTGTAAATTTGATCTCCATGTTTAGTTGTTGTTTAAGTTGTTATGGGGTTGAGTCTGTTGCATTTTGTTATCCTTTACAATTCATAGATGTAATACCAATTTAAGGATGGTCGTGGCCGGGGTCAATGAAGAAAACTCCCTTTGAAGCCGCGGGTCTCCGAAATGACCCGTGCGTTTGTAATATATTATTGGGCAAAATGATGAAACACGTGTTTGTGATACATAACACATGTACACATGTGATCACCACATGTATGATCAAAATTAGACATGTATAATTTTGGGTTTGTGCAGTGGCTGCCACAGCCCATTGAAGAGGTTCAAGGCCTGAAAGGCCGCATGCCCTTTTTGCCGTCTCTGCATTCCAAATCCAACGGATGGATTGAAAAAGGCATGGGTCTTTTGGTCATTCTGCGTTGGGGTGTCCGGGAGAGAGAGAGAGAGAGAGAGAGAGAGAGAGAGAGAGAGAGAGAGAGTGGGAGAGGTTAGGATGCTAGTGCCCCAATGTTTGATTCGGTGACTGGGAGGGTGACAGTGAGAGAGAGAGAATGGGTCGTCATGATTTCGGGGAGAGAAACAGAGAGGGAAGGGTGGGGATGGTGAACAGGCCCCGAGCATGGTCCTCCTGAGTCCAGGATTCTGATAAAAAATCAATTTTTTATTATTTCTTGCATTTATATCTGCTGGCATGTGGTGATTGAGATGCCAAAGTTATTTTACAAATCTTTTTGTACTGTTTGGTTAGGTTAGGCAGCATGGTCTTGTGTTTTTTTTAATCGATTTGGGGATTTTCTAGCCTTGTATTTATTTGTTTGCTCTCTGTTCTTCAAATTATCAAACACTCTCCCTTTGTTTCTCAGGAAAATGCTTCAATTTTCTGGTAATCTTCTCCCCTCTCTGTAAATTATGAATTTAATTGTCTTCTCTGTATGAAGAGGTGAAGAAGGAACTTGAAGATCCTCATAGTGGGTAAGGCAATTTAGTCCTGTCCTTATGTTCTGATTTCTCTTAAGCCACCAGAAAACATCAATTTGGCCGCTAGCCGCATGGATGTACTCCTTATCTTCTTCTTACCCGCCGTGTATTAGGTACAGTTTTGGATGGAGGAAGCTATCAAAGTTTCATCTTTTTTTAAGCAATAAGAAGGGTCAAGTTTATGATAGTTTCTAGATATGTAGATTGAGAAATTAATCATTAAACTAAGATTTTACACGCACTTCCAAGGCCATTGTGTGTGGGTTGTTCTTTATCTTTAGTCTGCTGTTTGTTCAATCCCGTATATTTGGAGCAGATATTTGTATCCTGAGCCTTACCCAGAGGAGAATTTGGAGTTAATTCGTTCTCGGAATATTCGGTTACATCTTTTTGGTAAATTCACATATGTGAGTTGTATTTGATCTTGATAATGGATGTATGTTTACGTGAGCGAACACATTCGCAAATTCGTGAATTTGGCGCAGATACTTTATTTGTAAGTGGGAGCATGAGCTCATCCCCAAAGTGGGACACCAGTGTTGCCATAAAGTTTTTAGGATAATGCTTGTGTTCGCCTCGATGGAGAACTTACTTGTCCCTCCACTTACGATTAATGTATCTCTACAGTATGAATATTATAATTGGAATCGTTCATTCTTTTTATCATAATCATATCTACAAAAAATTCTTCAATTCAGAGATTTTTTAGTCATCCATTCATGTAAAGTCAATCAACGGTTTTAGTAACAAGTAGCATCTTCATGATTAACTGTTTATTTGTTTTATGCATATGAATGGTTAAAAGATTTCCAAATTGAATAATTTTTTTGTGTGCAGGATCTTTGATAATAAAGATAATAAACGGTTTCGATTATGATGTTTGTACGGTGAAGATACGTTAATAATAAGTGAAGGGACAAGTAGTTATTATACATTTGGTTGAGGTGATATCCAGGTTACTTTAAAAAGTTGAAAGCAGATAGTATAATAAGGGCATAAGTCAAATAGATCAAGGTTTACTACCATTTGTATTAGAAGGGTAGTTAACCTTCCAGTTATATTTTCAGGTGAGGGAGGGAAGGAAGACAAATGAAAGAGAATGCATCAAACAAACAAAAAAATTTAAGGTGTATATAACTTAATATTTTCCGGTTACATTTTCTAAATCTAACTTTTTTTTTAAGATATTCGATATTATTTACACTAAAGAGTGGAGGAGTGGGCTAAACCTCACATTTGGCTAGTCGATAATTTGGTTCGAATCTGCTGTTGATGAGAATCGAACTTAAGACCTCTCACTTATAATTAAGAACGGTACTATTAGACCTTATTATTGACATATTCTAAACTTAACTTTGAAGTGTAAAAATATTTTCTCACCTTCTTCCTCAACTTCTCTCTTCATCACTCATTTCTCATCTCTAACAAAATTCCACAGATTTAAAATGATATGGTTATCAATAAATAAGCCCCGTGGTGGGAGTACGTTGCCTGTAGAGAAACCGACTGCCTAGAAGTAAGAATCTAACAAAGAGTGGGAAGTTGAAAGGATACGAACAACGAAGTAGAAGAGTTATGCTGGTATGGATTTTCATTTATGTTGCAGAACTATAGCGGATATACTCCCCACATAAATAAAATAAAATACTCCTCATATACACCGAGTTCAAATCCTTCTCTCCTCAATTTATATTACTTTAAAGTAAAATATCGCTTGTAGGAGAAACTACCGAATACATCTGGTGTAATTTGGCTGTTAAGGTCTAAGTGGCATTAGCATATCAGATTGTGGTTCAAGCTTAAAATCTTCAATTTTCTTTCAATTCTTGACATTACATAATCGATCCAAGCAATATATATATTCTACCCAATCCAATCTCGAAATCCATGAATATCAATTTAAAGCCAATTTGGCAAGTGTGAGAGATATGAGGGATGCTGATGCATTGACCAAGATACACACACACACATGGGAAGAATGTGGCTATCCAACCAAGAATAAGTTGTTTTATTTTATGTTGGTCACTGAATTGCAACAAGGCGGAGCTCTCTCTGAAATGGAAAGTGTCTGCATAAATTAAAAACAATGAGTAGCATTGAGTAAAAGCAAGGTATTAATACAACTAATAGAAACAAAAGTTACACCCCGAGGATCCCGTCCTAGGGCCATGACTGTTTATTTCCTGATTATATTTGTTTTTCGCTCTCATGTAATGGAGTGGTGGTGGTTGAAGTTTACTTTTTGTACATTGTTTTACTTTTTGTAAATTGTTTAATTTTTCAAGTGAAAAAAGATTTTCAAAGTAGGAAGGGCAATCCATCAATCTGTACCTCTTCGAATGTATACGAAGAAAGTTGAGGTTCTATTTTAAAATCAATTGATAATATAGGGAGTAGTTTAACTTCATATAATCTCTTGCATAGTTTGGTCCTTTACCAATGTGGAACTTTGTCCTCACATTTTCACACGCCCCTCGCTGTTTATTTGATTTATACTGAGTCCTAATTATATTTGTTTTTGCTCTCACTAGAAAAATGGTCCACGTGTTGCAGCGGGTTCTAATTACGTAATGCATTTTCAATTGGATTAATCTAGAAAACGCATTTTCAAAGTAGCTTTACAAATTGAATCTCTCAAATTCTCTGTTTCCATTACTGTTAAACTACTTTCCATTAGCTTTACAAATTTGTGAGATTCAGTAGTTCATTAAAATTTCTAGAGATTAAGTAGTTCATTAGAATTTCTCACAATTAAATAGTTCATTAGAATTTTCCACAATGAAAACTTCTCGTCGAAAATGAATGAAACACATTGAGGGTTTCACTTTCCTAAACCCTCATTGTGTTTCATTCGTTTTCATTCCCCCAATTAAACTGATAAACTAATTCACACAACCTGAGTTTCAAACCAACCTAAGCACAGATTCAAACCCGAGTTTCAAACCAAATTATATAATGTTAATCTAATTTTGATTAGCTTTACAAATTTGTGAGATTAAGTAGTTCATCAGAATTTCTCCCCAATTCTAATGAAAACTTCCTATCGAAAATGAATGACTTCGACTTGAAAGTATAAAATGTTGATTGACCCAATCTTAGTATTAACCCCCAAATCAAATTCCTGTGTTTGTGTTTTATCTCTTTCCTTTATTCCAAATTGACATAATTCCCGATAAAAAGCCTCAAAGAATCTAAACCTTCCTTTAGATGAATTCTATGTGTGCATGTTCCCAATAAAACAGAATGTTTAACCATCTTTCTAATAAAACAAACTCCAATTGCTTGAGCATCTTCTGTCACATTTCGGCCCGAGGCAGATCACTTCCAGGGTCCGCTCCACCACCGTAGCACGATATTGTCCGCTTTGGGCCCCGACCACGCCCTCACGGTTTTATTTTTGAGAACTCATGAGCAACTTCCCAGTGGGTCACCCATCATGGGATTGCTCTAGCCCCCTTTTCGCTTAACTTCGGAGTTCCTACGAAACCCGAAGCCAGTGAGCTCCCAAAAGGCCTCGTGCTAGGTAGAGATAGGAATATACATATAAGGATCACTCCCCTGGGCGATGTGGGATGTCACACAGTGAGCTCCCAAAAGGCCTCGTGCTAGGTAGGGATGGGAATATACATATAAGGATCACTCCCCTGGGCGATGTAAGATGTCACAATCCACCCCCCTTAGAGGCTCGACGTCCTCGTCGACACACACGCGATCAGGGTTAGGCTCTGATACCAAATTGTCACATCCCGGCCCGGGGCGGATCACTTCCCGGACCCGCTCCACCACCGTAGCACGATATTGTCCGCTTTAGGCCCCGACCACGCCCTCACGGTTTTGTTTCTGGGAACTCACACGAGAACTTCCCGATGGGTCACCCATCCTGGGAATGCTCTCGCACGCTACTCGCTTAACTTCGGAGTTCCCACGGAACCCGAAGCCAGTGAGCTCCCAAAAGGCCTCGTGCTAGGTAGGGATGAGAATATACATATAAGGATCACTCCCCTGGGCGATGTGGGATGTCACATCTTCAATGAAAGGCCAACTTTATTTTTTCATTCCCCCAATTAAACCGATAAACTCACACAACCTGGGTTTTAAACCAACCTAAGCACAGATTCAACCATTACGCAAAAACAGCAAGCAATGCAAACCATTAAACACATGCAATTTATATATGTAATACCTACTTGCACATTATTATGAATGTCCATTGCATGGTTTAGTTCAAATCCTCCAACCTCATACACAACCCATAAGAGCCATTCGGAAACCAAAACAAACCCCCCTTGCAATTTAGCTCACTAATCCAATTGAATCAAAACAAATTGAATCAGGAAACAGAAAGTTAAGAACATCCCAAAAACCAAAAGAAACCCACTTGTAGTTTTAACTCACTAACCCATCGAATCAAAACAACTTCAGTTAGAGAAACAGTCCAAAATCATATATATATATATATATATATATATATAATCTAAATGTAAACCAATTCTTAGCTAATTAACTGAGTATACCAAAGAATCAAATTAAATACAAATTCTTAAACTTTGGCATCCCAATAATCAAATAAGGAAAAACAACAATGTGTGTACTGCATGTGTGAGTGAATGTGCTGCATAAGTGTGTGAGTGTATATTGTACTGCCGAGGAAAACCAACAATATCTTCCAAGTGATAAAAAAAAAGTATAAGCGTGAGTATATATTGTATGTGTTGTGTATGTATAAGTGCATGACAGTGTTTGTGTGACACTGCATATGTGTGTACTGTGTATGTATATAAAATGTGTGTGTAAGTGTAGGTAAGTGTGTGTACTCTGTGCGGATAAGTGTATGTGATGTGTGTGAGTGTATATTGTATCTGTATGCAGTGTGCATAAAAAGTTAACAGTAAGGTAAGGCATATACCAAATCATTTAGTTGGAATATACATAAAATTACAGTAGGGTAAGGCAACAATGTAATCAAGCTACGGAATATACATAAAATAATGACATCACCAAACTTTACTCCTCAACAATGTAATCAAGCTAACAGATTTTAAAATACTTATTCTTAAAGAGGTGCAAAATTACAGTAGGGTAAGGCAAATACCAAATCACTTAGTCGGAATATACGTAAATTTTACTCCTCATAAAAAGAGAGAAAAAAAGTATATATAAAGAATGAGGAACACAAACCTATCCAAACAATAAAGATTTTGTAATAGGTAATAGCTTGCAAAACACCAAAAACTAATAGTTAGAAAAATAAAACATATATCAAGAAGATGAGACGAATTTGTAAGTAAAAAACTCCTCCTATAGCAGCTATATTAAAGCATAAACATTCATGAAAACTCATAATTTATAGCTAAAAAGCACAAAGTATTTTTGCGGAAATATAAAGATCCCTTTTGTGCCCCAAACTGTCCTCTCTTAGCCTTCCTCCATCTTTACGTGTGATTTTTTTTTTTGTGATGTTGGAATTTTGATCTATGGAGTTTAAGGCTCTGAAATATAGTATGATTTCAGAGCATTTGACAATTTAGTTGTAAGCAGGAAAGTTAATAACTATGGTGGGCATATGAGAGAGAGAGAGAGAGAGAGAGAGAGTAGAAGCTCGTGAGGTTGTAGGTGGAGCCAATGTATCCCATATAACCACATTAAACGTGGATGCGAATGTAAATTTCCGAGGCAATGTTTAAGAAACTTAGAAGATAGATTATTATCCATTAATTGATTGATGCACACACAATAACAAATGGTTGGATTATGACTCTTTTCAAGCAAGCAAAGAGATAAAAAATAACAATCATTCAGGAAAAAAAATGAGCAAGAAGACAGATTTAGCGAAAAACCAACATCAACTTTTTGCAACCAAACAGAGGAATCCCAACAAAAAACAATGGTCCTTGACGTAAGAAAATGAATTCACCGGCCCAACAGAAGCCTCCAACACTAATCCTAAAACACCTTTACTTCTTAAACCTTCAATCACTACCTTTGCATGTTCGATTGCTCTGTAAAAATTAGAGAGAACAAGAGTTTGTGTTCGAACACAGTATCAGGAGAATTGAAAAAACAGACTCTGTAAACCTCAAAAACAGGGTGAGATCCTCTCCGGATCATTCTCCCAGGATCCGTTGGACCAAGCCAATCGAACTTGATATTGGGGTTAGGAACAAAATATTTTTTTAACTTTCCATTTGATTCTTTGCAGCAGCAGCCATGGAAAGGCCATATGCATCTGCATCCATGGCTACTTCTTAGACATCTGCATGGTTCAAGTATTTTTCGAATTCTTGCTGACCACAATTACAATTTCGAATATGAAGCTGTATGAAATAAATAGAGTTTGTAAACACAAAAGATTTGAAAACGACTTCTCAACTTTTTAATCAGATGAGGCAGGCATGGGTTTCAAATCTCAGTCTCTCTCTCTCTCTCTCTTCACCCTTCAGCGTCCTCCTCTCTGGCAAGTGATTGGGTTGATAATTAATCTTGGGCTTAATCAAAGGAAGCCCAATTGTGCAACTCCTTTGTTTTAGGCTAGTGGCTGCTTTGGTGAAGGCGCCGGCCCACATAATATTAAAATGATGGTTCAGGGCGGCTAATAGGCAGCAACCCTACACCTAGGCTGACCAGAGGTATGGGGCAGTAGGACTCAGATCCTCTCCGGATCATTTCCGTGAGGATCCTCCTAACCGATTAATATCAACCGTTTATACAAATCCAACGGCCAAATTATTTTCACCTCTTTCTCTCTCCTTCCCTCCACTCTTTTCTTTCTCCCTCACTTGGAAGCACCCACCACCACCACACCTGCATCTTCTCAATCTTCTTCAGCCCCCGCCCTCTCCAATTAAATTCCTTGTTAGCTTTTGTTTCTTATCTCTGAATTTTAATTTTTGCAGTATGTTCAATGATATTTTTGTAGGTCCTTTGAATTCAACAGGAAGAGGAAGAATTTGCAGCAGGGGAGGTTGGGGTAGGAGACAGCCGGAAAGGGTTGCTGGGTTGTGAGACCACTAAGTTCAATGATTCAAGAGCTGTCAAGTTCCCAAGAGATAAGGTTATGAGACCACTAAGAGTGTTGTTGGAGAGGTTCAGCAAACGAAGGCCTCTTAATTTCCCAATGATACCGGCTGGAATCTCTCCTTCAAGTCTATTGCTTGAGAGATGTTACAACCCGTCTATAATTTTACTGTATTTTATTTTTTTGAAAAATGTTAAATGATCAAAATGCTCTTAGATGGTATGTGTTAATTTTCATTTATTTAGTATTCAGGACACGTATGGGATATTAATTAGTATATTACTCGTCATTACAAACGATTGAGTACATGGTAGCGAAAATTAGAACTTGGAACCAGGAAGATTTTAAAAAACGAGTATCAATCATTTTATTCAAAGTGGAGGAAAAAGATAATATCACTGGAAAAATATTAATGATAGAATAAAATAATAATAAAATAAGAAAGAGAGGAAGGGTGGAGAACCATCGAGAAAAGAAAGAAGGGAAAACGGAAGGGGAGAGGCCATTTTCTTCTTCTTCCTCCTTTACTCACTTCACCCCTTGCAAACTATTTTCAACATAACTTCCTCATAAGATAATGAAATCACACTAGGCCGGAAGCTATGCTTTCGTAGCAAAGCTGTCTTCAATCTGATACCATACCCACCCTTTGAAAACCGGTGTACAAAGAAAACGAGGCCCAAACATATTGACGTTTTCCGGCAACTTTCTTCCGATTTCGGCCAACCCCGCTGGAACCTGGCCTCGACCCAAGTGAAAATAATGATTCTTTACCCGTGGGCTCTCCTCTAGCGTAAGTTTTTCCCAAGGTGTTAACTTTCAGTTTTGGGATCAGTTCTTGATTTCGAATTTTAATTTGGTATTCTGTATGAATATTTGAGATGATACTCGTTGTATTGTTTAGGAGTTGAATCGAACCGGGCAATAAGGATTGGTTGCATATTTAGGGAAGAACCTTGAAATCCTAACCTCAATTTGGCTCTCTTTAGAAATGTAAGAGTTGGGTTTGTTTTATAAGTATTAATGTTATTCCAGAATCGAGGCCAGATATATTTGAATATTTTGTGTGCCATATTTGTCCTACCCCTGAAGAACAATGCTGAATTTGTATGTGTTGTAGCCTAGGTTTGTGTAGATAATTAGAGTTCTAAAACTACTAAGTGGTTCTATATTTTCCCATGGCATTGTCAGATGCTGATGCTAAATACTTGATTGGACAATGCTATTACTAGAGTAGTATATGACTCTTGGTTTTGGTCTTTGATTTATTACTAGTTACGAATAATTATTCGAATGTTATCGTTCAGGGATTGCATGTTATTCTATGGCCTGAGAACTAGTTCCTTGATATCAAACATTGTACCTATTCTCTAGTTGAATATAACTATGTTCTGAATTCAAGACCAATTTCATATGGCAGGTCAGGTTCTTGTGGTTTGTTTGGCATGCTTATTTGATTAACTAGTGCAAATAAATGTTATCAAATTTAGTGAAGTTATAAATATACTGGATTCTATGTGAGGTGGTTGCTTTCAAACTATTATATGCTAAATACATAACTATACAGAGAAAATGTAGGCAGCTAGTTTTATCTGCCAATATATCAAATTATACGTATCTTCCTCGCTCAATTTCATTATATACTCCAATTAGATTAGTTCTAACGAACCATTTTATTTGCTATAACTAGTCCAGCTAGTTATTATTAGATTATAGTTATATTATTGCTTTTATATGTACTATTGGGTTTGTATTTTGGTATACGATTTGAAAGGGGTATGCTTATAGTAGTTGATTACAATTATATCTAAAGTATATTGGTTAGTAATGTCATGGCTGGTATAGATATCAATAGTTGACAGATCCAATGTGGTGTGATTACTATTCGATTAAGTTCTTCACCTTTACACGTATCATGTTGTTTGCTTAAATGGTAGAATGATGTCCCATTAAACAAAAATATCTATACGCATGCCTATACTGAAACCAAAATCAAGTTGATGATTCACGTTCTGAAGCTATTATATGTATATATGTCTCATTTGCCTAGACAAGCTATACAAAGAAAGCATACAGTTTTTAATAGTTATTCTGATTACATGTATGTATTAATGTCTTGCAGTAGTCATAGGAGTTTATTGAACTGGTGAACTACGAATGGTTTGATCCCTTCTTAGGGTACGTAGGCAGTCTAACGCTAAAGTTAGATGCAGCCATAAAATAAAAGAAAATGACTGCATGGTTAAATCATTGATTGTGTTGTGGTCTTGTCTCAGAGGCAAGACATGATAGATAAATAGGAATGTGGTGATGTCACGTGTCGATCTTAGACGTATGTCGGGATCAGGGTGTGATAATAGATCTATAAGTCTCAGAAGATAAGGGGTCTTCAAATATTTCAACTCAACCCCCTTGGCAAGAATTGTGATCTTGTATTGATAGATATAAGTGGCATTAGTTGCGTTGGTCGAAGAGACTTGAAAATAAGTTTGATTGGTTTCATTAACAAATTTCATGAAATTCCAGTTCTCCAAGTAGTTAGAAGGCAACATACCGGAAAAAGCATTGTGAGATAGATCAATGATGCACATGTTTGGGAACTCATGGTTAGTTGCAAGCTTCCCAATTATTCCATGAAATTCATTATGACCCAAAATGAGAGCCTTTAACGCTGGTAATTCCTCCAACTGAGTGCAACGGGCCAAAAATCTACCATCCTCAAACTATTTTTATTTGGACATAGTTGAGGAATATCTCCGTCAATGATTAATTTTATAATCATTGTTTGCAACATCATAAGTCATGATTGATTGGGGTGGAATTGGCAGTGAACCTTGTAACAAGTTGGACGTCATTTCAAAAAACAACATATGTTTCCATGGAAGAATGAGTGGATTCTGGTCAAATGACTCGATGCCCGTTAAGAAGTTATTCGATAGACCCAAATTCAACGTTCTCTAGATGCAATCCAGAACCATTTTGGTATTTGGCCATAAATATTGTTGTCAGAAAGGTGAAGATTGTACAAGTCGTCCTGGTTTTAGAAAAACTCAGTAAACTTTGTTAAGTTGCATGAATCCAACCACAGAAGTTGACACCTTGGAAGAGTAGCATTCCAATTGGGTTTAATTTGCAGAGAAAATTAGTTGAACGATAACCGAAGTGCCTTTAAACTCTTGAGGTTGGAAGGCTGAACAAATTCAACTCATCCTCTCAACTTAATTAAGGGAAAGGTCCATATCAGTTAATTGGGTCAAATTCCTTGTAACCCAAGATGGGATTTAACCAGTTTGTTCATTAGAACCCAAGTCTAGTTCTGTAAGTTGAGACAAGTTAGCAAGAAAACATGGGAATTTTCCCGTTAAGTTGGTATGCGCAAGGCCCAAATGAACAAGTTTGGTTAGCTTTCCAACCCAAGACCTGGAATAATCAGATGCTAACGATTGGTCTGTCTTTGTGAAAATGTCTTTTCCAGGCCAATACAAGCGACCATAAAATGAAGAAATGTTAAGGTAAAAGAGCTGAGTTAGGTTTCTGAGTGAAGATGGAACATTGGGATCAAAATTACAATAGTAGATGCCAAATATAGTTAAGAAACGAAGATTTCCGATGCCAAATATAGTAAGGTCACGGCCTAATCTTGATGGTATTTGAGACAAACTGAAGTGGTTATCTGAGAGATCAAGCCTTTGCAAGTGCACAAGTCGGAAGAGGCTACTGTTGCAGTTGATAAAACCATAGAGACAACAGCTGCCGAGTTCAAGGCCAATGACATGGCCAGACTCTTTATCGCACTCAACACCATCACCCGAACAACAGTTACTCTGATGAATGATGAAGTTTCCATTTTAAAATTGTAAAAATAAAAATAAATTAAAAAAAAAATTAAAACGGTAGTTGGAGCTCTCATCGGAGTCGGTTCCTTTCCCCACCTCTTCCATACATCTCCCTTCTGACGCTAGGCTGAACTCATGTTTCACTAATACTTTTCCACTAATTCATATTGCTAAAATGCTAAACTACCTACCTTTGGTAAAGTCTTGAACCAAATTATACCCCCTTGACTATAACGACAAACACTAATCCCTTGAGAGTGTTAGTCCTACTGATTAATTAAGTCTTATAGTCTTGAATCATATTTTCTCGATGAATGATGAAATTTTGAAAAATGACAACTTTTTTCGTCGTCGTGGGGAAGTTTTTGAGTCCATACAAGGGAAAAATAATTGAGTAGCATCGAGTAACAGCAAAATTAAACAATATACAAAAAGTAAATTTTGACCACTGCCACTCCATTACCATGGCAATTTTGTTTTATGTTTAAAGGGAAGTCTATGGCCCTCACATAAGAGAAATGCTAAGGGAAGTCGATGGCTCTTCATGAACTGTCTGTCATCTTATATTTTTAGCACAATGTTTTATAATGTTGGCACGAGAATTGATTAAACTGTGAGGTGACAGAGAGTTTATTAACGTCATTCATGTTAGTCTCATTAGCATTTCCCTCCCATAATTGTGGAGAATCAATGTCATTCATGTTAGTCGAACTTAAAATATTTTACAAGTGAAGAAAGATTTTTAAAGTAAGAAAAGCAATCTATCGATCTGTGCCCCTTCGAAGGGATGTATAAACCATTTGGATCTTATTAACCAAATAGGCGATCTATATTGAACAAAATTTGTTGAAAGTATATTTGATTTCCCCTCCTCTTCCATCTCCCTTCTAGTCGTATGCATAATGCATGGACTCTTCCATTAATTTCTTTGGTGTTTATCAAGCTGAACTCATGTTCCACTCATACTTTTCCATTAATTCATATTACTAAAATGCTAATCCATCTACCTTTGGTTTCTCCCACTTTTCAGGCCTAAAGTCTTTGTTGGAACCAAATTACACACCTTTGACTGTCACCTCAAACATTCTCCTCAATAACATTAATAATTATTTACCTTTGTTTTGTACCAGTTTAAAGGCTTGAACCAAATTACACGCCCTTGACTATCATCACAAACATTCTCGTCAAGGGATTAGTGTTTGTCCCACTATTAATTAAGACTTATAATCTTGAACCATATTTTTGCCCAACTCGATGAATGATGAAATTTGAAAAATAATAACTTTTTTCGTCATCATGGCAAAGTGTTTGTATCTATACAAAGAAAAAACAATTGAGTAACATCGAGAAATAGCAAAATTAAATAAGCTCATTTTTAACTATGCCTCCTAAAACTTTATTTTGATCTCGTTTTGCCCATTGTAATTAAAAACTTGCACTTTACTATCTGAAACTCAGAATTCGTTCCACTTTGACTTGTGGGCTATTTCTTCCTTTTAAACTCATTGGGACCATGTCTTTTCCAGGCCAATGATGTGGCCAGACTCTTTATCGCACTCAACACCATCACACGAACAACAGTTACTCTGATGAATGATGAAGTTTCCATTTTAAAGTTGTAAAAAAAAAAAAAAAAAAAAAAAAATTAAAACGGTAGTTGGAGCTCTCATCGGAGTCGGTTCCTTTCCCCACCTCTTCCATACCATCTCCCTTCTGACGCTAGGCTGAACTCATGTTTCACTAATACTTTTCCACTAACTCATATTGCTAAAATGCTAATCTATCTACCTTTGGTAAAGTCTTGAACCAAATTATACGCCCTTGACTATAACGACAAACACTAATCCCTTGAGAGTGTTAGTCCTACTGATTAATTAAGTCTTATAGTCTTGAATCATATTTTCTCGATGAATGATGAAATTTTGAAAAATGACAACTTTTTTCGTCATCGTGGGGAAGTTTCTGAGTCCATACAAGGGAAAAATAATTGAGTAGCATCGAGTAACAGCAAAATTAAACAATATACAAAAAGTAAATTTTGACCAATGCCACTCCATTACCATGGCAATTTTGTTTTATGTTTAAATTGAAGTCTATGGCTCTCACATAAGAGAAATGCTAAGGGAAGTCGATGGCTCTTCATGAACTGTCTGCCACCTTATATTTTTAGCACAATGTTTTATAATGTTGGCACGGGAATTGATTAAATTGTAAGGTGACAGAGAGTTTATTAAAAGTTCCATTTTTGAGATAGTCTCCTTAGCATTTCCCTCTCATAATTGTGGAGAATCAACGTCATTCATGTTAGTCGAACTTAAAACATTTTACAAGTGAAGAAAGATTTTTAAAGTAAGAAAAGCAATCTATCGATCTGTGCCCCTTGGAAGGGATGTATAAACCATTTGGATCTTATTAACCAAATAGGCGATCTATATTGAACAAAATTTGTTGAAAGTATATTTTGATTTCCCCTCCTCTTCCATCTCCCTTCTAGTCGTATGCATAATGCATGGACCCTTCCGTTAATTTCTTTGGTGTTTATCAAGCTGAACTCATGTTCCACTCATACTTTTCCATTAATTCATATTGCTAAAATGCTAATCCATCTACCTTTGGTTTCTCCCACTTTTCAAGCTTAAAGTCTTTGTTGGAACCAAATTACACACCTTTGACTGTCACCACAAACATTCTCCTCAATAACATTAATAATTATTTGCCTTTGTTTTGTGCCGGTTTTAAGGCTTGAACCAAATTACACGCCCTTGACTATCATCACAAACATTCTCGTCGAGGGATTAGTGTTTGTCCCACTATTAATTAAGACTTATACTCTTGAACCATATTTTTGCTCAACTCGATGAATGATGCAATTTGAAAAATAATAACTTTTTTCGTCATCGTGGCAAAGTGTTTGCATCTATACAAAGAAAAAACAATTGAGTAACATCGAGAAATAGAAAAATTGAATAAGCTCATTTTTAACTATGCCTCCTAAAACTTTATTTTGATCTCGTTTTGCCCATTGTAATTAAAAACTTGCACTTTACTATCTGAAACTCAGAATTCGTTCCACTTTGACCTGTGGGCTATTTCTTCCTTTTAAACTTATAGGTAGCCTTCTAAAACATATGTGGGACCCAACACCCAATAAGTCTATGCCACATGTGCAATAAATTTGATTATAAATTTCCACTATACGTTAACATATATTCAACAATAAGACAATATTATGTTTAAAAGAAATTAAAGAGATGAAAAATATGAAAATGAAATTGATTAGCCTGGTGCACACAAATCAACCACATAAGAAATTAATAGATCTAAGACAACGTGGAGCGAATTTTGAGTTTTATGGAAACGACTTTCAAGTTTCAGGAGGTAAAATGGAATCAAAATCGAGTTCGAGGGGGCAAAGTCGAGTGACTTTTGAGTTTCAGGGAGCAAAGTTGCTACTTTTGAATTATATGAAGCAAAGTAAGATGAAATCGAGTTCCAGAGTCGTAACTAAAAATAAACCATTAAATAATTTGCCAATAAATAAATAAATAAATAAATAAATAAATAACTTCTATCACCGCCACTCCATTATCAAGGCAATTTGGTTTATAATTAAAGGGAATTCTATGGCTCTCCCATAATTGTAGAGAAATCAACGTCATTCATGTTAGTTGAACATGTAATCTTTTTTAAGTGAAAGAAAGATTTTCAGAGTAAGAAGGGCAATCTCACTAGGACCTATGATAATATAGTGTTTGTGCTTGAGTGGACTAAAAATTTGTATGAGCTCCTGAGGTTGTTGCAACACTCAAGGGTTTTGGGCTAAGACTGATTAAGCATGCTGAAGGAGGAATGACCAAAAGTGCATTTTCTATCCTAAAATTACAGTCTAGAGAAAGCTCAAAAGCTAGTAATTCTAAGGAGATGAAGTTTTGGAAGAACTATGATAAGAAATGTAGTTTTAAGACTAGTGACAATTTGGTGAATTGTGAAACACAATGGTAACAGGGAAGGCACAAAAAGAGGCTTGTAAAACCTGCAACAAACTGCACTTTGGTGAATGTTGGTATAAGGGCAAAGCCAAGTGCAAAGGCCCGTATTAAAGTTATAATAAAAATATTGTTTGCCTTGTTTTAAGGTTGGGAAATTACCTATAGTAATGTCATGGCCAGGGACGGATCTACAGAGGGTCCTGGGAGGTCCCAGGACCCCTCGGCCATCCTAAAATGTTGCTAGAAATTTTCCGGAGGACCCCTCGTACAGCCTGCAATTCTGGAGGAACACCAATGCCATATCTCAACATCTCTTCCAGTAAATCACAGCCTGTATCAAGCACACCTTCATTGCAAACCCCCTTGATCACAGCATCATAAAAACTGGCATCTGGTTTTGGATCTTTTTCTCCCATTTTCTTCAAAATCTGTGCACAGTCTACTGCCTTCCCGTTCTTAATCAATTCATCGAACACCCTTTTACCAAGACTAGCAACCACTCGCAGACCAACCTCCACCATCCTGCTAAATATCTTAAGAGCATCATCTATACAGTCGTACTCGAACACGAGGCCTGTGCTGCTGTGCAGACTGTCTGTGTTGCTGCAGCAGTAGGTTGCAGGTTGAAACGGAGAAGAAGAAAACAGGGGAGAAGAAAGAAAACAGGGCATTAAAAAAATTGGTCCAAAACGCAGTGTTTTGGCCCTTTTTTTTTTTTTTTTTTTTTTTTTTGTTAAACCAATGAAATCAACGTTTGAAATTGGTCCACCCTTTCACTTCTCCTGTCGTCCCTTTCACTTCTCCTTTCCCCGTTCCTTCCACTGCTTTTCCCCCTAATCCCCCCATCTTTCTTATATTCACCCAAAACCCTAAATTTCTAATCCCACCCAATCCCATATTATAATTACATTACTCCAATATTATACCTCTACTTGTTTCAATTCTTCAAGTCACCACTATTTGGTTCCAAATTCAAGTAAATTTTTTGGTATTTTAATCTAATCTCAATTAAATTATATTAGATATTGGTGGAGATTTTTAGTCTATTATTGATATGATTGTTGATGTGTTTTATGTTTGTATACTCATTTTATAATTGAAATTTAGATGGAATTTTTGTTTATTGGTTGATTGGTATATGTTTTGTGTTTTTGGTTAAATGTGTAGTTTAGAAATAAGAAATATGGAAAGATTTTTCAAGCCAAAGCCAATAGCACCATCTACTTGTTCGGGTAGTTCGAGCTCAAGACAAAATGAGTGTGACATTGATTTTAATAATCTTGAGAGAGACCGGGAAAAAGAATTCGAATGAAGGATTATCCTTCTAATATTCAAGATGAGGTCCGCAGAGCATATTTGCAAATGGGACCTTGTAGGCCTACAAAGTATGAGTTCCCATACACTTTGCAATGGTTGAGTGACAGCTTAGTTGTTTACATTGAGAAAGATGTTTTTTCATGTATTGGTAATGAAGCTATCATGGAACATTTTCAGACCATGAAACCTCGTCGTGGACGCTTGAATTAGGATTTTATAGCTTGTAATATTGTTATGCAAATGATTTTTGAATAAAATGTATTATATTTAACTTTTCAATGTTATTTTTGTCTATAAATTTTTTAACCTTTACTATTGGGACCCCCCGAGTTTAAAATCCTGGATCCGCCACTGGTCATGGCTGGTATAGATATCAATAGTCGACAGATCCAATGTGGTGTGATTACTATTCGATTAAGTTCTTCACCTTTACACGTATCATGTTGTTTGCTTAAATGGTAGAATGATGTCCCTTTAAACATAAATATCTATACGCATGCCTATACTGAAACCAAAATCAAGTTGATGTATATGTATATTTGTCTCATTTGCCTAGACAAGCTATACAAAGAAAACATACAGTTTTTAATAGTTATTCTAATTACATGTATGTAGTAATGTCTTGCAGTAGTCATAGGAGTTTATTGAACTGGTGAACTACGAATGGCTTGATCCCTTTTTAGGGTACGTAGGCAGTCTAACGCTAAAGTTAGATGCAGCCATAAAATAAAAGAGAATGACTGCATGGTTAAATCATTGATTGTGTTGTGGTCTTGTCTCAGAGGCGAGACTTGATAGATAAATAGCAATGTGGTGATGTCACGTGTCGATCTTAGACGTATGTCGGGATCAGGGTGTGATAATAGATCTATAAGTCTCAGAAGATAAGAGGTCTTCAAATATTTCAACTCAACCCCCTTGGCAAGAATTGTGATCTTGTATTGATAGATATAAGTGGCATTAGTTGCATCGGTCGAAGAGACTTGAAAATAAGTTTGATTGGTTTCATTAACAAATTTCATGAAATTCCAGTTCTCCAAGTAGTTAGAGGGCAACATACCGGAAAAAGCATTGTGAGGTAGATCAATGATGCACAAGTTTGGGAACTCATGGTTAGTTGCAAGCTTCCCAATTAGAACCCAAGTCTAGTTCTGTAAGTTGAGACAAGTTAGCAAGAGAACATGGGAATTTTCCCGTTAAGTTGGTATGCGCAAGGCCCAAATGATCAAGTTTGGTTACCTTTCCAACCCAAGAACTGGAATAATCAGATGCTAACGATTGGTCTGTCTTTGTGAAAATGTCTTTTCCAGGCCAATACAAGCGACCATAAAATGAAGAAATGTTAAGGTAAAAGAGCTGAGTTAGGTTTCTGAGTGAAGATGGAACATTGGGATCAAAATTACAATAGTAGATGCCAAATATAGTTAAGAAACGAAGATTTCCGATGCCAAATATAGTAAGATCATGGCCTAATCTTGATGGTATTTGAGACAAACTGAAGTGGTTATCTGAGAGATCAAGCCTCTGCAAGTGCACAAGTCGGAAGTGGCTACTGTTGCAGTTGATAAAACCATAGAGACAACAGCTGCCGAGTTCAAGGCCAATGACATGGCCAGACTTTTTATCGCACTCAACACCATCACATGAACAACAGATACTCGGATGAATGACGAAGTTTCCATTTTAAAGTTGTAAAAAAAAAAATTAAAACGGTAATTGGAGCTCTCATCGGAGTCGGTTCCTTTCCCCACCTCTTCCATACCATCTCCCTTCTTACGCTAGGCTGAACTCATGTTCCACTAATACTTTTCCACTAATTCATATTGCTAAAATGCTAATCTATCTACCTTTGGTAAAGTCTTGAACCAAATTATACGCCCTTGACTATAACGACAAACACTAATCCCTTGAGAGTGTTAGTCCTACTGATTAATTAAGTCTTATAGTCTTGAATCATATTTTCTCGATGAATGATGAAATTTGGAAAAATGACAACTTTTTTCGTCATCGTGGGGAAGTTTCTGAGTCCATACAAGAGAAAAATAATTGAGTAGCATCGAGTAACAGCAAAATTAAACAATATACAAAAAGTAAATTTTGACCACTGCCACTCCATTACCATGGCAATTTTGTTTTATGTTTAAATTGAAGTCTATGGCTCTCACATAAGAGAAATGCTAAGGGAAGTCGATGGCTCTTCATGAACTGTCTGCCACCTTATATTTTTAGCACAATGTTTTATAATGTTGGCACGGGAATTGATTAAACTGTGAGGTGATAGAGAGTTTATTAAAAGTCCCATTTTTGAGAGAGTCTCATTAGTATTTCCCTCCCATAATTGTGGAGAATCAACGTCATTTATGTTAGTCGAACTTAAAATATTTTACAAGTGAAGAAAGATTTTTAAAGTAAGAAAAGCAATCTATCGATCTGTGCCCCTTGGAAGGGATGTATAAACCATTTGGATCTTATTAACCAAATAGGTGATCTATATTGAACAAAATTTGTTGAAAGTATATTTGATTTCCCCTCCTCTTCCATCTCCCTTCTAGTCGTATGCATAATGCATGGACTCTTCCATTAATTTCTTTGGTGTTTATCAAGCTGAACTCATGTTCCACTCATACTGTTCCATTAATTCATATTGCTAAAATGCTAATCCATCTACCTTTGGTTTCTCCCACTTTTCAGGCTTAAAGTCTTTGTTGGAACCAAATTACACACCTTTGACTGTCACCACAAACATTCTCCTCAATTATGTGATTCAATCAGTTGTTTATTAAATATTGTTTTCTTTATTCTTAATATAAATTCAATAGAGACCGATTTTATTATGTGGATTCAGCTGCTTTAATTGATTTATGAGGGGTTTCTTCTAGCATGATCTAAGATTATTCATTTACTTTAAATATTTGACTTTTCTTTAGTCAATTTACGAATATAAATACATTTAAAACGTGTAAGTCACGCGTAGCATACCGTGATTCAGAAAAATGCCTTCTGCACGCGCTCATGCGCGTGCATGAAGGCTAGTGAATCATAAACTAAACACAATAGTTTGGTTGTAGTTGGACGTGCGTGGGTGCTTGGTGAATCAAGAAACTTCATGGATCCGGGATACCTAACAGTCAACACGCATATAATATAAGTTAGAAATGAAGATTGTCGTATCAGTTAGCTATACCAAAAGATTTTTTGGCATCGGGAGGATTATTGTTCCATAGAAATTTCAAAAAATGAGAAAGTTGAACTAATCAAATTTCAACAAGTTTGAAAAATCAACTATTTATATACATGAGTATCCTGATTGATGTGTTTTGTTTATTTGAAGAACGGTCTTCAAGTTATGGAGTGAGACATTCATTTAAAATTAACAAAACAATGTAATAATTAGAAAAAGGGTTGTCTAGACTCTAAATGGTGGGGTACTCATTGACACATGACCTAAAATAAAGGAAAAATCATACCGTTTACTTTTTAAGTCAACAAAAGTGACAAGTTCCAAGTTGGAATAATGCAATTTTCATCTTAGGAAGCTGTAATGCTGGTTATAAGAAAGGTATTTCGCACGCAGATAATAATGTGAATAAATTAGTTGTCAAATGATTGTTTTTTTTTTTTTTTTTTTGAACAAATGATATTATCTACACTAAGAGGGAGGGGGTGGGCTTAGCCTCACAATGGGCTAGCAATAATGTCATTCAATCAGCTGTTTATTTATTTATTTTTTTTAACAAACGATATTATCTACACTAAGGGGGAGGGGGTGGGCTTAGCGTCACAATGGGCTAGCAATAATGTGATTAAATCAGTTGTTTATTAAATATTATTTTCTCTATTCTTAATATAAATTCAATAGAGACTGATTTTTATTACATGGATTCATCTGCTTTAATTGATTTATGAGGGGTTTCTTCTAGCATGACCTAAGATTATTCATTTACTTCAAATATTTGACTTTTCTTTTGTCAATTTACGCATATAAATATATTTAAAACATGTAAGTCATGCGTAGCATGCCGTGATTCAAAAAATGCATTATGCACGCTCGTGAACATGTGCATGAAGGCTAGTGTATGGAAATTGAACACATATAATGTAACTTTTTTTTTTCTTCCAAACTTTATAAATGGCTTGGTGTCTGTAAAATATTAGACGCAAAGTAGGGATGTTTGTATCATATCTCAAAATTAAAATTTTGTTGGCATAATCTACATTTTGTTTGTGCAACCAAAAATAAGTACTGAAAATGGACAGAAAATAATTTGTAAGACTCGAATGCATGTTGAGCATGACTAGAATATTTCTGGTGATAATCGATTGATGACTGATCGAATGAAAATACTTACGCCGACAGAACTTAGCGTGATAAACACAGAATTAAACCTACTAGCTAGCTCGACTGTTTCATCCATAGAATCGACTTGACTCTATGGATAAGTGCTCTGCCTTGTTGCAATCCAAGGAATGGTTTTGCGATTAACAAGTCTGCTCCTGCATATTCTTTTGTTTATCCAATGGCGGCATCTTGGACGTAAGAAGGAGAAGGGACGAGTAATTGTTGTCCATCAAAGGAGTACGTAATTTCGGGTTTCGATGGGGCTTTAGCCCTTTGTTACTGTGGCCGGAGAAGAACATGAATGGTAATTACTAATTGGCGATGCCTTATCATGTGGGACAAGACAAATTTGGCCTTAATAGCTTGACTTCAACTGAGAACAATTGGCTGATACGGTTAAGATGCTTTATTTGTAGGGGTGTGATATCCACACACCCCATTTTACTTCTCACACACCTTTTTAATTTTCGACCGTCGGATCAGAGGAATTGAAGAAGATCAACTGACATAAATTATCAAGGGTGTGTGAGAAGTAAAATAGACTGTGTGGATAGCACACCCCTATTTGTAAGTGGGAGAATGAGCTCATCTCCCAAGGAGTACAAGTATTATCACACACCTTTTTGGATAATGCTTGTCCCCTCACTTACGATTAACGTATCTTCATTGTACAAACATCATATCGAAACTGTTTATCCTCTTTATCATAATCATATCTGCAAAAATCCTTCAATTCAGAGATCTTTTAGTCATTCATTCATAAAAGCCAATCAACGTTTATAGTAACAAGTAGCATATTCATAATGAATTGTTTATTTATTTTATGTATATGAATGGTTAAATAATCACTACGAAAAATCATACGTGTACCGAAAAATCACTACGAAAATATTTTCTTATATAAGATACTTACCATAATGAAGAGAAATTATAGAGTGGTATTGTATCACCACGACAGTTGTGATACTTCCACTCAAAATTTGCCATGTATACAACTTATTTACAGTTGGAATAAATATTTATTTTATACTTACAAAATAAAATTTTCAAAAAAAAAAATGAAAAATGAAAATAATTCTGCAGCCATCGCTGCCGTTGTTGACTTTCCCTTTCTTCTTCGACCTCTTTCTCTCTCTACAACTCTCTATCAAATATCAGGGTCTAAGAGAATAATGATAACTTTCAATAGATGAGAACCCTATTGATGATTTTGGTGCTGCATTTCGCAATCTGGCAATGAATTGGAAGGGCATGACCCTTTTTTCTAATTACCTGTCTAAACTAATGGTTATTTGTAATTGTAATTTATCGGGTAAAGAACTTGTTGAAGTCTGGGGAAGAGATCAAAAGGGGCGGCAGCCTCAGAGCAAGGGGTGGAATTCTGGAGAACTGCACTGAGAATACGTAGGAATGGAGGTGGTTATGGGTATTTTATTTTCTTCAAGTTTTTATTTATTTTTTAAATTTCATTTTTTATGTTAAAATAAGCTTTAATCCCAGCAATATTACAATTGTACATGTGTCAACTTTTAAGTGGAAGTATCATATGCTGATGTGGTAGTACGGTACTACCTAATAATTTCGAGAATTAAAAATTATAAATAAAACAGAGAAACATTAAATATATATGCTGACATTAAATAAAATCTAAGAACTAAAATCAAATTTTAATCTTGTATAAGATATTTTTCTAAACTTTATCTTATTTAAATATTAAAATCTAATTTTTTATAAAATTAATCATGTTACATCCTGCAATATATAATTAATATTGTGCGCACCCAAAAATTTGTGTTAAGTGCTGAATAGGATATTAGCTAGCTTCGAAAGACATCCATCGATTCGTCGGCCTGTCACTTTGAATGCATGGTTGGCTTTACAAGAACGTTTATGTTGATGATCAGTGGCTTATAATCTGGTTCACAAGACCTCATGCCCATGATTAGTGGAACAAAAGCTACTCTGTTTGTGAAAGAGATAGTAGCCTCAGTAACATTTTTATTAGTAGGAGTGACAACTAATTGATTGTTATGTGTGCAAAGCTCGAGAAAATAAAACACTAACCTCAAATTAAAAACTCAATTAATTAATATTCACGTACTATGAATAAATTGCGTGTATACATAGTAAATCCTACTACATGGACGAACTTCAACTCAAGTCATTAACATTAGATAAATAAGTGTAACAAAAAATAAATTGAGTTAAGGAGTATATATACACAGAATTAGAACATGTATTAAAAAGATAAATAAGCGTTGAGATGAGTCACATATGCAAACAACGACTTGACTTCAAGTCTTCAAGTGATGGCGATCACCTGATTTAATCTACTAAAAGAATTACGTTCGCATTTTTTAAGATCAAACGAGCGTATAGATAAAACTAAACGATCGAGTTTGTAATTATTACATGCAAACGATGAATGACTTCAAGCCTTCAATTGATCGAGACATCAATTCACCACCCACTCATCGATCGACTCATACTTTTTTTTATTTATGCTTTGCATGAGTTGTGTCTATAAAAGGAGTTAGCTTCTTCACTCTTAATTATCCGAGAGCCATAAAACAATATTTCCTATAACTAGAAAAACACAGTGCCATGAAAATGGAATCTTGGTTGTCCAAGTTTACCTGTTTCCATTGTCTTGTTTTTTTATTACTCAATGCTACTCACTGTTTTTCATTTGTGCAGACTCAGACACGGACACTTTGCCACGCTGACGAGCACTCCTTCTTGTTACAATTCAAGGAAAGCTTTACGATAGACAAGTCAGCTTCTAGATCTCCTTTTGCTCATCCGAAGGTAGCATCTTGGCCTCGAGAAGGAGATCAGAATCAGAGTAACTGTTGTTCGTGGGATGGTGTTGAGTGCCATGTGGAGTCTGGCCGTGTCATTGGCCTTGACCTCAAGAGCAGCTGTCTCTATGGTTCTATCAATTCCAACAGCACCCTCTTCCGACTTGTTCACTTGCAGATGCTTGACCTCTCAGACAACAACTTCAATTTGTCTGAAATACCATTGAGATTGGGCCATGACCTTTCGAGTCTATCCTATCTCAACCTTTCACTATCTGCATTTTCTGGCCAAATTCCATCTGAAATTTCAAAGCTATCCAAACTGTCTACCCTTGATCTGTCTCAAAATAATGGTTTGGAGCTTAGGAAGTCCAACATGAGAATCCTAGTCCAAAACTTGACCAGCATAAAACAACTTCATTTTAGTTATGTAGGCATATACTCCACCGTGCCTGATATCTTGGTCAATGCATCTTCTCTCACATCTCTCAATCTAAGCTACTGTGGGTTGTATGGGGAATTCCCAATAGGCATTTTCCACCTACCAAACCTAGAAGAGCTTAGATTGCAGTTTAACATAGACCTAAATGGTTATTTTCCTAAATTTAATAGGACCAATTCCCTCAAAATATTGGATGTTTCAAAGACAAATTTCTTTGGTGAACTTCCTAGTTCTATCGGAAACCTTCATTCCTTAAACTACTTTGATATCTCAAACTGTGGTTTTGATTCCCATGTTCCATCTTCATTTGGAAACCTTACCCAGCTCAGTTTCCTTAAGATGGCTTCATTTCATGATGTTTCCGCAGGCCAATTCTTAGTTCCTGATTCCTTGTCTTGTTTTGGAAAATTAACCAAGCTCAACTACTTGGATCTTTCGGATATTAACTTACAGGGGAATTTCCCACGTTTTGTGGCTAACCTGACTCAACTTGCGTTTCTAGACTTGTTTGACAATTCACTAACTGGTGAAATCCCATCTTGGCTCGCATTAGAGTTGAACCAACTAACTTTTATGCGGCTTACCTTTAACGATTTGCAAGGAGCAGTTCCTAAGTCGCTTTTCCACCTCAAAAATCTTGAATGTCTTGGCCTTTCTTATAATAATTTGAGCGGATTAGTTGAGTTTGATGAGTTTTCCAACCTCAAAAAGTTGAAGTTACTTGGTTTATCGGATAACAAGTTATCCATGCGTGTCAAATCTGGTTCAAGTGCTACTCTTCCAAAGTTCGAAGTTCTAAACTTGGCTGAATGCAACTTGACAGAGTTTCCAGAATTTTTGAAAAATCAATACGAATTGGGAGATCTACACCTTGCTGGTAACAACATTCATGGCCAAATACCAAAATGGCTCTGGAATGCAACTAGAGAAACTTTGTTCAATCTCAACCTCGGCTCTAACTTCTTAACAGGCTTTGAGGAAAATCCAGTCACTCTTCCATGGAAAAATCTACAAATGTTTGTTCTTGGTAATAATCGGTTACAAGGGTCATTGCCAATTCCACCACAATCTATCATGTCTTACATTGTCAGCAACAATAGTTATAGTGAAGAAGTTTCACCATTGTTCTGCAACTTGAATTATCTTCAAGTTCTTAATTTGGCCAACAACAACTTGAGTGGTATGCTTCCACAGTGTTTGGGGAAGTCCAGTAGCTTGGAAATACTGCATTTGATGTTTAATTCTTTCCACGGCGATATTCCTCCATTTTGTGCTAACAAAAATAGTTTGAAATATGTTTCGTTGGGTTACAATCAGTTACAGGGGATGCTACCAAGATCAATGGCCGATTGCATTCAGTTAAAGTTTCTTCACATTGGCAACAATCAGATCAGTGACATCTTCCCTTCTTGGTTAGGGGTACTTCCAGTATTGAGGGCTCTCATTTTGGGGTCGAATGCATTTCATGGGATAATTGGGAAGCCTCCAACTGATCATGAGTTCCCAAACTTATGCATCATTGATTTATCCAACAATCTATTTTCAGGTATGTTGCCTTCTAAGTACATGGAGAACTGGAATTTCATGAAATATGTTGTCGCAAACGAGGAAAGCCAGTACTTTACAGTCTCATCAAACTATAGCACAAATAAATATGGATTTTACTATAAATTTTCATACGAGATGATAATTCCTGTAAAAGGTGTTGAGTTGACATATCATCAGACCCCCTATGATCTGAGACTCATAGATTTCTCAAGTAATAGATTTGAAGGAGAGATTCCAGCAAGTATCATTGGGAGTCTAGGAGCACTTCATGTGCTAAACCTCTCCAACAACACTCTCTCTGGTCAAATCCCCTCATCTCTGGCGAACTTGACTGCTCTTGAATCGTTGGATCTCTCTCAAAACAAGCTCTCAGGAATGATCCCTGGTAGTTTGGCACAACTCACTTTCCTTGGGTACTTCAACGTGTCGTATAACCATCTTTGGGGGCCTATACCACTTGGCCAACAATTTGGTACATTCCTAGAAGATTCATACCAAGGAAACTCAGGTCTGTGTGGAGAGCTTTTGTCCAAGAAATGCGAGGCTTCTGAGAGCTCGAGGCGACCGCCACGATCAAGCTTTGAAGAAGATGAAGAGGCTGGGTTTCCATTTGAGTTTGACTGGTATGTAGTCTTGCCGGGAGTTATTAGTGGACTAATAGTGGGAGTGGTTGCTGGAAACACATTGGCAGACAAGAAGCATGAATGGTTTGTGGAGACATTCAGCAGGAGGAGAAAGCCAACAACCGCAAGGGCGACGAGGGGACGCCGAACTTAGCTTGATGTGTCTACCGGCTAGAGAAATGTTTGGGCCTTCAAGGCCAATGTCATGTTTTTTATGATTTCTGGTGCTTCAGCATATGTTGTTATGTTATATTACAATAATGGGGTTCTATAAGTTTGCTTTGTATAATATTTCTACTTGATCAAATTCAGTGTTATCAACTAAGTAGTTGGAATTACGTTTCCTGTTTCCATTTGCTTCTAGGTCAAAACTAGCAAAAGTGTCGTGCTCTGCTGTGGGTTTTAAATTCGTAGTTTATAACAAATATGAACCATTTCCTTAATAAAGAGAGAGTTTGAATAACAAGTACATAATAAGCAATTGATACTCAAAAGCTACCAACAGCTTAACTGCATTCATAAACACATATATCACTATACACATAATAGATACTTCTGAAAATTCCATAAATTCACAAATCAACCCATTCATTTCTAAAATAACTCTTTAAGTTACATTACATTTTATTTACTTTGCATTCAAAGCATAAGTGCAATCCAAATGGGAGAATTCTAAGTTACAGTTATATACATTTCCAAAAGTTTCCCACATTGATTAGTCGTTCATTCTGCACCTGTATTTTACTAATTCTACGTTAAGAGTTCTATATACAACTCAGAAAAGCAGATTTTAACAACTACAAGGACGGACAGTAACACCGCATGACGGTGTTATGATAAAAAATGATAAACAACATACTAAACAGAAGTGATGTTTTAAATCTGGAATGAATGCATACCTGAAGAGCTGATTTCAAATTGGCGATCCCTTTCCCATCCTGGTAACATTTCAAAATCCAAATCAGAAAATAAAACAAAATTGAATGAACTATGAAGAAAATTTATTCTCCAACAGAAAACTCAGCGCTACACAAAATCATTGAATTGGAATGAAACTAATGAGAATAAATTGAACAAAACCTAACTCAATTGAAGCTATTCTCTGAAAATCTTCTGAATTAAATTAATAAAACAAAAATAAAAACTTTATAAAGTTAGAGATCATAAGAAAGCATATTAGCAGGCAAAAAAAAGACGGAGACAGAGCATCAACTAACAGCAGATTTCCTCCAGACTTGCTTAAGAAGTTGAGTACAGATCTGTCTTCTAATGCAAAACCATAAAGTGAGTTGTAATCTAAAGGTTCCTACCTTAAAATTAGACGTATTTATCAAATATATCATTTAATAATCCTCACGCATGTAATTATCCTAAATAATCAAATGGGAAACATATATCATAATCTTCGTTTGAGAAAGTCAGTTTGTTTTATGGGGTTTTCACTATTTTCAAAATCAATATCAAATTTTGTAAGGAAGAGAAAAGAATTTACCTTTGGGAAAGTCTGAACGGTTGCGGTGGTTGGTAGAATCGAAGAGATTTTAGCAGATGAGGCGAGGAGGAAGACGGGGAGAGTAGAGGCAAGCAGCGCGGTGAGCGTTTTAGCGGTGAGAAAAACAATGTGGGAACTGGGAAATATCTAGAGAAACGGTGGGTTTACAAATTGGAAAGATTTTTTAATATGTCTGGAACACGAGATGATGTATCATGTGTTTCTATATAAATTGTAAAATTTTTGTATTAAAAAATTAATAACATAAAAAATAAAATTTTTCACTGTTTATATAATAACATGTAGTGTATCAAATTTCCTGATAAATTGAAGAGGCATGCCTTTTTGGCCATCTTACAATGCAGCTAAAAAAAATAGCACTGAAAAATGATAATGAAACAGGGGCTTTTTTGTCCCTTCACTGTAGTTAGAAACTGTGTTTATTTTCCTTATTGAGCTTTAGTATAGATAATTTATTACGGCTTTTCACGTGTGAATTCTCCATAAGACCAACTTCAGTTTTTGGACCCAAATTCAATTTTTTTTTATTTTTAGTACATCAATATTTTACACTAGGGGAGGGAGAGTTCGGCTATGCCACATAATGAGCAACCTAATTTGGTATCGAATTCACCATCCACAAGATTCGAAGACCTCTCACTTCCAAGTGAAGAGAAATATCAAACCGTAGTGAGAGGCCCCAAACTCAAATATTTTAGTTTACTAAAAGACAAAATTTAAGTCTATGAACAGTGAATGTTACTCAACCCTTAAAACCTAAATTTCATGACTTAAAATATATTAACAATTGTGGAATTGCTTTGACCCTATTTTTTTTGGGAAAATATTTTTTGTAACCTTGGGTTATGTTATCTTAATTTAATTTTACAAATATTTTAACATAAAAAAAATTTAAATTTCGACAAGAAATTTAAAACCGAACAAATCACACCAATCAACCACTCAACCAACCAAAACTTCAATATAGATGATAATTCATAACATAAACTAAAAATTTAAGCACTAATTGAAAGTATAAATGATAGTTCGTATAAGCTAAAAGTATTCATCTTGTCCTGAGGATGGGATTGGAAAATAATTTTTTAAAGTTGATCGTCTTAAATTTTTTATTTTATTATTTTAACGTTGAATTTAAATTTCATCGGTTGAATCTGTAGTGATACTATAGAGTTCATCTATAGTATGATTTCAGAACCAAAACCTTCCTTTAGATGAACTCTATGTGTGCATGTTCCCAATAAAACAGAACGTTTAACCATCTTTCTAATAAAACAAACTCCAATTGCTTGAGCATCTTCAATGAAAGGCCAACTTTATTTTTTCATTCCCCCAATTAAACCGATAAACTCACGCAAGCTGGGTTTTAAACCAACCTAAGCACAAATTCAAACCATTAAGCAAAAACAGCAAGCAATGCAAACCATTAAGCACATATGCAATTTATATATGTAATACCTAATTGCACATATTATGAATGTCCATTGTGTGGTTTAGTTCAAATCCTCCAGCCTCATACACAACCCATAAGAGCCATTCGAAAACCAAAACAAACCCCCCTTGCAATTTAGCTCACTAACCCAATTGAATCAAAACAAATTCAATCAGGAAGCAGAAAGTTACGAACAGCCCAAAAACCAACAGAAACCCACTTGTAGTTTTAACTCACTAATCCATTGAATCAAAACAAATTCAGTTAGAGAAAAACTAGAGTCCAAAATCATATATATATGTGAACACGAAAGATTCCTGAAACAAGAAACAGGAATAAAGTGTACAAAATAATATTTTTTGTGTTTAATGATTTTGGGTTTACGATCTCTTTCTAATTTGGTCCTCTGATTCTATCTTCGTAGGGTGTAGGTTTGTGGATGAGTTGTTGATCCAAAGGGCCGTCGGGGCTTGATCTAAGGATGAACAGTTGATGAATGGATCTTCAAGGGGCGTTGGGCTTGATCTTGAAGAATGGGTGTATGGGTTTGTTGAGGTTGTTAATCCAAATGGCCGTTAGGGCTTGATCTTAGGATGAACGATGAACACTTTCTTCAAGGGCCGTCGGGGCTTGATCTTGAATAATGGTTGTGTGGATTTCTTCAAGGGCTTTTGGGCTTGATCTTGAAGGTTGATGGATGAGCGGATTTTCAAGGGCTTTTGGGCTTAATCTTGAAGAACGATTGGATGTGTGGATTTGTTGAGGTTGTTGATCCAAAGGGCCGTTGGGGCTTGATCTTAGGATGAACGGATGATGAACGATGAACACTTTCTTCAAGGGCCGTCGGGGCTTGATCTTGAATAATGGTTGTATGGATTTCTTCAAGGGCCTTTGGGCTTGATCTTGAAGGTTAATGGATGAGCGGATCTTCAAGGGCTTTTGGGCTTAATCTTGAAGAACGATTGGATGTGTGGATTTGTTGAGGTTGTTGATCCAAAGGGTCGTTGGGGCTTGATCTTAGGATGAACGGATGATGAATGATGAACACTTTCTTCAAGGGCCGTCGGGGCTTGATCTTGAATAATGGTTGTGTGGATTTCTTCAAGGGCTTTTGGGCTTGATCTTGAAGGTTGATGGATGAGCGGATCTTCAAGGGCTTTTGGGCTTAATCTTGAAGAACGATTGGATGTGTGGATTTGTTGAGGTTGTTGATCCAAAGGGCCGTTGGGGCTTGATCTTAGGATGAACGGATGATGAACGGATGATGAACAATGAACACTTTCTTCAAGGGCCGTCGGGGCTTGATCTTGAGTTGGTGGGAGTTCTTCAAGGGCCGTTGGGGCTTGATCTTGAAGGAGGATTTGACGAAGAACGAAGAATGCTTTCTTGATCCTTCGGGATTTTCTTGAGAGCTTTAGAACTTTAAGGCTTCAAGGTTTTGGTGTGTGTGGGGAGTATTCTCTTCCATTTTGGGAGTAGAGAAATGTATTTGTGAATTGGTTTTTGGTGTGTGTCCATTCCTCTTGATGGAGAAGCCTATTTATAGGTTTTGAGAGTGAATCACCACCATTCATTTTTTTGGTGAAGTGAGTGGAGGTTGTAGGTGAAGTGAGTGGAGGTTGTAGGTGAAGTAAGTGGAGGTTGTAGGTGAAGTAAGTGGATGTTGTGGGTGAAGTAAGTGTGTGAGGTTGGTGAAGTAAATAAAATGTTGTAATTTTAATACATTGGTTAACATTTATTTTACTGAAATTTCGATGTCTACAATATATATATATATTATCTAAATGTAAACCAATTCTTAGCTAATTAACTGAGTATACCAAAGAATCAAATTAAACACAAATTCTTAAAAGTTTGGCATCCCAATAATCAAATAAGGAAAAACAACAATGTGTGTACTGCGTGTGTGAGCGTATGTGCTGCATAAGTGTGTGAGTGTATATTGTATTGCCGAGGAAAAACAACAATATCTTCCAAGCAATAAAAAAAGGTATAAGCGTGTGAGTATATGTTGTATGTGTTGTGTGTGTATAAGTGCATGACAGTGTTTGTGTCACACTGCATGTGTATGTATATAAAATGTGTAAGTGTAGGTAAGTGTGTGTACACTGTGTGGACAAGTGTATGTGATGATGTGTGTGAGTGTATATTGTATGCGTATGCAGTGTGCGTGTGCTTATAAAAAAAGGTAAGTGTATGCAGCGTGTATAAAAAGTTGCAGTAGGGTAAGGCATATACCAAAATCATTATTGAAGTTAAGAATGATTTCCTAAAGAGATGCAAAATTACAGTAGGGTAAGGCTATACCAAATCACTTAGTCGGAATATACATAATCATTACTCCTCATAAAAAGAGAGAAAAAAAAGTATATATAAAGAATGAGGAACACAAACCTATCCAAACAATAAAGATTCCGTAATAGGTAAGAGCTTGCAAAACACCAAAAACTAATAGTTAGAAAAATAAAACATATATCAAGAAGATGAGACGAATTTGTAAGTCGAAAACTCCACCTATAACAGCTATACTAAAGCATAAACATTCATGAAAACTCATAATCGATAGCTAAACAGCACAAAGTATTTTTGCGGAAATATAAAGATCCCTTTTGTGCCCCAAACCCCCATCTGTCCTCTCTTCGCCTCCCTCCATCTTTACGTATGATTATTTTTTATTTTTTATTTTTTTCCTGATGTTGGAATTTTGATCTATGGAGTTTAAGGCTCTGAAATATAGTATGATTTCAGAGCATTTGACAATTTAGTTGTAAGCAAGAAGCTCTTTTATTTACATTTCTGTGTAGTAGATCTGGCTTTTATGTGTTTTCTTTGATTCCTATGATAATTTTCAATGCGTATTTCAGGGCTTTACATTCTTAATGGTGTTGAACTAAATGCTTTTACTTACCTTGTTGCTGATTAAAGTTGGTTTCAAGAAAGCTGACAATCTTAATGAACAAAATCTTCCTATAAATTGGTATATGATACATGATCAAAAAGTCCTTGTTTACAAGGCATAGAAAAGAACTTTTTACGGACTTAACGTCTCTGTAAACAATCATTTTGAATTAAGAAGTCTAAGTAAATTGTGGCGCAAGTAATCAACTTATCTAAAGACTAAAAAGGCAATCTATTAAACAAAGATAACCGTGGCACGCTCAGATCTCCCTTAGTTTTGATTGTGAGCCTAAATACCTACCAAAGACCCCACAAAGGCACCTTTCAAACTAACTCCAAACTCATGATTCAGAAAAATAAGCGGCAAACCTTGCCTATCTGGCAAGACAAGAGGAGTTATGCGCAGGACATTCTAGCCCAAGCAGAAAGAACTTTCTTATTTTCTCGCTTGCTTTCTCTGTCCTTGAAGTTGTGCAAGGCCATACCATCGATAGGACCTCACCTTTAACCAAACAGGCAATCTGTATTGAACAAAATTTGTTAAAAAGTTAATTTTGATTTCCCAAAAGAAAAAAAGCAAATTAAGAGACTCTAAAAATCCAAGCAAGTAAAAATAAAAAAAAAATAAAAATAAAAATAAAAATAAAAGAAACCCTTAGCGGTATGAGTGAAATTTTATTGGTAACGGAAAAAAAAAAGTTACACCTAGTCAAGGGGGACATAAACTTTACCCCTCATAATACAAAGAAAAGAAGAAAAAGAACATGAAAAAAAAATGGTGACATAAACCTTACCCCTCCAAAAACGAAAACATAAAAAATACAAGTGAAAAAGGATGAGACGAGAAACCTAATTTCTCTAAAGCCAAACCAAAAAGGTCAAAACCAAGCCACTTATTGTAAGATACCAGCATGAACCAGACCACACATAATAGTACAACAAACACTACCAACAACTGCAACATGAATTTCAATAAGGACTAAGTCCTTTGCCCCCTCCAACCTCTTTTGGCTAGTAACTGCCTCCTCCTCTTGCTAAATGTCTCTACAAACCATTCATGCTTCTTGTCTACAAAAGCGTTCCCGGCAACGAATCCGACAATTAGACCACAAAAAACTCTTGGAAGAACCATGTACCAATCAAACTTAAATGCAATTTCAGGGTCTTCATCTTCTTTGAAGATCGAAGGTGGTGAGGATGTTGAGGTCTCTGAATCCTTGCATTTCTTTGACAGAGGTTTTCCACACAAACCCGAGTTTCCTTGGTATGAATCTTCCTAAAATATATTAAATTGCTGGCCAAGTGGTATAGGCCCCCAAAGATGGTCATGGGATACATTGAAATACACAAGGAAATTGAGTTGGCCAAATTACTGGGGATACTTCCTGATAGCTGGTTTCCAGAGAGATCCAATGATTTAAGAGCTGTCAAGTTCCCAAGAGATGAGGGTATGAGACCACTGAGAGTGTTGTTGGAGAGGTTCAGCAAATGAAGGCCTCTTAGTTTCCCAATGATACCTGCTGGAATCTCTCCTTCAAATCTATTTCTTGATAGATCTATAAGTCTCAGAAGATAAGGGGTCTTCAAATATTTCAACTCAGCTCCCTTGGCAAGAATTGTGATCTTGTATTGATAGATATAAGTGGCATTAGTTGCGTTGGTTGAAGATACTTCAAAATAAGTTTGATTGGTTTCATTAACAAATTTCACGAAATTCCAGTTCTCCAAGTAGTTAGAGGGCAACATACCGGAAAAACCATTGTGAGATAGATAAATAATGCATAAGTTTGGGAACTCATGGTTACTTGAAGGCTTCCCAATTATTCCACGAAATTCATTAAGCAAAATGAGAGCCTTTAACACTGGCAGTTCCCCTAACCAAGATGAAAAGATGTCTCTGATGTAATTATTTCCGAGATTAAGAAACTCCAACCGAGTGCAATGAGCCATAGATCTTGGTTACTTGGTACCTTCCCCTGCAAATGATTGTCGCTTAAATCTACCATTCTCAAACTCTTTTTGTTTGGACATAGTTGAGGAATATCTCCATCAAAAGAATTGTTCGACAAGTTGAGTACTTCCAAAGCACTAGAGTTCCCCAAACATTGTGGAAGCATACCACCTAGGTTGTTGTCCGCCAAATCAAGAACTTGTACATTCATGCTGCAGAATAGTGGCGAAATATCACCATTATAATCATTGTTTGCAACATCATAAGTTATGATTGATTGGGGTGGAATTGGCAGTGAACCTTGTAACAAGTTGGACCTTACTGCAAAAAACACCAGATTTTTCCATGTAAGAATGGGTGGATTTTGGTCAAATGACTTGAGACCTGTTAAGACGTTATGCGACAGAGCCAGATTCTTCAGAGTTTTTATAGATGTATTCCAGAACCATTTTGGTATTTGGCCGTGAATCCTGTTGTTAGAAGAGTTTAGGTCGTACAACTCGTCCTGGTTTTTTGAAAACTCTGGAAACTTTGTTAAGTTGCATGAAACCAACCTCATAATTTGAAACTTCGGAAGAGTAGCATTCAAATTGGGTTTAATTTGCAGGGAGTTGGTTGGACGATAATCGAAGTTTCTTTACATTTTTGAGGTTCGAAAACTGATCAAATTCAACTAATCCCCTCAACTTATTAAATGAAAGGTCTAGATAAGTTAATTGGGCCAAATTTCTTGTAACCCAACATGAGATTTGACCGGTTAGTTTATTAGTACCCAAGTTTAGTTGCATAAGTTATGTCAAGTTAGCAAGAAAACATGGGAATTTTCCCATTGAGTTGGTAGACTCAAGGCCCAAATGATCAAGTGCAGTTAACTTTCCAACCCAAGACTAGGAATAATCAGAGAGTAAAGATTGGTATTTTGTTGTGAAAATTTCTTTTCCAGGCCAATACAATGGATCATAAAATGAAGAAATGTCAAGGTAAAAGAGCTGAGTAAGGTTTCTGAGTGAAGACGGAACATGGGGATCAAAATTACAACGATAGATGCCAAATACAGTTAAGGAACGAAGATTTCCGATAGACGTAGGCAGTGGACCAGAGAAACTTGCTTCCCCAACGCTCAATTTCTTGAAGGAATCGTTCCTGTTAAAGTTAAGAAAATAACCTGTTAACTTAAAGTTCTTGTGAACATAAAGAACCTCTGAGTTTGGTAGATGGAAAACACCAATAGGGAACTCCCCATATAACCCACAGTGGGGAAGTTTGAGAGATGTGAGGGATGATGTATTGACAAAGTTATCAGGAAAAATGGAGAATATTTCTACCCAACCAGATGAAGTTGTTTTAAGTGGGTCATGTTTTGGACTAGGATTCTTAGATTGGGTTTTATCAATGTTATATAGACACCATATCGAGTGAAAAATTTATCATTGTATGACAAATCAAGGAAAGATAACTTTGATAGCTTCGAAATTTCAGATGGAATCTGGCCCGAAAATAAGGACTATGAAAGGTTGAGATAGGTTAGACTCGTAAGGTCACAACCTAATCCTTATGGTATTTGAGACAAATTGAAGTTGTTATCCGAGAGATCAAGTCTCTCTGCAAGTGAACAAGTTGGAAGAGGCTGCTGTTGGAGTTGATAGAACAATAATGACAGGACAGCTGTTGCCGAGTTCAAGGCCAATGACATGGCCAGACTCTTCATCGCACTCAACATCATCCCCCGAACAGCAGTTACTCTGATTCTGATGTCCTCCTCATAACGTCCAAGATGCAACCTTCGGATACGCGTAAGTCTCCTCAGAAGTGGAGCTTTCAATCAGAAAGCTATTCTTGAATTGTGACAATACAGAGCACTCAACGAAATGTGCAAGTGTCCGCACAAATGAAACAGAGTGAGTGACATTGAGTAAAAGCAAAACAATACAACGTACAGATAACAAGTTAAACCATGAAGATCTCATTCTCATTCCCATTCCTACTCCCATGACTGGTTTTTTTCCTTCTCTCATAAACAAGAAGAGCAACTGAAGTCCTCTTATAAAACAACCAAAGTTCTAAAAAGCACTAGACCCTACTACTTTGTTTTTTTTTTTATTTTACATATATTTCCCCTTTGTGCTTCAACACACATCCGTAAGGATGACAAGGATCGAGCTTCAAGCAAGGATTAAGATGCTGCCATGTGTTAGTAAATTAGGCAGTGTAGCTGTTAAGTTAGTTATGTTTGTTGTGAAATAGGTTGCTTAGGGAGTAAGCAATGTAACTAGTATAAAAGGAATGATTACTCTTGTATTCTTAGTAGTGAAGAAATATATCAAAGAATTATCTCACTTCTTGCTCTCTCTCTAAACTTGTCTCTCTACTTCTTCGATCATACTGTCACCATTGATGAACTTGAAGCTTAGTTCACTGCATTTCTACATGGTATCCTTGCCGGCAATAGGGAATTCTCTTCAATCCTGACTTGTTCTACTTCCACTACCTTCTCTGATTCTGTTTGTGGTATGCAATCTTCCCCAATCTTTCTATGTTTAGTTGAATCTTGCTCCGATTGAAATCTAGAATCTTGAATATATGATGTTTGATGAAATGCGTTCAAAGATGTCTTCCTTCTGCCTCAAATTTTTGCACCAATCTGTCCTCTGAATAGTTGTTTTTCTTACAAATTAATCAAGAAATAGTCTCTATCTGCAACCCTAATTTCTTCAAGAATTCAAGAAAATATGATTACTGATGCGCAATTACAACTAGTACAGTCTCCAATTACAAGTTTGGTTCCGAATGTCTCTACTTCTGTTACTATGAAGTTCGATGATACGAATGATTTGGTCTGGCATTATCAATTACTATTGCTGCTTAAGAGCCATGGTATTCTTGGATTTGTGGATGGTACAAAAATGTGTCCTTCTCGGTTTGTTGAAGATTCAGACAACGGAAGTGTTGAAACTGAGAATTAGCAGATATGGAAAATGCATGATCGAGCATTAATAAAATTAATCATTGCTACTCTTTCTCCTACTACAATGTCATGTATAGTTGGTTGCACTAGTGCACATGAGATGTGGATGAGTCTGAGAGATAGGTTCTCTACGGTCACAAAAGCTAGTATTTTTCAGATGAAACTGGAGTTGCAAAACATTCAAAAAGGTTCTGACTCCATTTCTCAGTATTTACAAAGAATTAAGGATGTTCGTGATCACATGTCAGCTGCTGGTGTCTCTTTTGAGGATGATGACATAGTGATTCTTGCATTGAAATGTTTACCCTCTAAATATAACACCTTCAGGATAGTGATTCGAGGCAGAGAAAATGTCATTTCACTCAAGAACTTCAGAGCTCAGTTACTTGCTGAAGAGGTTACAATTGAGAATAATGAACTTTCTAGTTCTTTTGTAATTGCAATGCTTGCCAAGGATAATGAATTAAAGGGCTGCTTGAAGAAAGCTTATCTCAAGTAATGGCTCATCTCAGACTTCATCAGCTCAATATCATCATGGTAGTTTTTTTCCACTCAATGGACTCATTCTGACAACTACAAAACCAATGGTACTACCTGTAATTCTAGAGGCTACATGGGTTTTAATAACTATAGAGGTAGAGCACGGGGAAGAAACAATTATGGTCATAATACTAGATTCTCTGGAAATAATAGTCCTGGCATTCTTGGACCTGCTAATCCCCATATGTGTAACAAAATGGGTCACATTGCTTCTGATTGCTTTCAGAGGCACTCTTCTACAACTGTGGCATCTTCTCCTATGCAATGTCAAATTTGCTGGAAATTTGGACATTCTGCAATACAATGTTGTCACAAGGCAAGCTTTTCCTACCAAGGAAGATCACCACCATCAACATTGACTGCAATGCATGCCAATTATCAACCCTCGGCACCTCAGGAGCAATTTTGGATAGCTTACACAGGTGCCACCTCTTACATGACTTCTGAATTGAGCAATCTCAACATGGCTACTCCATTCATTGGTGCTGATACTATAACCATTGCTAATGGTTCAGGTTTGCCAATATCTCATACTGGCAGTTCAACTTTACATGTCCCTAAATATGCATTTCAGTTAAAAGAAGTATTGATTGTTCCTCAACTCTCTCAACATTTGTTGTCAGTCTATAAGTTGTGTAAAGACAACAAATGTTGATTTATCTGTGATGAATTTTGCTTCTGGATTTAGGACAAGATCACGGGGACAATACTCCTCAAGGGACTGTGTAAAGATGGCTTGTACCATATCCCATTTCATATACCTCAACATATACTTACTCAAGCATATAAAGCATCTCACTCAGTCAAACAACACCAACACTGCTTTCTTGGTCATCAAGTCAATACAAGTCTGGCACAATAGATTGGGGAATCTTTCCAATGTTGTTGTTTCAACAATGTTGCACCAATCACAGATAACATTCTCTGTTGATCAATCAAAGCATGTGTGTATCTCTTGTCTAGAAGGCAAAATTACCAAGCTTTCATTTCCTTTTCCCACAAATAAAACTGTAAAACCTTTAAAGGTTTTACATAATGATGTGTGGGGACCATCACCAATTGTATTAGTTGAAGGTTACAAATTCTATGTTACTTTCATTGATGAATGTACCAGGTTTACCTAGATATTTCCTTTAATGAATAAAAGTGAGGTGCTTTAAACATTTGTGCATTTTCATGCTATTCTGTTAACCCAATTTTCTGCAACTGTTAAAAATTTTCAAAGTGATGGTGGTGGTGAATATTGTACTAAATTCCAACAATTTTTTCTAGACAAAGGTATTATACATCAAAGATCATACCCATATACACCTGAATAGAATTGCCTTGCTGAAAGAAAACACAGGCATATTGTTGAAACTACATTAACCCTACTAAGTACTGCACAATTGCTTTCTCAATTCTGGTTTCATGCATGTGCAAACTCTGTATACTTGATCAACAGAATGCATTGTCACACATTGTCTATGAAATCTCCTTACACTTGTCTATTTGATAAGCCTCATGTTTTGACACATTTAAAAGTGTTTGGTTGTAGCTGTTATCCAGTGTTAAATCCTTACAAGACCAATAAACATCAATCCAATACAATTCAATATGTCTTTTTAGGGTATGCAAGTCTATACAAAGGTTATATTTGTTTCAACCCAATTTCAGGCAGGTTTTAAAGACGGAGCCAATGAAGGCTCACTGGGGGCATATGCCCCCACTCAAGTGATTTGTTTGTTGAGTTGCAGACTACAATTATATAATATACACGTATTATTTTTGAAGAAAATGTATGTACCTAGTATCCAACATACTTTCATACTGCATTTGCTCCATATCAAATATTATATGAGCAAAAGTGGTATTGTTCTGTCATTCAAACAAAAAAACCTCACTCTTGCGTAATTATGTATTAACATTTTTCTTATCACTTTGCCACTTTCTACTACACTAAAATTTTTGTAACATTGGAATTGTGATACATTATCATTTGAAATAATCCCTATTTTCGTATTGGTTATAAGTCATATTATAATAAGGTTTTCTTAATTGATTTTCAGGTTGCCCCCACTAAAAGAAATTTATAGCTCCGTCTCTGGGTTTTATGTCTCAAGACATGTCATTTTTTATGAAACTAATTTTATATTGATTTTTTTTATAGAGATAATAAGACAAAAAGCAATAGAAATATAAAATGTTGACGTAACTTAACCGTGACGGCACAAATAGGAGGGATGGGAAGGGCACCGAAACAGGAGGGCATACAATCTGCCTCTTTTTTCCCTTCCTTTCTTCTCAGTGAACATCAATGAATTATGCATGGGTATTTTTTTTAGTATAACGATATTTTACATTAAGGAAATGAAGAATTCGGCTAAGCCACACAATGAACAACCTAATTTGATATCAAATTTGTTATCTACGAGATTCGAATATAAAACATCTCACTTAAATAGAGTAATCACTCATTTTAGTGATGTAATTACATCGCTCACAATATTTAATTTACCTATTATCTAACATAGAGGGTATTATTACCACTATAAGATTTTGAGATTTACTATTTTCACTTACATTTGGTCAAATATCTTAATAGATAGAGTGTTTAGTTTCTATCCATGCATTCTAGATTCAAAACTCCCCTCTCCCAATTTATTATAATTCTTTCGAGCCCTTCCCTTCCTCTTACTAATAATTTATTTTTGTTTTTTACTATTTACACTTAATAATTATCTGTTCTTACCTAGCAAAATTCAAAGTTTCCATTTTACCCTTTTAAAGAATAAAGATGTGTGTGTGTGTATGTGTATGTGTAATAAAATTAAAAAAAAAAAAAACCTTAAAACAGTAGTCGAAGCTTCTACTGGAGTCGGCGGCTTCCAACTACCTCCTTTCCCCTCCTCTTCCATGTCCATTCTAGTCCAACGCGTGGACCCACTTTTACGGCTTAAAGTCTTGAACCAAATTACACGCCTTTCACTATCACCGCAAGCATTCTAGTTAAGGGATTAGTGTGAAACCGTATTTTTGCTACTAATTAATTAAGGTTTATAGTTTTGAACCAAATTATACGCCTTTGATTATCACCACAAAGAGCTGCCAAAGACCATTTCTGTAAATTTGAAGTTGGATGATAAATTAAAGGTTGTTAAGATAGATGAAAGTGTAGTGGTAGTCATTTTCACTTGTAAGTGAGATCTTATGTTCGATTCTCACCAAATAACCAAATACGAATTTGAACTACATTATTGCTAGCAAATTATGTCACATCCCGGCCCGGGGGGGGACCACTTCTCGGGCCCGCTCCACCACCGTAGCACAATATTGTCCGCTTTGGGCTTACCATTCCCTCACGGTTTTGTTTTTTGGAACTCACGAGCAACTTCCCAATGGGTTACCCATCATGGGATTGCTCTAGCCCCCATCTCGCTTAACTTTGGAGTTCCCATGGAACCCGAAGCCAGTGAGCTTCCAAAAGACCTCGTGCTAGGTAGAGATGGGAATATACATTTAAGGATCACTCCCCTAGGCGATGTGGGATGTCACAAATTATGAGGCTTAGCCCATCCTCTTCCTTTAGTATAGATAATATCAATTGTTAAAAAAAAAAAATTGGATGAAGGTGAGTCTGGTACATCTCTGTAGTTAGAAGGGAGTGATGCACACACAAATTTGTTTCAAAACTTAGTAATGCCCTTGTGTATTTCTAATCCTCGCACCCTTACATCCTACTGTTACGTATCAATTTTGAACATATCTTGAGATTGGGTTGTGAGAAAAAGCATATGTGCAAATGAAGAACAATGAATGACATTGTCGAGGAAAAAAACAAAACAATACAAGGTATAGAAAACAAGTTAAATCACGAAGATTCCATGACTTGTTTTCAAGTAAGGTGCCATTGTGATTCCAACTAAATACCAAGAATAATGGGTTCCTCTAATTGGAGAAATTTTTGACTCATCAAGATTCATATCAACCCTAGTTGTTTTCAAGATGAAGGGTGAGATTTTTCTAGTGGAGGAGACTGATGGAAGACCAAATATGGATCAATTTTAACTATAAAAGATAAAGAAAATAAAATGTTTCAAATCTTGAAAAAAAGAAAAAAATTAAAGTTTCACATTGGTATGTCACTTTTCATCACACTAGCAATTTTTTTTATTTCTGTAAGTGGACTCGTGTGTCACTTGCCGTGGTGGTGAATGAAACGCCAAAGATCCCCTTCTGATTTGTATATAACTGAGGGGGTGGGTTGAGATGGTTATTTCCTTTCCTTTATTCTTAGTGAATTTTAATGAATTATGCATGGTATTAGAAGAGTAATGTTTATCTATATCGATACTATAAAAATTCTTTTTTGTCAACTAAAGAGTGAAAAACAAATACTAAAGAGGGTATTGTTACCACTATAAGACTATTTACTATCTGCACTTGCATGTGCTCAAATATCCTATTGGATATGGTGTTTGATCTCTACCCATGCATTCTGAGTTTAAAACTCTCAATTTCCAGATTATTGAAATAGTTCCAAACTCTCCTCCTCTTCTTAATAATTTTTTTTTTTTTTTTACTATTTGCACTTAATTAATTACCTGTTATTCCTTAGTAAAATTCAAAGTTTCCATTTTACCCTTTTAAATAATAAAGTTGTAAAAAAAACAAAAAACGAAAAAAATTAAAACACTGTCGGAGCTCTGACCGGACTCGGCGGCTCCCAACTACCTCATTTCCCCGCTCTTCTATCTCCCTTCTAGTCGTATGCATGGATCCACTTCTAAGGCTTAAAGTCGTCATGGATTTAAACACGCCTTTCACTATCAGCGCAAAAATTCTCGTCATGGGATTAGTGTGAAACCATATTTTTGCTACTAATTGATTAAAGCTTATAGTCTTGAACCAAATTATACGCCTTTGACTATTACCACAAAGTGTTTGGAGGTGTTTGTTATAGTCGCATTCCTGAACAATTGAGACACAAGCTGGAGGAAGCTTCAACCAAAAGTATTTTTGTTGTATCTGTTAAAACCAATGCTTAAAATATCAGTAACTGTGGAAATATTGATAAGCAAATTTGTGGAAATATCGACGGACATATCAAATATCGGTTGCTTTCTATGATTCTTAAACATTGGTTTGGACAAAGTATAATATTTTTTTTTTCGATATTTAATAGATGTAGAAAAAAATATCGACGATATATGTCGATTTTATCCTAAAGTTAAGAGTTTTTTCAATACAAGGTGAAGTTTAGACTTCACCCCCCATCTCCCTATCTTTATATGATTTTTTAGAAATATCGACTGTATCGAAGAAATTTTAAACTCTAGTTAGAATAATGAGTGACTTTGAGGAAAAACAAAACACTACAAGGTATAGAAAACAAGTTAAACCACGATGATCCAATGATCTTTTTTTTCTTGATGATTAAAGAAAAATAAAAATATTAAACCCTAGCCTATAGAATCATGTACTTTTCCATCTCTATCTCTCATATCATCAAATGCTTCCCTTTGGAGACAACGCTAGTGGATGACTAGTAATGGTGGCAAGAAAATGAACAGATTGGTGAGGGAAAAGAAAAAAAAAGTCACTTTGCATGATGGGCAACTGTCTCCTGTGGTTCAGAGAGGACTCAGCCTAACATAATACATCTTCGTAATGAAAATTGAGTGGAAACATGAAAAAGCCTATTGGAGAACAGTAACAAGAGTAATTAATGACGGATTTTCTCTCAAATCATGCTTCTGAACAAGATAAAATGTTTCACTTGCCATAAAGACTCTATCTCCACAACCGCCTTCTTTTGCTTCTTCCTTCTTTCTGCTGGAAAGTAGCTGTCTGCATCATATTTATATTTCTTTTTAGGGGTGTGATATCCACACACCCCTTTTTACTTCTCACACAATTCTTGTTGATTTCTGTCCCTTGATCTTCTTCAATTCATCTGATTCAACAACCAAAAATTAAAAGGGTATATGAGAAGTAAAAAATGGTGTGTGAATATCACACCCTTTCTTTTTATTTCTATAGGTTACATGCCGTGGTGATCTAAACTTCTGATTAGTATATAATTAAGACGGTCGGATGAATAATGGTATGATATTTGTAACTAGCTTAGAAAATTTTTACTTGTGCATGTTAAGATTTTGTTTTTAGATGAGTACGTAAATTTTCAATCTTACAGTGAGACGGTTTTTTTTTTATTTCTTTTGTTCAAAGGTGAACATAATAATTATTACATGCAAATGATGAATTGACTTCAAGTCTTCAATAAACGTTGTGATGAGTCACATATGCAAACCACAACTTGACATCAAGTCTTCAAGAGATGGTGATCACTTGATTTTATCTGCTCAAAGTATATTATGTTTACATTCTTTAAGATCATACAAGCGTACATATAAAACTAAACGATCGAGTTTGCAAATTATTATATGCAAACGATGAATGACTTCAAGTCTTCAAGTGATGGGGATGGGCTGATTTTATCAAACGATGACTTGACTTCCACTGAGGTTGCCTAGTTACATCCAAAAGACTTACTATGAGCCAAACAAACATTTTCTAACTGCCAGGTAAAAGGAGTTTACTTCACTCATCAATTGAGACATCAATTCACCACCCACTCATCGATCGACTCATAATTTTTTTTTTATTTATGCTTGCATGAGTTGTGTCTATAAAAGGAGTATACTTCTCCACTCTTAATTATCTGAGAGCCATCAAACAATATTTATAACCAGAAAAACACACTGCCATGAAAATGGAATCGTGGTTGTCCAAGTTTACCTATTTGCATTGTCTTCTTTTGCTATTACTCAATGCTACTCACTGTTTTTCATTTGTGCAGACTCAGACACGGACACTTTGCCACGCTGATGAGCACTCGTTCTTGTTACAATTCAAGGAAAGCTTTACAATAAACAAGTCAGCTTCTTCATCTCCGTTTGCTTACCCAAAGGTTGCATCTTGGACTCGAGAAGGAGATCATAATCAGAGTAACTGTTGTTCGTGGGATGGTGTTGAGTGCCATGCGGAGTCTGGTCATGTCATTGGCCTTGACCTCAAGAGCAGTTGTCTCTATGGTTCTATCAATTCCAACAGCACCCTCTTCTGACTTGTTCACTTGCAAATGCTTGACCTCTCAGATAACAACTTCAATTTGTCTGAAATACCATCGAGATTGGGCCATGACCTTTCGAGTCTATCCTATCTCAACCTTTCATTGTCTGCATTTTCTGGTCAAATTCCATTTGAAATTTCAAAGCTATCCAAACTGTCTACCCTTGATCTGTCTCACAATAATGGTTTGGAGCTTAGGAAGTCCAACATGAGAATCCTAGTCCAAAACTTGACCAGCATAAAACAACTTCATCTTAGTGATGTAGGCATATACTCCACTGTGCCTGATATCTTGGTCAATGCATCTTCTCTCACATCTCTCAATCTAAGCTACTGTGGGTGGTATGGGGAATTTCCAGTAGGCATTTTCCACCTACCAAACCTAGAGGAGCTTAGTTTATACTCAAACATAAAGCTAAATGGTTATTTTCCTACCTTTAACCGGACCAATTCCTTCAAAATATTGGATGTTTCATCGACAAATTTCTCTGGTGAACTTCCTAGTTCTATCGGAAACCTTCATTCCTTAAACTACTTTGATATCTCATACTGTGGTTTTGATTCCCATGTTCCATCTTCATTTGGAAACCTTACCCAGCTCAGTTTCCTTGAGATGGCTTCATTTCATGACGTTTCCGCAGGCCAATTCTTAGTTCCTGATTCCTTGTCTTGTTTTGGAAAATTAACCAAGCTCAACTACTTGGATCTTTCGGATATTAACTTACAGGGGAATTTCCCACGTTTTGTGGCTAACCTGACCCAACTTGCGTTTCTAGACTTGTTTGACAATTCACTAACTGGTGAAATCCCATCTTGGCTCGCATTAGAGTTGAACCAACTAACTTTTCTGCGGCTCACCTTCAATGATTTGCAAGGAGCAGTTCCTAAGTCGCTTTTCCACCTCAGAAATCTTGAATTTCTTGGCCTTTCCTCTAATAATTTGAGTGGAATAGTTGAGTTTGATGAGTTTTCCAACCTCAAAAAGTTGAAGAAACTTGGTTTATCAGACAACAAGTTATCCGTGCGTGTCAAATCTGGTTCAAGTGCTACTCTTCCAAAGTTCGAAGTTCTAAAGTTGGCTGAATGCAACTTGACAGAGTTTCCAGAATTTTTGAAAAATCAATACGAATTGGGAGCCCTGGACCTTTATGATAACAATATTCATGGCCAAATACCAAAATGGCTTTGGAATGCAACTAGAGAAACTTTGGTCAATCTTAACCTCAATTATAACTTCTTAACAGGCCTTGAAGAAAATCCAGTCACTCTTCCATGGAAAAATCTGCAGCTTTTTAGTCTTGACGGTAATCGATTACAAGGGTCATTGCCAATTCCACCACAATCTATCATGTTTTACAGCGTCGGCAACAATAATTATAGTGGAGAAGTTTCACCATTGTTCTGCAACTTGAATTATCTTCAAGTTCTTAATTTGGGCAACAACAGCCTGAGTGGCATGCTTCCACGGTGTTTGGGGAAGTCCAATAGCTTGGAAATGCTGGCCTTGACTTATAATTCTTTCCATGGCGATATTCCTCCATTTTGCGCTATAAAAAATAGTTTGAAATTGGTTTTGTTGGGTTACAATCGGTTACAGGGGAAGCTACCAAGATCAATGGCCGATTGCACTCGGTTAGAGTTTCTTCACATTGGCAACAATCAGATCAGTGATATCTTCCCTTCTTGGTTAGGGGTACTTCCAGTATTGAGGGGTCTCATTTTGGGGTCGAATGCATTTCATGGGATAATTAGGAAGCCTCCAACTAATTATAAGTTTCCAAACTTGTGCATCATTGATTTATCCAACAATTTGTTTTCAGGTATGTTGCCTTCTAAGTACATGGAGAACTGGAGTTTCATGAAATATGTTGTCGCAAACGATGGAAGCCGGTACTTTGAAGTCTCATCGAGCACAAATAAATATGGAAATTACTATCAATTTTCATACGATATGATAATTCCTGTAAAAGGTGTTAAGTTGACATATTATCGGACCCCCTATGATCTGAGACTCTTAGATTTCTCAAGTAATAGATTTGAAGGAGAGATTCCAGCAAGTATCATTGGGAGTCTAAGAGAACTTCAGTTGCTAAACCTCTCCAACAATTCTCTCTCTAGTCACATCCCCTCATCTTTAGGGAACTTGACTGCTCTTGAATCGTTGGATCTCTCTCAAAACAAGCTCTCCGGAAGGATCCCCGGTAGCTTGGCACAACTCACTTTCCTTGAGTACTTCAATGTGTCGCATAACCATCTTTGGGGGCCTATACCACTTGGCCAACAATTTGGTACATTCCTAGAAGATTCATATCAAGGAAACTCAGGTCTGTGTGGAAAGCCTTTGTCCAAGAAATGCGAGGGTTCTGAGAGCTCGAGGCTGCCGCCACCATCAAGCTTTGAAGAAGATGAAGAGGCTGGATTTCCATTTGAGTTTGATTGGTATGTAGTCTTGCCGGGAGTTGTTAGCGGACTCATAGTGGGAGTGGTTGCTGGAAACACGTTGGCAGACAATAAGCATGAATGGTTTGTGGAGAAATTCAGCAGGAGGAGGAAGCCAACAACCACAAGGGCGAGGAGGGGGACGCAGAACCAAGCTTGATGTGTGTCTAGCGGCTTGAAAAGTGTTTGGGCCTTGAAAGCCAATGTCTTATTTTTATATGATTTCTGGTGCTTCCTTTTTTTTCTTTTTCTTTTTTTTTTTTTTTTTTGTCAAGGATTTCTTGTGCTTCAGTATATGTTGTTATGTTATATTACAATAGTGGGGGTTCTAAGTTTGCCTTGTATTTTGTTCAAAAAAATTTTGCTTTGTATTGTATTTCTATATGATCAAATTCAGTGTTATAAATAAAGTAGTTGACATTACATTTCTTTGTGTCCATTTGCTTCTAGGTCAAAATTTATTAGGTTTTTCACGTGTAAATCTATGGTAAGATCAACTCCAACTGTTGAACCTAAACTCAAATATTCAGGTTCGCAAAAAAAAAAAAAAAAAAAAAAATTTAGCTTTGAAATAGCGAATGTGTCCCAACGCTCAAGACCTAAATTTCAGGATCTAAAATGTATAATTGGTGTGGAATGGTTTTAACCCTTTTTTTTTTCTTTCTTTTGGGTAAGGATTTTTTGTAACTTTTTATGTTATCTTAATTTAATTTTATAGATGTTTTAACCTAAAAAAATTATATTCCAAAAATTTTAATTTAAAACCAAATATATCACACCAACCAACCACTCAATCAAGAAGCATGAATGGTTTGGGGAGACTTTCAGTAGGAGGAGGAAGGCAGGACCTGCAAGGGCGAGGAGGGGGCGCCGAACTTAGCTTGGTGTGTCTACCGGCTAGAAAAGTGTTTGGGACTTGGAGGCCGATGTCTTGTTTTTATATGATTTATGGTGTTTCCATTTCTTTTTCTTTTTTTTTTTTTTTCTTTTTTTTTTTTTTTTTTTTTGGGTCGAAAATTTCTGATGCTTCAGTATATGTTACGTTATATTACAATAGTGAGGTTCTAAGTTTGCTTTGTATTGTATTTCTACTTGATCAAATTTAGTGTTATTAAGGTAGTAAAAAAAATTCAATGTTATCAATAAAGTAGTTGGCATTACATTTTCAATGTCTATTTGTTTCTAGGTCAAAATTTATTAGGTTTTTCACGTGTAAGCCCATGATAAGGCCAACTCAAACTTTTAGACCCGCCCTCAAATATTCAGGTTCACTAAGAGACAGCTTTGTGAACAATGAATGTCACCCAACCCTCATGATCTAAATTTCAGGACCTAAAATATACTAATTGGTATGGAATGGTTTTAACCCTTTTTTTTTTTTTTTGTAAGGATTTTTTTGTAACTTTTTATGTTTTCACGATTTAATTTTACAGATGTTTTAACCAACCACTCAATCAACTAAACTTCAATATAGATGATAGTTCATAAGATAAATTGAAAACTTGAATAGTAATTAAAAACATAAATGATAGTTCATATAAGCTAAAAACTATACGCCTTGTCCGGGTGATGGGATTGGAATAAATTTTTAAAGTGGATCTATTTAAAAAAAATTATTTTATTATGATCATTAGATTTAAATTTCAGCTGTTGGATTTTTTTTATCGTTGGACTTGAAAAAAATATAAACATGGACCGTTAGACCATCTTCAAAGGAAATGTTAAATTACAATTCATGGTTGAAGTGACAATTTGAAGCCTTATGCCAAATTTTGTACTTCTCCAACCGAATTGTCAAATGTCATTTTCAAATTATTAAACTAATCAAACAATAAATTTCGACGACACAACAATTGAAGATTGATGACATAACGATAAGATGAAAATTGATAATTTCATAATGCCATACAGAAACCCTACAAGCATTTGTTACTAAGTTTCCCAGCCTGTATCAGACCACAGATTCCGCAAATGGTTCACTTCTAGCTAAGAGAGCAGTTGGCCAAGTATAAGTGTCATATATTGCAGTGATTTTACAACCATGGCTGTAAATTAATTGTCTGTTTTTCAAGTCTTTTTCGGTTTACCTTTTCTCCGCTGGTTTGTTTGGACCACATTGTTTCCAATCCTTCTTGACTTTCCTAATCCTGAACTCGAGCAAATATTATATTAAAAAGAGAAATGTGGATCAAAAAAATGATTTGACCTTAAAATTATATTATATTATATTAAAATTATATCCTACAGAACATATTAACCTTAAAATTCATATTCGCACATGTGGATCAAAAAAATGATTTGAGTTTTCACATTTTTCCTCCAATTTACACATACTCAAATTTGAATTTTAAGTTCAAAGTTCAAACCTTGCATTGTCGAAGGAAAAATTTATATTTCATGTTACATTGGTGCTCCACTATAACTTCTGTATTATATTGAAACTTACATTTGGTTTTGAATTTGAGAAAATGGCTTATTTAGGTTATAACTAGAAAATTGACCGCGCGCTGTTGCGGGTTCTGATTCCGTAATGCATTTTCAATTGCATTAAAATGCCGAGGGCATATAACTATGCACCTCAAAATGCCAAGGGACCAACTTCTCCCTCCAACGATCTAAATTCCTGAAATTCCCAAACATAGTAAATCCATTAACAATCTATTCATGTTCTTTGTTTTATTTAGTCTAAAGATTGAAATCTAATTAAAGCAGAAGCCAAATAAAACACAAAACACACACTCAAAACCAAGTGAAAATTGCGTCGTTTTTATAAAACATTGAAAAACATATGAACTGATGCCCAACTTTTGATTTAATCTGACATTAATAGTTGACTAATTCAACATTCAGAGTTGATAGGAGAGTATATAACAACATTGGAAAACATATGAACATGCCCACCTATTATCATATCTGACATTGCAGTTGATTAATCTCACATAAATTCGCATCAAAATAACCCATAAATTTGACTAAGAATTCTCCAAAACCCACAATTTAAATGAAAAAATCCACAAATTTAAACGAAAAATTCTATAAAATCATGAAAAATTTAATAGAATCCAATTACATTAACCACAAAATTTAATAGGAAAGCTAAAAAAAAAAACCCAAAACAGAAGATCTACAGAACTTTAGACATGAATATTTCAAGATATGAATTGGAGGCCCCCTACACATCATTAGAGAGTACTAAATTCAAATAAAAAGACATGCATTTTTATATTTTCAAGCACATACTTCTTGTACTCGATGCATTTCCAGAGGAGAAGGGAAGGATACCATCTCTTTATCTGTTCTCTTCCAAAATAGTAGCATATCTCTGGCTTTTACCTTGCACGAATTGTAGCCCCCTCATCAATTTAAGAGATTGCTGACCTTCAATTTCACCTACAAAGAATAAAAGAGTCGACAGTTCAATATAAACACTACAAACGCCATCTGATGAAACCTAAACCCAAAGGGTACACATACAACAAATTCCACTAAAAATAAACCAAATCCACATCAAAAACCCCAAAATTCGAACCCCAGTTTTTCCTGAAAGCAAAAACCAAATTAAATGCGAAAACCAAACACAAATTCTCCCCAAAAAAAAAAAAAAAATTACAAAACCCAATACCGATTTAATCATATACGAAAGAAAAATCTAAACACAGATTACCAAACTGAAAACCCACAAAAAAAAAAAGAAAAAAAAAGCAACTGACCATAGAACAAAGAACAAACAGACATAACAGAGAGATGAATCCCCCAAAACCTGACCTTCTAAAAAATTCGAAAATAATTCACAAAAAAAAGGCAGAAATGATGACAATCTAAGCTAATGGTAAAGAATCGAATTAAAAAAACGAACTTGTCTTTGGAAATCCAAGCATGCAGCGCGAAATCCGGACGACCCCTATGGTTTTCTCTGACCATCCCCACTCTCCCACTTGTGAAATCCATCACCCCTACCCCTCCCCCTCGCTCTCTTTCCATCGCCATCTACCTCCGTCTCTGTCTGTCTCCCTCCCTTCCTCCCTCTCCCTCTCTCTCTCTCTCTCTCTCTCTCTCTCTCTCTCTCTCTCACATAGCCTCCCCGAAACCCTCATTGAACGACAACGAATGAAAACCTACCCGGCTACCCCCTAATTCGCTCAAAACCGAGATGACAAAATTGCCCTTCCAAATACACCATCCCCACTGTCGGATTGTAATCTTTGATGGGCAAAAATGTAATTAAATCATTAAGGGCCTGACTGAGGGCCGAGCTTCTTACCGAAACCCAATAAAAAGCTCATGAAGAGAAATGGGGAGCCCAAACCCTAGCCCAACACGGATATGATGGCACATTGTGTAAATAAAGCAAAATCATAGGGCCAAATAATTGACTGTAGCTAAGCTATTGTCACGTTGCTCCTCAACTTTAGAATAGATAATATTCCAATCTATATAGAAGGCAAAAAGTCATCATCGGTACATATTGTGTAAAATCTCAATAGTGATTACGTGAAGTGCATGCATTTGCCATTGTTTTTTTTTTGGAAAAGCATTTGCCATTGTTTTTTTTTTGGAAAAGCATTTGCCATTGTTTATAAAATCTTGCATTGAAGATGGGAGGGGCAGAGAGATTCAAATTGAAAAATATGATTTTCACAACTCATTTTTCCAAATACATACACAACTCATTTCAATTGAATAAATTAAAACCAATCTAATGAATATAAATTAACAATGATGTGCATAAAAAGGAGATTTAATGGAAAGGACTTTTCTAAAATAAAAATTCTTAACTAAAAATACCCTAATAACTCTATTTAATGAAAAGAACACAAATTACATGTATCAAACTCTAAATATTAAAACTCAAGGCTTGGAAGCAAATACAACCCTCCCATTTTTTTTATTCTAGCCCTTGCCCTTAATGGGCGTTACCCCAGTAGATCCATTAAACTATTGCAACTATTTTTAGAATTGAACATTGTAGTGCCACTATTTCTCGAACTGAACATTGTACTACCTTATTCTCAAACTAAACACTGCAAATATTTCTAGAACTAAACATTGTCACTGCTACTATTTTTAGAACTGAAAACTACCACTACAACTATTTCTAGAACTAAACACTGCCACTATTTCTAGAACTAAATACTGCAACTATTTCAAGAACTAAATGCTGCCACTATTTCTAGAACCAAATCTGAAAGTATCAGTTTTGAGGAGGCACGTACACGAAAAGAAAGTGACATCAATATAGGATCAATAGATGATGTAGTGTCACATGTCAATAGATTACATATTCTGTTATAAGTTTGTTAGAGTGTTTTCTTAGTCTATAACTCTGTTGCTTCACAGGAAGCCCATGAGGACATGATCTTCTCTCTTGGATTGAGGATTAATTTCATCAAGTTTGGTCGAAAATGAGCAAAAATCACTAAAAAAACGTCACTTTTGAAGAGCTCGATTTCCCTAGACATTAAATTTCAGGTGTGGGGTCTTGTAATAGAAGAAAGAGGGCATCAACACGAACTCGTAATATGTGACCTTGCGTGATTTCGTTACCGTATGAGAGACTTACGGAGAATTTAAAATTGGAAAGAAGAAAATCGGCTAAATCAAAATTGTCAAAAGAGCAAAATCGAAACTCGGTCAATTATTTTGGTTGGCCAATCTGATTGGGCTGTTTGATGTTGGGTTTTATTCTAATCATTAAATAAAACTATTAAAATACTTATGGTTAAGATTTAAAGTTTCGAAACCTTTTCGTTAATTTTTTTTTTTTAAAACATATAAGATGCGTGAATTTCATTTCTCATTCTGATTAACTTTCCAACTTTCCAACTATGATATGCTCGACTTATTGGGTGATAGATCTGAGTGCCAATGCGATATTTGGTCAAATAGTAGGGAAATGCAAGATTTGATCAAACCGTAGGGGAAAACCTTTCTTCTAATAATAGTATACACAAGTATTCATGTCCGCGCGCTATATTAGATCGAGAAATTTGTCATGTAAATAAAGAAATATACTAAAGTTTTTTAATACCATATATTTGTGCAAGAAAAAAATTTTGATTTCTATCCACAAAATGAAATTAAAGCAATATTAGAAGGGAAGTGTTATTGACACTTCAAAAATCTCATTCTACACTCCTCACAAGTGTAATTTTCTTTCCTAATGTAGAAAATTTGGAGTGTAGAATGAGATTTTTGGAGTGCTAATAACAATTCCCTATTAGAAAGGGATACATTTGTTTTCAACAACAATACAACTAAGTGTACTTACATATTATAACATTCAACCGACTATCTATTTGATGAAAATGAACTTGCCCCACTAATAAAACCGTTAACCTTAAAAAGAAACCATATATACGTTTAAATAGGCCCTAGCTAATTACATTTACATGCATGGCTCAAGTGCATTGTATCTTAGCTACAGTGCCACCCCTCTCCAAGTTTAGAATAGAGTAATGTTGACCTATTTATGTGGCACATACTTTACAAACAACAAAGTACAAATGACAGACTTCAGGGGAGTGAGTGAAAAACTGTGAAAATTTCATGTGCCTTAAAGGTTTGATCTGCTTGTAGTTTTGCAATTATATATCAAATTCTTTCTTCACTGCAGAAGAATAGAAAACAGTGCTCTCTCTTTCAAGTGAGTCCAACATACAAGTCCAACACAATACAAAACAACTCCCCATGTGTGGGGTAGTAGTCCTCCTCCTATCTTTATAAAATCTAATGTCAAATCTCAAAGCCCTTTATTTTATTGGTATTTTTTTTCTTTCGTTTGTTATATGCTTTCTGTCTAAGAGGACTCGGGGGCTTCCTTTCTGAGCCAAATTCCAACCTCATGAGGACAAGCAGATAGTTGCTGACTCACATCTAAAAAGTCTGCTATTGCTGTGGTTGGTATCCAATGCCCCTCGTCTCAATTATTTTTCTTGCAGAGGAAACTTGTAAACACATCCTCCTATGTGATATAATATCACTTTTCTGTGTTCCTTGGAAGAAGAAGAAGAAACCCATCATCTGAATCTGATGCAGCATGCAGCATGCAGTTCCTTTTATCCTTCCATTTGGCCTCCACCACTTAAGCAAATCATAATTAGTTGAGTCATGAACTTATTAGAGCTCAATTTAGTGCGAGTGAATTATTTTTACTACAACTATGAAATACATACATACATATATATATATATATATATATTGTTAAGATAATGGCATAACACCACCGCTAATCGCATATTGCTGCGTTTATTTTGATAAAAACTATAAAATACATATCATTTTGAGATAACGTTATAGGCAATCGTACGCACCCGAGTATGCAAAGAATTAGTGATCGTTGATAATTGTACGGATCCCTTCATAGGGTTTGCTTTTTATATTTAAAGGCTAGGAAGTTATTACTCCTTAGAATTATTCACACACGCACACACACTACAAAACCCTAGCTACTACCCTACTTACTATATGGTCCACAACTTAGCTTAATGTAGACGAAGACGCGAAGCGAAGCAATAACCATAGACTTTCACAACGGGCTTAAAACCAAAGTCTTGAAGTATTCACAGCTGCACACACAATAACAATATAAAAAACAACAAAAACAACAAACGACAAATCTAGCTACTAAACCCCAAAAAACAATATTCAAAAGCAGAAAATGAAAGGAAAAAAAGAGCCGAGCAATATTCAGCATCGGTTCCAGTTATCCGTGCCTTGGAACTTTTCCTTTGGCCCCTTCTCTCTTCCCTCGATACCCACACAAGATACACAGACTCTGCTAGGTATCCCTCCTCCTTCTCCAAGCCAAAGCTTCATTTTTCTTTTCTTTATTAATTCAACTTACTCGTTAACCGAACAGTATAGCTAAGAGTATTAGGGAGGGACTCTAAACATATTCATCCAACTTATTCATCAAATGACGTGGTGTTCGAATTTGTGTCCTATATTATTAATAAGTGAACTATTAACATGTATACGAACACATCATTTAGTGATACAAATTTGATAACATAAAACATTTGCTAAGATAAACATCCGTTTTTCAAATTATATGTCGTCGATAGTACTAATTTACAGTATCTCGTGAATATTGACAAGTATTAACGACAGGCTGATCAAACAACCTCAACCCTAACCAAAAACCAAAAGAAAACTCTCTCTCTCTCTCTCTCTCTCTCTCTCTCTCGTGCACAAGTCAAACCCCCGTAACGTCTAAACCTCACTTTATGACTACAAATTACACCTTCATGCATAAGCCTATATAAATATATAAACCCTTTAGTCTCTCTTCATTATTTATCTCCTCTCTCTTTCTCTATAGTGCAAGTGTAGTTTGCAACTTTGCATCAGCTAGCTAGTTAGGGACACCATATACCACCACCAAAAACCACCATGCATCAAAACCAAAACACATCATCACAAGACAGTAAAGAGAAAAGACCCAAGTTCTTCATCAACGACCACATTGATATCCTCGTCGAGATCCTCAAACGCCTCGACGGCCCCTCCCTTGGCGTCGCCGCCTGCGTCTGCCACCTCTGGTCCACCGTCGCCAGAAATGACACCATCTGGGAACACCTTTGCTTCCGACACGTGTCATCTCCCCCTCCCTGCTCCGTGAGACCCGTAGTCGTCGCCCTCGGCGGCTACAAGAGGCTCTACAGGGTCTGCATGCGCCCTGTCCTGAGTCGACTCAGTGACTCGGACATGGTCAAGCGAGTCTGGACGCGGGACGAGATCCAGCTCTCGCTTTCGTTATTCTGTGTTGATTACTACGAGAGAAGCGGGAGGCTCGGCGCCGGTGGTGGCGGGGATGCGTCCGCATCGTCTCTCATGTTCCTCTGCAACACTGTGAATGTGTGATTCGTTGACTTTTTAGCACTTTTGAATGTAGTGGGTCCGAGTGAGTAATAGTAGTATTCATATCGTAAAAAATGATTTTTTTTTTATTTTTTTTATTTTTACTACTAGGGTTACTAAATAACTGTGATTTGATTTATTAATTTTGGCAGGGGAAGAAGCGAGATGGTAGAAACCTACTTACTTATTTATTTTTAATTTTTAATTTCTTAATTTTTGGCATTGGTAGTACCTGTTTATCAACATATTTGTTGTAATTTTAGGGAGGCTAAGCACGCCTTGACAAAAAAAAGGGGTAATGCCAAAATTTAGTGGATCCTCTTTTCCTTTTGTTCCTATTGACAAAGAGATTCCTAAAACAAAGCCATTTTTTTCAACAAACGATAATATTTACACTAAGAAGGTAGAGGTGTGGACTAATCTTCACAATAACCTAGCAATAATTTGGTTCAAATTCACTTTTGGTGGAGTTGAACTTAAGATCTCTCATGTATAAGTGGAAAAAAATATCATTAGACCATAGTACAAAGCCAATTTTTTAATTCCTTTTTTTTTTTTTTTTCGTTTTGGAAATTCAATTCCATTTATTAAAAAGAAAAAAAATTGGAAAAGATGCATTTCCAAATGGAAACTCAATATGGAAACGATTGTTCTTTATTTTTTATTTGTATGGTATTTTATCAAACGTTAAGTCACTAGAATCAGCGCAGTGGTAAGAGTAAGTAGAGCGATGAGTAAGAACAATCAGCTTCAGAGTTTGAAAGCGTCAATATAACCATAAAAATATTTAAAGAAAACCCTAGTTGTGCAACGGAATGCTGTAAAGTGTTGAAGTCCCTTTGAGTTCAACAGACAACCTAGTGAGAAAACATTATATTTAGCATGGTAGGTCACAAGGACCCAATTCTCCCAATGGCAATTGGGCATTGTGATTCAATTGTTTTAGAGTGTGTGTCTGTTATAACTTATAAAGTGAGATATGGGCCACAAAAATGGTTGATTGGGACTTAACAGAGCCTAACCTACTGGGTGGTCCAATAAATAAATAGGTGATCATTGACTCACTCAAGGTTCCAATCAGTTTCCTTGCCTCATTTATAAATCTGAAGATGACATCCCACAAAAACTTTTTCGTTAGTCTTCCTTTAAATCAATGGGCGGGAGATTTTTCAGTGTATCAGGAATACGGTTTAATTTACTAAGTATCATAATACAAATGCTTGAATATTTAAAAGAAAAAAATTCAACTTCTTGTATTATGACATTTGATATATCGGGTTTGTGTTTTTGGCAAATTGAAAAATTTCTCGTCATAGGTTAGTGGTGTGGGGTCTGTATTAGTGCCATTGTAATAGTCATGTTGTAGAGAAAAATGCAGGTTATAGATCAAATGACCAGCTTGCTAGTTAGAGAGTCTAGTCAATTAATAAAATGATGCCACATTATTAGTTACTTATCGTGTAAATTTCTATTAGTGAATTGATATATTGATAAAATTTATCAATATTGACATGTCGATAAACTACTATTGATAAGCTTTTGATTTTAATTGGTCGGACTAGCCAGTTAGTCAGTCTAAGCCAAGTTTGTCTCTATGTTGCGTTATTAATATATTTTTATTCTAAAAAGCCGTTTTTAGTACTACTCACTTACAACACATTTTTATCATTTTAATTAAAATTTAAAGTTTTCACTTTTCATTAGTTTTTCTTTTGTTTTTTTTTTATTATTTTTTATTTTTATAGAAGATATAATAGTATTTGATGAGGATGGGTATCTGTCCTAGAAGATTTCAATTTAATACCAGACAAAACTTACGGGCCAAAAGAAGAAGAATATAATACCAATTGGAAAATAGAAAAGAAAAAGAGCACCAGCAATTCATTATTTATTTTGTCTTCCTATACAAAGGTGAAATGTTGAAGAATACTGAAAGTTGTACGGAACGGGTTTATCATCATGTGACTTTTCAGTACAATAATGAAATATCATGTGAAGATAAATTTTTATATATTGTATCATTGAACTAAAACGTTACGGTAATAATAAACCTGTTTGATGTAAGTTTTAAAAAATATGAGCGCATGATCCACAAAATTCACACTATACACTTCCCAAGAGCTTTCATCTACTTGTATAATAACATAAGGTGTACCACCTGTTCTTTGGACAAATTGAAAAATCTCCCCTTAGAACACACGAGGGAGATAGGTAGTAAAAAATGTTATTTATAGCATAATTCCAATTTTAATGCAGCATGTAAGGTAAAAGGAATGAAGTTAAAGTAGTATATGTCACATCCACACACGGGTGGCACTCTTGTCCAAAGAGACAAGTGAAGAAAACGTTACCCGGAGCTACTTGATATGCTAACTAACATGATATGCGATAGCTGTGGACGCTACAAATAACAAATGAAACACCGACAAGGGAATGCGGTTAGGCATTTTCTACCTACATAAGAAAGTGTATTTGGAAAGTGATTGATATGATTCTTGATTTTTCAAGTATTTATATGATTACAAATTTTATTGTGTAATCAATACTTGTTTTACTTTCAATACTCACGTTGTAGTAAATGCAAGGTAGTCAAGAATCAGAATAATACAAGACTTTGAAACCGAGGAAAAATAACTAGAAAGCAAGTCGGAAAAATTGAATAGGGCTTCGAAAAAGGAAAACCCAGATAGCTGCATAAATAACATAAGAGAAATACTAAGGAAACTTTCAAAGAATGACTCTTCATGAACTCTCTGTCACCCCACATTTTAATGTCAATTTCTGCATCAACATTATAAACTATTTTGCTATAAACATAAGGTGATAGAGAGTCAATGAAGAGTCACACTTTTGAGAATCTTCTTAACACTTCTCATTATAAATTATTAGAGTGATGAAAAATACTTGTAATTTCATTTAAGTAAATATGTCATTCAGGGTCAAAAACAATACTTAGTGCTCGATGATTAGAATTATAAGTAAGGCCAAATCGGATAAATAATTCCTGTGGTCATGAGGTATTTGGAAGATAGCCCATATGCTAAAAAAACTCGGATTTAAACCCCTATGGTGTTCTTCGTTAGCAAATTTAGTCAAAAAGTGATTTTTCCGTTAACTATATGTTAATATATAGGTAAAATTGTATTTTGACATGTGCACCTTTGTAAGATCCCACATCGCCCAGGGGAGTGGATCCTGTAAGCCTTATATGTATATTCTCATCTCTACCTAGCACGAGGCATTTTGGGAGCTCACTGGCTTCGGGTTCCACCAGAACTCCGAAGTCAATCAAGTTCGCGCAAGAGCAATCCCAGGATGGGTGACCCAATAGGAAGTTCTCGTGTGAATTCCCAGAAACAAAACCGTGAGGGCGTGGTCGGGGCCCAAAGATGACAATATCGTGCTACGGTGGAGTCAAGTCGGGGATGTGGTGGGGGCCCGCGCTGGGATGTGACAATTTGGTATTAGAGCCAATCCCTGGGCAGGAGTGTGCCGACAGGGACGTCGGGCCCCTAAAGGGGATGGATTGTAAGATCCCACATCGCCTAGGGGAATGAATTTTGTAAGCCTTATATGTATATTCTCATCTCTACCTAGCACGAGACCTTTTGGGAGCTCACTAGCTTTGGGTTACATCTAGGGGTGGGCATAAAAACCGCCAAACCGTAAAACCGCATCGAACCGTAAGAAAAAAAATTGAAAAAAACCGTGTTGACCGGAAAAGTCAACTTTGAGTGAAAAACCGAACCGAACCGTTCAAACCGGTTCCGGTTCCAGTTTCGAATGACCAAGAACCGGCCGAACCGAACCGAACCGTTTTATTAATAATAAATAAATAAATTATATATACACACACATGTCATGGTATAATAGGTTGAAAAATAGGTTGAAAAAATTGTGTACAGGAGCTGCTGCTTCTTGCTTGCTCTCTGAAGTCTGAAAACTTGCAATTTGTTTCATCATTTTTTTGTTTGTTGACTAATTGACCAGTGCATATGTATTTTAGTTGTCTCTTTTTGTTGACTTGGTGCCACTACCAAAGACATTTGCATTAAAAAAGATGTGTTGTATGCAACTTTATGTAATCAGTTTTAGAAGATGTATTTGAATGCATAATGATTTGGTGTTCAAATAATTTATTATTAGGAACCGTAAACCGGCAAAAACCGAATCGGAACTGGTGTAGACCGAACCGTAATGTTCTAGTCATAAATTTAAGTGGAACCGCACCGAATCGAACCATTAATATATTTCGGTTCCGGTTCCAATTTAGGGGTGGAACCGCACCGAACCGCACCGTGCCCACCCCTAGTTACATCGAAACTCTGAAGTCAAGCAAGTTCGCATGAGAATAATCCCATGATGGGTAACTCATTGTGAAGTTCTCGTGTGAGTTCCTAGAAACAAAACCGTGAGGTCGTGGTCAAGGCCCAAAGTGGACAATATTGTGCTACGGTGGAGTCAAGCCGGGGATGTGGTGAGGGCTTGGGCCGAGATGTGACAACCTTCTTCTTCCTGCATCTCCCCTACGTAACCCCCAAACTCACTTCGTGCAAGAGAAAAATGAGAAACCATTTCAAGAAAAAGAAGATACGGTGAGACCTCACCTTTTATCCACAACGAAAAACCCAGAAATAATTTACGATTAATAACAGATCTGTCGCCTAATTACAACATAACAAAATCAATAAAAAAAATATTGCATAGGGAAAATAATAGAAAATGAAGGAAAATTAACAAGTAATCAAAGAGTAAAGGAGAAAGAGAGAAATGAGGTTGAAGGTAGAAAGCATTACTTTCTCTTCTTCCTCCATGCCTTCTTCTTGCCTCCAGTAACACGACGCTTGTGCATTGAGTCACGTGAGATACCTGCATATTATCACATATACAAAATCAGTGACACACATACAAAGAGACTGAGAGGAAGAGAGAGGGAGAAAGGGTTTGAGTGGTACCCATGGTTTTGGAGTGAGAGAGAGCTTTGGCGAGACCTCCTCATCCTCCTTTGCACTTTGCACAAGAAAAAGGAGAGACACGGTGGCCACCATGGTTGCGCGACGTGAGTTTGGGGGCTGCGTAGGGGAGATGCAAGAAGAAGAAGGTGCAAACGTTAAAGTACAATTTTACCCATGTATTAAGAGATAGTTAACAGAAAAATCACTTTTGGACTAAATTTGCTAACGGAGTACACCATAGGGGTTTAAATCCTAGTTTTTTTTTATCACATGGGCTATCTTCCGAATACCTTATGATTACATGATTCATTTATCCGATTTGGCCTATAAGTAAATATAATAACAAGGGTAAGGAAAGAACTACAAAGTAGGCCTAGAGAAAAGCCCAATAAGGCTTCGGAAAAGGAAAGCCCAAGAGCTCATAAATTAGATAATTTTGCACAATTTTCAGAGATAACTATTATTGGCACTCTAAAAATCTAATTATGCGATTCTCATAAAAGTATTTGTCTTACTAAATATAGAAAGTTTGGAGTGCACAATTATATTTTTGGGGCGTCGATAACAATTTCCCTTTCATATATGATTGTTGTAAGATTATTCATAATTCTAGAAAATCCAACTACTTAAGTTATATTATTTATAGATCATACGATGAGACAATTGATGTTGAATTTTTTCATTAAATCATAAAATAAAAATTGAATTTTAACGTTAAAATTTGTGATACAAAATATGATCTAAAAACATGATATCCTTAGCATATTAATTAGTAATAATCAAATGAAGCTATTTACCAAATCTCAGCCAAATAAAGTGATTAAACAATTAGCTTAATCCAAAGTCCGCTTCTTCTGCCCACTACCAAACATTCCCCTAATCCAAACGGAAAAAAGTAACGCCGTTAACGCACGGCAGCGCAGAATAGCAACCCTCACCATTAAATACTATTAACACACTGTTTACTCCCACTGAAAATTAAAAAAAATTTCAAACCAACTTTTTACCAAAAAATAAATCCTGTCCAAATCTCCGACACCTATATCGACGGAATCGCCAATTCCACGCCGTCGATCGCCGCACTCGGCCATCGCCAGCACCAAATCCGCCGAACCAACCCCCCGATTTCGCAGCAAAAACCCTAAAAATAGAAACTTTACCGTTTGGTAAACCCTCTTTTCACTTTGGGGTTGTTAAAATGAGTTTGTCTCTCAGTGATTTGCGCTTTAGATACAGTGAGATTTGCAATTAGCTGAGCTTGATTGATTTTGCTCGAGCTCCCAAGTACGCGTGGCGATCTGGGTTTTCTTCTTCACCTTCATTCAGCTCGAGTTTCAGTGAGTCAATTTTTTTACCTTTTACTTTGTTTTCGTGTTGAATTTTTAATCTGGGTTAATAATATTCTGGATTTTGGATTTTGGTTTTCGATCTCTGTGCATGGTTGTAAAGCTGTGGAATTTAGTGGAATTTGGGGCTTGATTTGGAAAATTGAGATGATTTGCATGCTTGTTAGTGGGTTTGAAGTGCTAGATTCTTTTGTTTTGATAGCTGGTTTAGGGTGTTTGGCTGCGGAGAAAAAAACTGAGGAAAATGATGGAAAATTAAACTCGATTTTCTTCGCATTTATGTTGCATGGATCGTAATTTTTCGATGTAAAATAAGTTAATCTGATAATTATAAGCCGTTTTGGTGATTGGATTAATTTTGGATTGATTAGCATTGCTTCTTGGTTGAGATTTGAAATTGAATTTTGTTTTAGCCTGGTAAATGACTTCGGCATTTATGGGTATTAATGTCTTAATCAGAGAAATTTGAATGGCTTAGCCAGTCACAGTGCTAAGTAGAAAATTGAAGTTTGATACTCATAAAGATTCTTGATTTTATCTTTGCAGAAATGAAAATGTGGTTACATATGAGAATTCAGCTATTTCTACAGTTAAGCACATTGGGTTGGTTGTAGATTTTGTTTCGAGATTTTTGGTTTTCAAGCGATCTCTACTCCTACATGGAAGTTAACATAGAGGAGGCTCTTAAAGCGAAAGAGATCGCTGAGAAGCGATTTTTTGAGAAAGATTTTGCAGGTGCCATCACTTATGCAGTAAAAGCTAAATCACTGTACCCGGAACTGGAGGGCATATCTCATATGCTGGCCACATTTGATGTTTATGTTGCGTCTGAGGCAAAATATTATGGTGAAATGGATCATTATAAAATTCTTGGACTGAAGCCTTCTGCAAGTAAATATGCAGTGAAGAAGCAGTACAAAAAGATGGCTGTGCTGCTCCACCCTGATAAGAACAAATGTGTGGGAGCTGATGGGGCTTTCAAACTTGTTTCTGAAGCAGTTACTGTGTTGTCCGACACTGCTAAGAAAAGATTGTATGATCTTCAGAGAAATAAACACTTGGCAGCTGCAGTTAATCAGCCCAATTTGTCTTCAGTTCACGCTGGTGGGGTTCCAGGTTTCAACAATTGTTCCAGTTCATCAGTATCTCATGGTAGACTCGACACTTTCTGGACCGTCTGCACTTCGTGCAAGGTTCAGTATGAGTATCTCCGTAAGTATGTGAACAAAAGACTTTCATGTAAAAACTGCCGAGGTATTTTCATTGCTGTGGAATCTGGGGCAGCCCCAGCAAATGGTTCTTTTCCTTATACTCCTTGTCCTTGGTCGTATATGCCTAGTAATGGGTATGCGAATCATGGATTTGATGGGGTTACGTATGTTCCAAGCAACGGTACCTTTTTCCCAGGAAATGGGGTCTCAAGTTTGCATTCTGGACATGGGTATGAATATACTTCAAACATGTCGTTTCAGTGGAACTCATATTCTGGAACCTCTGCTGGTGTTGCAGCTCCTCATGGGTCATCAGCTACATCCCCTGGTACTGTTTGTCAGTCAAATGGAAATGTTAAGAAAGCTAGAGAGAAGGTGAAATCAAGAGTGAATGGAAAACGTTCTGTTACAACTGCTGTGGCTAAAGTGGAGCTGAACGTGCCTGCTAGCTTTAATGAGCCGCCTGAATCTAAGAGCAATGGACGGGATAAGAAAAGGAAACTTACTGTGGGAGCGAGTTTTAGAAATGGGCTCGACGAAAAAGTATCAAAATCTGCTTTAGAAGCAAAACTAGCCAATGGAAATGGGAGTGTTGGAAATGATCAGAAAATTCCTAGTTCAGGGGAACTTCCAATTAGACGTTGCTCCATGGCACCGGCTTTTGATACTAAGAGGTTGTTGCTTGAAAAGGCAAGAACTGAAATTTTGAAGAAATTAGACGAGTTTAAGTTGGCATCAGAAGTGGCAGCTGCCGCTGTTGCTGTAAAGAACACAAAAAGAGAGGCTGCAGTGGGTCAACCAGAAGTTGCACAAGCACATAAATTAGAGATAAAGAATACTGAGCCTCTCTGCATAACTGTCCCTGACCCCGACTTCCATGATTTTGATAAAGATAGGTCAGAAGAATCTTTCAAGCCAAAGCAAATTTGGGCTTTGTATGATGAAGAAGATGGTATGCCTCGCCTGTACTGCCTGATTCGTGAAGTGGTTTCTGTAAAACCATTCAAGTTAGTCATTACTTACTTGAACTCTAAAACTGATAGTGAATTCGGGTTCGTGAACTGGCTAGATTGTGGGTTTACCAAATCCTGTGGAAATTTTAGGGCACGGAATCTTGATGTCATTGAGCAAGTTAACATTTTCTCTCATGTTTTGAGCCGGGAGAAAGCAGGCAGAGGAGGCTGTGTTCGGATATACCCCAGAAGGGGAGACATTTGGGCTATGTATCGAAACTGGTCAAAAAATTGGGACAGATCAACTCCAGATGAAGTGAGGCACCAGTACGTAATGGTGGAAGTTCTTGATGATTACTCCGAAGATCTTGGTGTCTGTGTATCCCCCCTTGTGAAACTGTCTGGATTCAAGACTGTATACCAAAGCAATACAGACAAAGCAGCCATTCAATGGATTCCAAAAAGAGAGATGCTACGCTTCTCGCACCAGGTGCCATCATGGCTACTCATGGGAGAAGAGAGTAAGCTGCCGGGTAAGTGCTGGGATCTTGATCCAGCTGCAACTCCCGACGAGCTTCTTCATGCTGCGGTGGAACCCGAGGCTTAAGCGTGACATGCTAAAAGCAGGGAAGCAAGAGTTGCTCGGGAGTTGTTACGTTCTAGCATTCTTTAGACAACATGTAGGTTTAACTGTACAAATATGTCACCCTTTGGCAAGTGGCCAGAGAAACATAAGGCCCCAAATGATTTTACGGGGTGCTATGTTTTACCCAGTAAAACTTGTGACAACAGTTTCAGAGTCTAATTACTGCTTTGTTTTACATAATTACCCTCATAGTTGTGACTATCCAGGAGAGTTGTAACACCTTATTCAGGACAGATTGGGAAATCAACAGTTATTTAATTGGCGCAATTTTTTACTTTTAATCTGTATTTTCTTGCCAATCTGTTGCATTTATCTTATCATATTTTCTGTGTTTAATTTTTTTTTTTTTAACGCTTAAACAATATTGCTGATAGGGTTTCAACTTTGGACTGAGCTCCTTGTAGTGCTCTTTCAGTTTGCAGGATGACAAGGCTGGCAAATCTCGGTCTGGGATGGTGGTTGCTTCGTTGTTTTCGCTTTTCCGACCATATAGTCGGAGAAAAAATTAGCATGTCGATAACGGACTTTAAATTTTGTTTGTTTTCGAGCGCTCGGAGTTAGCTCAAGTGGTGAGAGAGGATGAAGCTTTACATCAAAAGATGTCCCGCACTCATCCAAGTGTTCAGGGGGAGATGATTTTGTCACTCGAGTTTTTCTGTACTGATTTCATCTCTATATTTCTCGTCATCAGATTGATTAAATAAAGTTACGAGATAGAAATAAATGAAGGGGCTTAAGAAGGAATAAAAAAACAAGAGTTCGAAAATCATTGCCAGAACTTCTAATTTCACAATTACTGCAAGGGCAAAAAAAGTTGTATACGACGCCGTTTTAGGAACATAGATTCTAACTGGCCAGCCTCTTTCCAGTTTCCAGAACCACCGCCAATCCCCATACACCAGAAAGTGAGAGAGGCTCTGAAACAGAAGCAAGAGAAGAAACAACGATGGATCCTCGGCTGTGGCATAAAGTAGCCGCGCTCTCTGGTATTTCTAATTTACGCTTTTACAATTTCACACTCGAAAAGTTTTAATCTTTCCTGTTTTTTGGGATTCACAGTCTCCATGAAATCGCAATATTTATTCGCATGTATATATATATTAATTTGTATAAATTCAGTCTCCTTTTTGTTATTTCTGTCAAATCTGAGAAAACCCAATTTATGAATTTTATGGAATAACAGGAATGGCAGCTCTTGGGTTGGGCACATATGGCGCCCATGGCTTCAAACCCCAAGACCCAACTTACAAAGAGGTTCATACTTTATTTCCCATTTGATTTTAACTCATATTTTTCATGCTTTTATGTTCAATTTTTGAAATTTCTGTGATTTGATTATGTTGCAAATAATGGGTTAGGTTTGGCAGACGGCGTCTCTGTACCATTTGGTTCACACAGCAGCTCTGCTTGCTGCCCCCATCACGAAACACCCCACCATTGTGAGTTAAAAAGTTTAGAACTTTATCAATTTACCTTGAGTTGAATTCAAACCAATCATCTGCGGGTCTGAATCTTAACATTCGGGCATGTGTGGTGTTTGCTCAATTTCAAGTTTTGTGATGTTTGTTAATCAGTTGCTGTCTGCGAATTCGTATGTGAGTACATATGCTAATTTCATCTTTGTTTTGCAGTTTGGAGGCCTTTTGACTACTGGAATACTCGCATTCTCCGGGACGTAAGTTCCACGCCTCTGCACTTCTTTTTTTTTTTTATCTAATTGCTTGGTTAAGTTTATACTGAAACACTATGTTTTTCGTGTTAAAAGATTCATTCGCATTTCAAAGTTTCTTTGCTAAATGAAGCTAGTTGAATCTGAAATTCGAGTAAAATCACTTGCCTTGTTATTTGTTAAGATGCAATTGAAGTCACGGAACTAGCCGTTAATATAACTACAAATGCAGTTGGCTTTATGTATTTTATTTTTCCAGTGAGGGACATCTTTATGTATGATATATGCAAGAATTAGAATCGTTTTTGTTTGTCGGCATGGCGTAATCCTATACTCTATGAGTAATGGGGGTTCTAGATGAAAAAATGTATCAAACCGTTAATTGGCACAGTGACATTACGTACGTGCATATGGCAACGGTAGCAATTTGTAGGGTCAGGGTGTCAATATTTCGTTTCTGGACTCAAGAAATCCTCGTTTGCTAGTCACTCAAGGCTTGGCATTTGGCAAACTGCACGTTGAGGGTTTTGCCTTGAGTGCGGAGTCTATGCATCTTTCCAGGGGACTTTTGCCGGTTGCTTTTCTCCGAGGAAACAATATTCATGGCAGTGCTTGCACTGTATTCTCATTCTCAGAAGTTAATACTGATTGAAATAATGTGATTTTGCAGGTGTTATACTGTGGCATTACTTGAGGATAGAAACTACTCGACATTGGCTCCTTTCGGTGGCTTTGCTTTCATCGCTGCTTGGGGTAGCTTGCTGTTCTAAGAACTTCAACTTCTATGGATCCCTGTACAACTTATGTTGTCGGCTTCACTATTTATGACCGTCCACACTTTCATCTTCTCAAATAGATCCGACTGCGCCTTTGTTGAATTTCTAAGTTGCCCTAGCACCAAATAATTGCCTAATGATGTACGATGTATATCAATGTATTGATTGTGCTACTTCAGTGTTATAAAACCATTTATGATAAAGAGTATTGACAGTATTTCAAGTCAATCACACTCTATCATTTATTACAATTTTCAAATAGTGGCACCCCCATTGCATAAAAGTACTTCAGAAACGCCCCACTTGCTAATTTTTACTCTACTGTAGTTTTCTTGTTTTTTCAACATTGTGAAAATCAAAACAATTTGTTGCGCAAATTGACAAATTTTATATCTATGGATATATGTTCAACACGTTGACTTCTCGATATTAGAAGAGATTCTAATTTCGAATCATCTCGCTCGTTGAGTAAAAAACAAGACAAAGCACCTTATGTTTTTTAAGGTTAAACGTTGGACCATCGGTGTGCACAATTTTCTGCTCGACTGTCCCAATTGACAGAGAGCTTTGGAAGAAGAACAAAGTACAGGACGAAAGACAGAGCAGAATCCATGGACAGTAAACAGCGGAGACGGAGTGCCGTGACTGCTTTCTTGTTGAGTAACAAATTCTCCGTTTCATCAAATCTGATAGTTTCAATGTTGATGTTTCCCCATAAACAAGCACAATCATGTGACAAAATAATCAGTGCCACCTAAAAAACCTAATTTGTCTTGGGCTTACATCATGGACCACCCTTGAAATTTAATGTGCCAAGGCAGCAACATCTTTATTGTCGAGAGAATTTGTTTTGCGACTGTGTTATATCTTCATTTTGACAAATACTACATGAAAAGAGAGGACTAATTTCGTGATCGAGGAATATTCGTGGAAGGGGCATTTGGGTACAGAATGGAACCTCAATTGCAATGGTGAACATTCCATTTCAATTACACGCGCTTTGTCGAGGAAAATTCGATTTTAGAATTTACCCATTCTAGAGTGCTCTAAATTATAAGATACTTCAAGTTTTTTAACCATTAAATATTGACTTTTGTGTTTCTAACCAAAGATTTAACAACTAAAAAGCCTGAAGTATCTAATATTCCGGAACACCATAGAAAATCGCTCATCTTCAGCATAAAAAGGAGGTGATAAACCTATAGTATCACTTGCAAGTTACAACTACACAACTTTTCACAGCCTTGAAATTTTGTTTCACTTTGGATTTTTAAGCAATTTTGGACTTCAGAGATTTACCAAGATTAGCTGTATATTACGAAACTTCACATAAAATATCAAATTTACAGCTCAATATCTTTTGGTACCCTAGCTTAACATTGAAGGGTCATATGAATATGATTACAGGGTCCTACAATATCAAACAAATCAAAACCAGGTCCCATTTCTGTCTTCAAGCCAGAAAGAAAGAGAAAGGTGCCATTGCATATTTATCAACCACCAGCCTCGAAATCCTCCCATCACATCCCCTCAACTTTTAGGACATGCAATTTCAAAACCCTAATCACTCATTAAAATAATGATCATTAACAAAAGCTTAATCTCCCAATAATTCCATTGCTTTATAACAACTAAACCAAGACAAAGATGTTTCTTCTGAAAGAAAAGTTATACTAATTGCAGGAAAAACAAAATGATGCAAGAACCACTACGCATAATTACCATAATTTAATGCCACCTTTTGATTCCCCTAATCATGGGAAGAGAATGAATTATGAATACAAGGTTGGTGGACCAAAATATGGCCTACCCTTCAATCCAAAATAAAATAAAGTATCATAATATCAACTATATGTATAATTTTTTTATAATACGGTTAATTATCTTGTAAGATCGAAGTATCAACAATATTGACAATATATCTGCATTTTAAAAGTAGTTAACAGCATTGTAGAAAAATTCTAGATGTATAAATCTCATCGTCCACATAGTGCATGGAATTTTGAAACATATTTACTAAGGTAAATAGAAACTTTGTATAAATTATTAGAATTTGTTTATGTCGCAGAGATCTCTACACCTTTTCTTCTCTACTATGCACACACCTGCATATTTTTACTACTAACTTTCTTCTTCTTCAACTAAACCAAACTACATTTCAGTGAGAGAGGCACTGAAACAGAAGCAAGAGAAGCAACAACAATGGATCTTCAGCTGTGGCATAAAGCAGCGGCGCTCTCTGGTATTTCTAATTTACGCTTTTACTATCCCACACTCGAAAAGTTTTAATCTTTGCTGTTTTTTGGGATTCACAGTCTCCATGAAATCACAATATTTATTCGCATGTATATACATTAATTTGTATAAATTCAGTCTCCTTTTTGTTATTTCTGTCAAATCTGAGGAAACCCAATTTTTGAATTTTATGGAAAAACAGGAATAGCAGCTGTTGGGTTGGGTACATATGGCGCCCTTGGCTTCAAACCCAAAGACCCAACTTACAAAGAGGTTCATACTTTATTTCCCATTTGATTTTAACTCATATTTTTCGTGGTTTTATGTTCAATTTTTGAATTTTCTGTGATTTGATTATGTTGCAAATAATGGGTTAGGTTTGGCTGACGGCGTCTCTGTACCATTTGGTTCACACAGCAGCTCTGCTTGCTGCCCCCATCGCGAAACACCCCCCCTTGTGAGTTAAAAAGTTTAGAACTTTATCACTTTACTTTGAGTTGAATTCAAACCATCATCTGAGGGTCTGAATCTTAACATTCGGGCATGTGTGGTGTTTGCTCAATTTCAAGTTTTGTGATGTTTGTTAATCTGTTGCTAGTCTGCGAATTCGTATGTGAGTACATATGCTAATTTCATCTTTGTTTTGCAGTTTGGAGGCCTTTTGGCTGCTGGAATACTCGCATTCTCCGGGACGTAAGTTCCACGCCTCTGCACTTCTTTTTTATCTAATTGCTTGGTTAAGTGCTTGCACTGTATTCTCATTCACAACGTTGAAATAATGTGATTTTGCAGGTATTATACTGTGGCATTACTTGAGGATAGAAAGTACTTGAAATTGGCTCTTTTCGGTGGCCTTGTTTTCATCGCTGCATGGGGTAGTTTGCTGTTCTAAGAACTTCAACTTCTATGGATCCCTGTACAACTTATGTTGTCGGCTTTACTATTTATGACCGTCCACACTGTCATCTTCGCAAATAGATCTGACTGCGCCTTTGTTGAATTTCAAAGTTTGCCCTAGCACCAAGTAATTGCCTAATGATGTATGATGTATATCAATGTAATGATTGTGCTACTTAAGTGTTGCAACCATATATGATAATGAGTATTGACACTATTTCAAGTTAATCACACTTTTATCATTTATTAAAAATTTCAAACAGTGGCACCTCTGTTGCATGAAAGTACTTCAGGAAAGCCCCACTTGCTAATTTCTACTCTACGGTAGTTTTTTTATTTTTTCAACGTTGTGAAAATCAAAACAATTTGTTGCGCAAATTGAAAATTTTTATATCTGTGGATATATGTTCAACACGTTGACTTCTCGATATTAGAAGAGATTCTAATTTCGAATTATCTCGCCCGTTGAGTAAAAAACAAGATAAAGCAACTTATGTTTTTTAAGATTAAACGTTGGACCATCGGTGTGCACAATTTTCTGCTCGACTGTCCCAATTGACAGAGAGCTTTGGAAGAAGAACAAAGTACAAGACGAAAAACAGAGCAGAATCTATGGACAGTAAACAGCGGAGACGGAGTGCCGTGACTGCTTTCTTGTTGAGTAACAAATTCTCCGTTTCATCAAATCTGATAGTTTCAATGTCGATGTTTCCCCATAAGCAAGCACAATCATGTGACAAAATAATCAGTGCCACCTAAAAAACCTAATTTGTCTTGGGCTTACATCATGGACCACCCTTGAAATTTAATGTGCCAAGGTAGCAACATCTTTATTGTCGAGAGAATCTGTTTTGGAACTGTGTTATATCCTCATTTTCCTAGAGTAGGCATCGCGTGACAAGTACTACATGAAAAGAGAGGACTGATTTTGTGATCGAGGAATATTCGTGGAAGGGGCATTTGGGTACAAAACGGAACCTCAATTACAACGGTGAACACTCCATTTCAGTTACACACGCCTTGTAGAGGAAAATTCGATTTTAGAATTTATCCATTCTAGAGTGCTCTAAATTATAAGATACTCCAAGCTTTTTAACCATTAGGTATTGACTTTTGTGTTTCTAACCAAAGATCTAACAACTAAAAAGCTTGAAATATCTAATACTCTGGAGCACCATAGAAAATCGCTCATTTTCAGTGTGAAAAGCAGGTGATAAACCTATAGTATCACTTGCAAGTTACGACTACACAGCTTTTCACAGCCTTGAAATTTTGTCTCACTTGGGATTTTTAAGCAATTTTGGACTTTAGAGATTTATGAAGATTAGCTGTATATTACATGACTTCACATAAAATATCAAATTTACAGCTCAATATCTTTTGGTACCCTAGCTTGACATTGAAGGGTCATATGATTACAGGGTCCTACAATATCAAACAAATCAAAACCAGGTCCCATTTCTGTCTTCAAGCCAGAAAGAAAGAGAAAGGTGCCATTGCATATTTATCAACCACCAGCCTCAAAATCCTCCTATCACATCCCCTCAACTTTTAGGACATGCAATTTCAAAACCCTAATCACTCATTAAAATAATGATCATTAACAAAAGCTTAATCTCCCAATAAATTCCATTGCTTTATAACAACTACACCAAGACAAAGATGTTTCTTCTAAAAGAAAAGTTATACTAATTGCAGGAAAAACAAAATGATGCAAGAACCACTACGCATAATTACCATAATTTAATTATGCCACCTTTTGATTCCCCTAATCATGGGAAGAGAATGAATTATGAGTACAAGGTTGGTGGACCAAAATATGGCCTACCCTTCAATCCAAAATAAAATAAAGTATCATAATATCAACGATATGTATAGTTTTTCTATAGTGCAGTTAACTATGAAGTATCAATAATATTGACAACATATCCGCATTTTAAAAGTGCGGTTAACAGCACTGTAGAAAAATTCTAGATGTATAATTCTCATCATCCATATAGTGCATGGAATTTTGAAACATATTTACTAAGGTAAATAGAAACTTTGTATAAATTATTAGAATTTGTTTATGTCGCAGAGATCTCTACACCTTTTCTTCTTTACTCTGCACACACCTGCATATTTTTACTACTACTTACTTTCTTCTTCTTCTTCAACTAAACCAAACTATATCTCAGTCACTTCTAAAAACCCATCTCTTCCTTGCTGCATCCTCTGTGATTATATTAAAACAAAGAAGAAAAAGAGAAAAAAAAGGCTTAAAAAACCTGTCACATATTAGCTTTTATGTCTTTTCTTCTCTGCGATCTCCTTCGCCCCGGTGTAACATTGGGGAAGAACATAACTTGTCTACTGTGTCTCTCTCTTCTTCTTCAGTTGGTATGAACTCACTCTACTTAGCTGACGGACCGATGAAATTGAGGTAAAAGTATAATGAAAATAGAAGAATATGAAGGCCTCTCCTGCTGTATCGAAATCACGAATTAGTCTTAGTCTAGGAATCCGGTGCTCTACCTCTCTATAATTTACTGTTTGTTTGAATCCCCTATATAACTGTTGATATGCCACTCGCCATTTGAGTTGCGAATGGGCTCTCTGGAAGGTTAATTCCTTGACCGCTGCATGGCAAGCGTAAACAAAGAAGAGAATGTTAAGAAAATAACCGAGATGAACAAGAAATTGGTTAAAGTATTACAAGTTCAACGCGAACAAGCAACGGTGTGTATACCTATCCTGATCACTGTAATTAGTATTAATGTGCCTGATTTTGTCCTCACTGGTGGAACCATTGTTCAAAACATCCAGAAAATAATTAAAATCCTTTGAGGATGGGAATTCCACTTGCTCTGCATGGGCTACAATGACATATCCCGGAAGAATATTAGCTCGGAAATGGGCAAAAAAAAAAAAAAGAAATAAGCTAGGCAAAGACAAATCATAAATTGAAAAGTTGCATTTAATATACCTTCTGGATGCTTAAGCTCATCCATCGAGTAGCCATAATAGAAATGATGGGATAAGGGCTTAGCTGCTAAATGCATCTCCGAGAGGCGCCTTCTCTCAAGTTCGAGTGCTTGCTCATTTTCCTCTATGAACTGCTTCCTTAGAAATCTTGCGCTATCACAAACTCTGGGCACTATATTAAGCACAACATAGATTCTATTAGTTAAGAAGTGCTTTCAAAAACCAAAAAGGTTAAAATAGACACTTACTGTATTTATCTGAAGAATTTGCTTACTTGGGTGAAGCTCTGAATCACCATCCATGAAATGTGAATTGTAGCACGTGGAGTGCTGCATCTTCTCCGAAAACTTCCTGCACATGTGACATAAACTTCAGAAGTTTAAACACTAGTAGAAAACCATAGGGGAGAAGACATGGAACACATAAGCAGATACTTCAGAAACCGTTAATCAAGCATTAAAAGCTAGGCTGCAATTGAGGGAAAAAGGAAAAAGAAAAACAATTTTCGAAAGCAGACTAGTATAAAATGGAGGCAAGCAGTTTCAACTTTCTACGAGGGAGAAGTACCAGCTGGCCAAACCTACGATGTTGACTATTACAAGAAATTAAGGGTATGAATTAGTATTAACTAATTTTAGTGAACATAATTTATGCTTTTAGAGAACAAAAGCTATATTTGCTTTGAGTTAGGAGAGAAATGAAGCGAAAGGTTGTATAGATAAGTTTGAAAGCTAAGAATGCTGATAACTAATTCATAAAGTAAGAGAAACTGTGCTGGAAATGTTCAGACACACTTAATGGAAACCAACTACAACTAGCACCCGGCTCCCACCTGTAGAAAAATGTATATGAAGAAGCGTCTTATACAATACGATGCATAAGTCACGCTATAAAGGAAAAAAATAACAAAATCAGAGGCCAAGTTCAATGCAGACCACAACAACGTCAAGACTTGCATAAACATAATTGTAACTGTGAGCAGAAATAAGGCACAGAGATGTTCATTGGTTTCTAAATACAGACGAAAATAACCACTTTGGTTTGAGTAAAATATAATTAAGCACAACAAAAATGACAATCACTTTGACTTTGAACGAATAAAAATGTTTTACCTGTCAACAAGCCTAGACTTTTCCCTGTAAGGTTTCACCAGCACACGAGCCCCGCATACAAAATGAGGATTCCCTTTTGACAAAATATGCCTCACCGTCTCTGCATAAACAAAGGTGACAAAACCAAACATCCTCTTCTGTTGACACGGGATGCGTACATCTTGAACTGGCCCATATTTGCTACAGAATACAGATAAACTTAAAAATCAACCAGAAGTTTGTAAACCAATATTCAAAGTATAAGCAAATACAAATGAACAGTTAAGAAATTGAGAGGGAAATTTCATTGGTGTCCTTACTTGAAGTAGTTGGAAACATCTTGCTCCGTGAAATTACTCTCGGCTGGAAAGGTCAGATATATCTGTCGAGAGCCAGCAATAATCCCACCAGGTTCTGTTTTCTCACCAGCATACTCTGAGTATTTTGGGATATCTTCTGCCAATATAACTGAGTGCTGTCCGTGAGGCCTGCAGAACGACTCGAGTCAAGCACTTCTAGCAAGCAAAAATAATGACGAAAGAAAAAACTTTAGCAATTAACAAAGAGTTACCTGTCAATAAGGCGAATGCTGTTCTTCAATCGAGCAAGAAGCTTTGTCAGGCTGTAGCCAGCTTTACCATGTCTCTGGCTCTCAGTGAGGTATCCCTCGGCCTGAAGAGTTCTCCCATATTTCTCGTAGTACATCATCGGCAAAGAGGCAATTGATATTGGGAACCCTCTTCTAGATTTCAAAAGCTCAATTATTTCAATCTCTAGCTTTTCAAGGGAGCCAGGGGAGACAACGTGATCATCGTTTGAAAGCTCATTTGAGTTTTGGCTGCAAAACTGTGAAAAGCTTTCTGGCATGGGATGGCCATGGAAGTACCTGCAGTTGTTTCCATGCTTACAGAAGCCCTTATTGAAGTAATGGCATACCTTAAGGGGAAATTCAGGCAAGCTTGGAGACCTTCGACTGGTTCTCACACTCAATGCAGGTTCATGATAACAGTAATTGCTTGAAAACTCGGGCAGAAACTGCATTTGATTTTGGAGGCGATAATCTTCAATTGCTGAATCTGAGTACCCTGGTGGAACAAACTCTATGGCTTGCAGTGGTTGCTGATCACCAGACAGTTCCCTGTATGGATTTGCTGCTCCGATGGTTGTGGGAGATGAAACCGGTCGTGGACTGTATGGAGTGAATTGTAAAGGTAAGTCGGAAACAGGAACTTGTTTCACCTGAGGTGAGATTGAAGCAGACACTGCCGGTTTGCATAACCCGAGCTCAGCTTTCGCTTTGTTAATCAAAGACTGGATCAAATTATCAGGGCTGAAAGCCAGTCGGATCATGTCACGCTCGCCATGGTCTTGCAGCAGAAGATACCCGATAATCTTGGACACATTTTCAGGCTCTATCTTCTGGATCCTATTGTACACAACTTTTGTGGACTCAGAAAAATCCATCTCAGATTGCAACACTGCATAAGACAAGTAAAATACAAGTACATATTGTTATAAAGGCCGAAAATGCGCAAACAGATAGGAATAACAACAGCAGATTAACGCATATAGAAAGTTAGTCATTAATCCAAATATACCCCAAAAATAATTAATGGACGAAAGAAGATATGGATTTCTTCGTCAGCATGCACCAGAAAATGATGCAAACCTAGTGAACAAAAGAAACAAGCCTCTGAGCAGATTTATGTAACCTTCAAGCAGCATTCCAAAACGCTATTTCGGGTAAGAAACCTCTTTATTAAGGGAGACCAATAAAAAGGTAATCTAGCTGGTTCAACCATAAGCAGCTTCTATATCTGTTGGTCACCATATTCAGTCACCACAAATAGCCCCCCATCCATATTTTATACCAACACAACATGAAAATATTGACCTCAAATTCGAAAAGAGGACAAGTTGCAGGCAACATTTCAACGGAAAATGAGGGTGGTGAATTTAACCCAAGAAAATCAGCACCAAAAACAAACATTTATTTCTCCAATTGGCAGCATACGTATTATTTATTTAAATTATTATTACCATTATTATTAACCACCAAGGCAGGATTAAAAAAAAAACGCAGTAAATTCTTTCCCTGACCAATTCTAGTATTTTTCCTTCAATTTTTTCTCTTGAAAAAAAAACATGAAGGAGAAGAAGGTGAAGGTTTCAACTTTTAGAAAAACAAAACTGCAGTGGTTGTGAATTTTGTTCAGATTTGAAGGTCAAATAAAACCCAGAAAACATCTTTTGTCAAATTTCCATATGCTTTGCAGCCAGGAAGAGAACCCGACCATTTCAATTTTATTCTAAAAATAGATAATAAAAAATAGGTTTTTAATTTCCAAGCAAAAATCACAGAACTCAAGTAAAAACCAACACCCTTTGCCTGCATCAAAATTTTCAGAAACATAAAAACCATACCAGAAGTTGAGGCAACACAGAAATTAAAAAAAAAAAAAAAAATTACAGGATTGAAGTTGCTATCAATATTTTTCTTTTTATTTTGATGTGCAGTTATAGAAAAACCCAAGTCAAAAGGCCAAAACTTTGGCCATAATTAAGCATACAAAAGGAGCAAAAACAGCAAGAAATGGTAAGTATGCAGCCATTAACGAGCCAAAAAAAAAAAAGATCTAAACAAACAAACCCACCAAACCTTTTGAGAAGAAGATGAAACCACCAAAGTCAAAGGAACCACCACCAGTAATCCACCTCCTCCTCCATAGCAGCCATAGATTATTTGATTCTTCTGCTCACTCCCTTCTCCTCCTCCTCCTCTCTCTCTCTCTCCTCTCTTTCTCTCTCTAGGTGGTGTTTTCTCTTGCTATTTTTATCTTCTTCTTCTGCAATTATGTTCCAGTTCTTCTCTGAAACATTCTTAAGAAAAGCAAACTGACAGAAGGGATAGAATACAAGAGAGAGAGAGGGGCCTTGTCTTTAGTTCAAAATCAACCAACTATATAAATATATACACAACAAAAAAAAAAGACACTACAATTTTATTTTTTTAATAATTAATTAAAAAAATTTAAAACACCACCACTCTGTCTCTCTACTCTCTCTCTCTCTCTCTCTCTTACTGCTTCTCACTCTTATCCTAATGGTGTCTTCTTCTTCTTCTCTGTTTTGCCGAATTTTTATAAAAAAATATGTTTAATTTAATTTTTTTTAAAATGCAGGTTGTAGTGGAACATGTCGTTACAGAAATTTGCGGGAATTTATGGAAAATGAGCCTGGATTTTCGAAACAGACTCCAACTGAAATCCCCAAATTGTCCTCCATGTATATTGAAATAGTCCATTCAGTTAATTTTTTTTTCTTTTTGTTTCCCCAACTAATTTTTTAAAAATTAAAAACTAATTTTCGGAAATACGGATGTGGGTGTACAGCAGACCCACGTGGGACCCCGTACGTTCTGTTTTGTCTTCTTGTCCTGTCGCCAGAGTAGGTGGCTGACATGCAAGTAGAAATGGGCCCCACCTGAGGACAATCAGCGGTCTAGATTTAATCTCGGCGTTGGAGTTTGGGGTGCGAAAATCTAATCTCCGTATGCATGCTCGCCACGTGGCAAGTGGCAGCTAGTTACAGTTTGTTTTTCTCCAGGCGTTGGTGTTTGTGGATAAATAGTGAAATCGTAACCGCAGGACTGAGTGCACTTTAGATTATTAACTTGATGTGGGACCTGCATCATCATGTGCAGAAATCCTATGTGGCGATACGTGGGTCCCTATTTAAGGACCCAGTTCACTTCTCCGTGATTGGTGGTTGAGTTTTTTCCCTTTTTTATTTTCTTTTTGAAGAAACTTTTTTTACAAAAAGTAATGAATTTGTAACCGTACTTTGTAATATTAAAATCAGCACAAAAGCCAATTTGTATTACCCCAATAATCTAATTTATTACGGCAATGATACAACTTCAAGTGGGAATTTTTTTTTTTTTTCTTAAACGGAGATTAATTGATGGTTTCGTAATGACAATTTATTATTTTAATAATCAATAACCTCCTCTTATCATTATTCATAAGCGTCAAAAATTAAATCCATAACATACAACATAGAATAAAAATCTAAAATAGTGTCATGTGAAATACGAGATGTTGGACTGCATATCAATATGTTTTTTAATTTAAGATTAAAATGAACTAAGAAAAATTAGTTGGGTAGTAAAACAAAGAGCAGGGGTAAAATAGTAACATAAAGTTTTGTTGATCGGGTGCGACCGATTCAGAAGGAGGATACGTAAAATATTGTTGTTTGAGTGAAAAACAAAACAAAAAAAAAGTGATCCTGTGAATCTAATTTAGATTCAGAAATGGAGAAATTCATGGGAGGTTATTTTTTTTTTCCGTTTGAATGGGAACTTTCTGTTAATTAAGTCGCCTAATGAGTTTTTAGTAATTTCAATTATTGTTCTTTTATTTTCAAATACTAATTACAATTGTAGAACATTCATAACTACTAAGAGCGAGTGATATAATGAGTGTTGACATATGCAACGAGGGCGAGGGTGAGGACAAGGACAAGGAAAGTGAGTATAGAGTGTTAACCACTATATAGAGTGAATAGTAAGAGCAATCCAAAGGCAATTACTACTAAGATAGTTGTGCGAATAGATGAGTGTTAACCACTCTATACAAGTGTGCATGAGCTGATTCTGATCGTTGGTGCTTTGTCAACTTTTTATGGTTATTATAGATATGTTTGAGAAATTATTCTAAACTCATGAGTTGATAGTATTTCTTAAACATGAAGAGGTTTTGTAAAAACACAATAAACTTTATGGGGTTTGTTTTAACTAATTGTATAAAAAGTTAACACTACTATAGTAGTGTCGAGGTCAGTCACATATGCGCACAAGTTGATTTAATAGTTAGAATTAAACTAGTATTATGGTCTATTGATAATTATTTTACTTGTAAGTAAAATGTCTCAAGTTCGATTCACATGAATAACGGTGCATATTGTATTTATGTTGAATTTGATATCAAGTTGTGTGGCCTAACCCAACCCCCATCTTCTTAGAGCAAGTCCACCCGTTTTTTGGAGTGCAAGGGCAAGGGCAGTAAAATTGCTCTAAACAGTAATTGTGTTTGGGCAAGTCCATCCGCTTGAGAAGAGAAAGGGCAAAGGCAAGGGTGACTACTGTTTACAAATATATGTGTGTATATATATATATATATATATATATATATATTTTTTTTTTGTTATGCCTTGTACGTGTATACTTACTACTTAGTAAGTTTTTTCTTTGAAAATAAAACTCCCAATTTAACTTTGATAATTTAATTTTAAATACAAAGCATAGCATTACAAACAAGCATAATTAAAAAATGATTTTTTTTTTGGTATTTTGTTGGATTGTTTTACATTTGGATTAATCTTGATTGTCGATTTCTAATTTTTTTTTTTTAATTCAGATGAGCCAAATTGTGTCACGTGACACAAATCTATAATTTTCAAAAAAAAATTATTGTTCGAAATCAAACGATCAAGATGTGAAAACCGTTGGAAATCCAACAACGGAGAAAGGAAGCTATAGAGAACCGTTGGGCTCTGAAGTGAAACACGTGGTGGGCCCCATGTCTGCTCTTTGATGTCATGATGACGTCGCTTCTTGCCAACAATAGCCCTTCATTTTTTGGGCCGTTGGACGTGGGTTTTGGAGGTTGGAGGTAAAGCAATCCAATTCTCTAAGCTTTTAGGCCACCATTAGAGCTGCTCTCAAAGTAAAATATCACCCTTCCTTTTTATAATAGAATATCATTAAAATTAGGAAAAAGATACATACATGAATGGGTTGATCGTAACATTCTTCTAGTATTAAGTTGATGATGTGTTTTACACCAATCTTTTAAGTTTGAGACTTAAAAATATGCACAGAAAACCACTTCACATAGAATATATTTGGTGAAGCTTATAGCCAACATATTTGACTAATGAATAATACAGATTAGGAATAGCTAATATGTTAATTTATCAAAGAGAATATGATAAGTACATGGTACCCTTAATATGATTGAGGTATGTGATATCGACACCCTAGTCGGTATCAGCCAACATAATTAAATTGAACGAAGTCGATGCCCTTCTGGCTTTATATGGCACTTGCTTGTTCTAATCCATTAAAATAATTAAAATAATTAAAATAATCAAAATAATCATGCCTATCATGAATATTTAAACTGCACAGCGTACTTAATAGTCTTAATGTCACAATTACATAAATAATTATACCAACACGACAACACCATCATCAACTTACACAATACTTAAATAGTTTCAGGGATATATAGTTTTGTTTTCTTTTGATCATCAGAAAGTGAAGATTTGAGCATCATAGACTTGAGGCGTGTACTCAATCACTCAACCTATAAACTTAACATATTGTTTTAAAATCGGAAAACAAGTCTACCATTTAACTTTTCGCCTGCTCTTGTAGAAATATTTGGAATACCATAATAATTAAAGAAAAAGAAGGTGAAAGGACACAAAAATTATGGTTTCTTCACATGCGTTCAACTAATCATCTCTGGCTTTATTTCCCTTGTGTTATTTTCCAGGCAACATGTGGTGTAGGACTACAGAAATACACAACACAGAGGCAAAAGGGATGTGAAAGCATTATATGCAGAAAGCAGAAAAAGTTTGGCCCACTTTTGATCAGATCACAACTATATCATATCTATCTGTATTTCTTCCACTCAACTTGATCAACCTTTGAATTATTTACTGTATTACACATGTATATATATATATATATGGATGGCGGCTGACTTTGATGTTTTTTGGCCTTGTTAGCTATTTGCATGGATCATGTTTTGTAGCATCAAGTAATTGAGTGGCAGTCTAGGGCAACCTTATCAGGATGGTACTGGCTGAAACAGAAACATGACTGGCTTAAGGGTTTCAATCTGAGCTAGCTGCAAGGACCCGACGGATCGATAAATCCACTTGTAATTCATGTTGCAATCTGACCTGGATGTGTTTTTTGTGATTTTGTTGTAAGGTATATAATGGTATATGGTTGCGCTGGTACTCGTAACCGTAAGTGTGAAGTTGTTGGAGAATAGGATCTTATATCGGTCATATGACAAAATAATATACAATTAATATATGAGAGTTTTCACCCCTAATATCATTGAGACATTTTATGATAAAACTTAATACCTACTAATATGTGGTTAAGTTTGGACAATATCGGTGATATTGGTGGTGGATCATGCTAGGCCTAAAAAGTTTATCATGTATCAGAGGAGGCTATTCTTTCGCGATTTACTGGGCTCGAATTTGCCTCCTTAAGTTGGTTTTCAAAAAGTTGCGCTAGCTCCAGCTCAACTGCTTAAGATATTAAATGACTAGGCCTTCAAAAAGTTGTATTGGCTCTAGTCCCTAAATGATGACTAGGCTCTCGAAAAGTTGTCTTAGCTTCGGTATAATGACTTGACCAGTTCCAGATGTGCGAATTGGTTTCCCTTATGGCCTTGTGTGAGGTTGTTCATGAGGAGGCCAGCGTGTTAGAGAATAGGATCCAACATTGATCATGACAAAATAATATACGACTAATATATAAGAGTTTTCACCCTTAATATCACCAAAACTTTTTGTGATAAAACCCAACACCTAGTAACATGTGGTTAAGTTGAGACAATATCTGCAATATTTGTGATGACCGTGATGGGCCTAAAAGGTCTATCAAAAGTGTTCAGGGTTTAGTGTAAACCCTAGACCATATATAACTTGTTTAGTTATGGTGGTGGAGGCATGAATTTGTGATAATGAGGGCGTGTGAAGAGGCTCCTATAGGTACCGTTTGGTACGTGGGATGGGACGGAACAGAGTGGGACAAGGCGTTCCGTCCCACATTTGGTGCGCCTAAAACGGGTGGAACAAGCTGTTCCACGGGACGAGTTTTGGGTGAATTTTCGTTCCACCTCAACCCCCTCGAACGACTCGTTCCACATCCGTGGAACACAAAATTATAACCTCTCCGTCTCCTTCTTTTTCCTCCTTGTTTCCATCTGAGGGCATCTTTGCTCCCGCTCCGTTCCGTTCCGTCCTGTCCCGTCCCGTCCCATTCCGTTCCGTCCCGTCCCGTCTGCATACCAAACGATACCATAACGAACTTCACGAGTCATTTCATCAAACATATTGCTTGTTACTTTAAAGAAAATTTCAAACAGTAAGGTTAACTAGCTCCAATAAAAGCATTATAACTCTACTATTGTTGGGTTGTCAAGATTCTTAGCACGACACAAAACAACACAAGAACACGAGACGAGAAGTAACAAGTTTAAGTTGGGGATTGGAAATTAAGAGTAAATTGCAGGAATGGTGTCTCAATTTTAATCAAATTGAAGAAATGGTTCCTTAACTAAAAATTCATTACCATTGGTCCCTCAACCCATCAAAACGTGTAGCTATGGTCATTTTTATAAACTCCATCAGAATTGGCCTTTCAACTCATCAAAAATGTGTAACTATGGTCATTTTCGTCAACTTCGTCAATTTTTTTTCAAAATGAGTTATGTTGGAAGGATCATTGCTACAATTCGGTTAAAGTTAAGGAAAGAAATTTTTCTTATTTGATTTTTCATATTTGTCCTTTGATTTAGCCTCATGTGCATGACACGTGACTCATTTTGACAAAAGTTCTAACGGAGTAGACGAAAATGACCATAACTGCACGTTTTGATGAGTTAAGGAATCAATAATAATGAATTTTTAGTTGAAAAATCATTGCTCTAATTGGATTAAAATTCTTAATATGGAAGGTTTAGCAACAATTTGGTAGAGTGTTTATCAATGTCCCTCAACCAAAACGCGTCCACCCTGTGTCGGGCTTCTGCATCTATTGCAAAGCAACGACTCCAGGTGGTAGGACTAAGGACAATCACTATAGGCTCACGTCATATACATGTGATGCTGGATCAAAAGACCCATATATTTCCCATGCAGGGCATCATTTATTTTCTTAAGTTTCCTTTCGGCAATTATCGTATATTTATTTCTTTTTATTATATAAATTATATATTATTTTTTATAAAAAGAATTGTTATCGTCACTTTAAAATTAGTACCAAGCACTTTCAAAAAAAAAATATATATATATCAAGCACTCATTCTTCGTATAAAAATTAAGAGAAAAAGATGATGTAAAAGGACTTATTTAGAATGTTAATGACAGTTTTACTTTGAAAATTAGAATTTTGTATATAAGTTCGAAATTTTGCTCGGTACAAAGGAGGCGAAATGGAAATTAGAAAGTTCTTCAATATTATTTGGTCTAGTAATATCTAATTCCTATTTAGTCAAAATGGATACTAAATTAAAATCTCACATCAGTATAAAAACAACAAGTTTCATAATGTTCCGTCGTGAGAAAATCGATGTGCGAAAATCACCTTACACTATATTTTAGTATGGGCCTTACTTCTCACCCATGTCTGAAGAAAATTGGGCTTCTACAAGAATGTGCCCAAATTAAGAAACTGAATAAGATCCGAAAAAGGGAGTTAACTGAACGCCTTACACATACGGCGTCGTTTATGCTTTCTTGCTCATCCGAACTACCGTTATTCTTCTGGAACGGCCGTACAACCCGACCCAAGTACCAGAGAAAAGGAGGAATACGAAGTTCAGAGTAAGGGAGAGAGAAGAGAGAGAAAGGTATTGCCTTTCTGAGTTTTTGGCGCCAAGTATTCGGCTTTTGGCCGCCGATCTCAGCTCGCGAAAACAGAGCCGTCCGAGGCGAGCTCGTTAAATTTGCTGAAAAAACCGAAAAGAGCTTCTCGAAATGTACCAGTGGAGGAAATTCGAGTTCTTCGAGGAGAAATTGGCGGGAAAGTGCGCGATTCCCGAGGAGGTGGAAGGGAAGATCGAGTGTTGCTCGAGCGGCAGAGGGAAGGTGGTGATCGGCTGCGACGACGGCACTGTCAGCTTCCTGGACCGCGGCCTCAACTTCAGCTACGGATTCCAAGCTCACTCCTCCTCCGCGCTCTTCCTTCAGCAGCTCAAGGTCAGCCTCCTCTCGCAACATTTTGTCTTGATTTGGTCATTTTTCTGTTTGTTTCTCGGGAAAATGTGACAAACGGAAAAACAGGAAAAGAGAAAATTGGAAATTTGTTGAACTTTGATGTTTAATATTAGGATTAGTTTTTAATTTGTTTAGAGAGTGATTAGGAGGTGAAAAGTGTGTTAATTTTGCTCTTGTTGTGAAATCAGCAACGCAACTATTTGGTGACAATTGGAGAAGATGAACAAATTACTCCGCAACAATCGGCAATGTGCCTCAAGGTTTTCGACCTGGATAGGATGCAGTCCGAGGGCACAAGCTCAAGCACAACGAGCCCTGATTGCATTGGAATCTTGAGGATATTCACTAACCAATTTCCTGAAGCAAAGGTAGTATTTGTGCCCATTGGAATTTGTGAACCCCCGAATTTGATAGAGACAATAGGGTTTTGAATCGAGTCATTGTTTATTACTGCAGATTACATCATTTTTAGTACTAGAGGAGGCACCTCCGATACTGCTTATAGCTATTGGCTTGGATAATGGTTCGATTTACTGCATTAAAGGGGATATTGCACGAGAACGAATCACCAGGTTCAAGCTTCAGGTGGAAATCCATTCTGACAAGAGCCAGTCCTCAATTACGGGACTGGGGTTCAGAGTGGACGGTCAAGCCCTTCAGTTGTTTGCTGTTACTCCGTCCTCTGTGAGCTTGTTCATCTTGCAGAATCAACCCTCAAACACAAGGCGGCAGACCCTAGATCAGATTGGAAGTAATATGAACAGTGTTGCAATGAGTGATCGCTTGGTACGCAATTCTACTTCCCTTTTCCGTTGGTGTATGTTTATGTATACCTTAGCATTTTATTTATTTACTTATTGTGACAGGAGTTGATAATTGGTCGACCTGAGGCCGTGTATTTTTATGAAGTTGATGGGCGTGGACCATGTTGGGCTTTTGAAGGAGAAAAAAAAAATTTAGGGTGGTTTCGTGGATACCTTCTTTGTGTTATTGCAGATCAAAGAAATAGCAGCAACACTTTCAACATTTATGACTTGAAGAACCGTTTAATCGCTCACAGCCTAGCGATCAAAGAGGTTTCTCACATGCTTTGTGAATGGGGTAACATAATACTTATCATGGCTGACAAATCAGCTTTGTGCATTGGGGAGAAGGATATGGAGAGTAAGTTAGATATGCTCTTTAAGAAGAATCTTTATACCGTTGCCATCAACCTTGTTCAAAGTCAGCAAGCGGATGCTGCCGCAACTGCAGAAGTGCTGAGAAAGTATGGGGATCATCTATATAGCAAGCAAGATTATGATGAGGCAATGGCCCAGTATATCCATACCATTGGTCACCTTGAGCCTTCTTATGTGATACAGAAGTTTCTAGATGCACAACGAATCTACAACCTTACAAATTACTTGGAAAAATTGCATGAGAAGGGGCTTGCTTCCAAAGATCATACCACTCTTCTACTGAATTGCTACACCAAATTGAAAGATGTTGACAAGCTAAATGTGTTCATTAAAAGTGAGGATGGTGTTGGGGAACATAAATTTGATGTGGAGACTGCAATAAGAGTCTGCCGTGCCACCAACTACCATGAGCATGCAATGTATGTTGCTAAAAAGGCCGGGAAGCATGAATGGTACTTAAAGATCTTGCTTGAAGATCTTGGCCGATATGAGGAAGCTTTGCAATATATTTCAAGCCTTGAACCAAGCCAAGCTGGAGTGACAGTGAAAGAGTATGGTAAGATTCTTATTGAGCACAAGCCTGTGGAAACAATTGAGATACTCATGAGGCTGTGCACTGAGGATGGTGAATCATCCAAGAGAGGAGCCGCTACTGGTGCATACCTGACAATGTTGCCATCTCCGGTTGATTTTCTCAACATCTTCACCCATCATCTTCCCTGGCTTATGGATTTTCTTGAAAAATATACCGACAAGGTCAAGGACTCTCCTGCACAAGTAGAAATCCATAACACGCTCTTGGAGTTGTACTTGTCCAATGACTTGAGTTTCCCATCAATATCACAAGCTGGCAATGGTGAAGATCTTAATCTCAGGGCTAGATCAGGTGCAGCTGCAACATCAAGAAGCCAGTCCAATGAGAAATTGATTGCTTATACCAAAGATTCAAACAAGGAAAAGGACCGTTTTGAAAAGCAAGAGAAAGGGCTACGACTTCTTAAGAGTGCATGGCCATCTGACCTGGAATTTCCGCTTTATGATGTTGACCTTGCCATAATTCTTTGTGAAATGAATGCATTTAAGGAAGGCCTGTTGTATCTCTATGAAAAATTGAAACTTTATAAAGAGGTGATTGCTTGCTACATGCAAGCTCATGACCACGAGGGTTTGATTGATTGCTGCAAACGACTAGGGGATTCAGGGAAGGGTGGGGACCCCACTCTTTGGGCAGATCTGCTAAAATATTTTGGTGAACTTGGAGAAGATTGCTCCAAAGAAGTGAAGGAAGTTTTGACATATATAGAAAGGGATGACATATTGCCTCCTATTATTGTTCTTCAAACTTTGTCCAGAAATCCATGTCTCACACTCTCTGTCATTAAGGATTACATTGCCAGAAAGCTTGAACAAGAATCGAGGCTGATCGAAGAGGACCGTCGAGCAATTGAAAAGTATCAGGTTAGTCCTTACTGCAGCTGTCATTGTGAATTTATCTATTGTACCTCTGTTGTTCATTTCGCCTGCTTCCAGTAAAAGTTGGTTAACATTTTATGTTTCTTATTTACGCTTTCCTTGGAAACTTTTGTAATGGCACGAATGACGAATGTAATCTTGTCAAAGCAGTGTATCAGATAATGTTGCATGGGATTCTAGTTAGGTCTGAAACTGCACAGAAAAAAGGGAAAAAATGCTCTAGTAATTTAAATAGCTATGACATGTGCATCACAAATCTAGGGACTTGATCTTTCAATGTTCTCGTAACCAGTGTTCTTTGTGGGAAATTGGCATATTATTTAGCAAGTAAAAAACTAATCTGAGGAACTTTAACGTATAAAATAAGGTTTAAACAATGGAAATTACCAAACATGTTTGGTACGAAAATAGTTCTTTACATGTTACCCCAGTAAGTGAAGCTGAGTCTTTGTCACGAAAGATACATTCAGATACATGGTGGTGCTCTTCATGATTTCTGATAAGAATATTACTTTGTGTGTGGGTTACTAAATAAAGTTTTGTCAATAAATAAAATCTGCCAAACAAAATTATACTTCATGCCCTTTAGGTTTCAATCCAAACTATGTGTGGTTGTGTGCGTGTGAGAGAGGTTATCTAATGAATCCTTTCATTGTTCAGGAAACCACATCTGCAATGAGAAACGAAATTCAGGATCTTAGGACAAATGCCAGAATCTTTCAGCTCAGCAAGTGCACTGCATGCACTTTCACCCTCGATCTCCCAGCTGTGCATTTTATGTGTATCCACTCATTCCATCAGCGTTGCCTCGGGGATAATGAGGAGTGTCCTGTATGTGCTCCTGAATACAAATCTGTTCTCGAAACAAAAAGAAGTCTAGAGCGGAACTCCAAAGATCAGGATCGGTTCTTCCAGCAAGTTAAAAGTTCAAAGGATGGTTTTTCTGTGATCGCTGAGTATTTTGGGAAAGGTGTGATCAGCAAAACCACTAATGGACCCACAGGTGCTTCTTGATCGGCAGCAGTTCGTCAAGCTGTGACTTATGAGGGCTTGGAACTATGGAAACATGGGATGGAGCTGAGCAACTTTGGATTTTCTTCACTCAGCATTTTCGACTGGGATTGCTGCTGTTGTTCTGTTTCCCAAACTTGGGAGGTTAGTGATATTTTTTGCAGATCAAAATGGTATATCCTGAAACAATTTTGGAGATCTGCATTAACTCCAAAAAGAAACCGAAATTTGTGAGTGGATGTCATTGTTCTTTGATATTTTATTTCTAAGTCAGGAGTAAATGGCATTTTGATTTTGGAAAGGCTAGTGACCTTAGTTCTCCTCGATCTGTTTGGAGCAAAGGCGAGTCCCCAAATTGCTATCTTTGTAGAATGACCATATTAGGTTCCGTTTGAGGATCATTTCATTTTTAACCTTTAGTTTTCATTTCTGTGTTCCGATAACCATTTCGTTTTTAACCCTATACATGCATGCCAGCAGAGAATTGAGATTACAATATTCTCAAATCTAAAGATGGCAAGGACAAAATTAACAGTGCACATATTCACCTCCCGGTCGGTCACCTTGTTCAAGGCTAAAGGCTTGACCATCTCTAGCTGTGTAATCCCCCTCGTACAGCTCTGATGAGGAACATATCAGTAACAGCTTGAAACAACTGTGCAGTGTGTGCCCTGCCCTCCATATGGGGACTCCCAACCATAACACAACTCACCCTAATGATCCGATGTTAGAACTAATTAACAAAACTAAACCTCGGAGAAAGAAAGATCTGGGTGAAGAATTTCAAATGGCAGGACGAGGGTTCACCGAGAAAATGAACATCTGAACGTAGCAAAACTACAGAACCATGGTTTGAAATTCATAGTTTTCTTATCTTGCTACACAAACACAATCAAGCATGCAGAACACAAAAGACATGATTCGAGCAAACAACAAAACAAAATTGAAAAACGTGTCTGATTACAGCAAAAAAGTTCGTAGCAAAGAAAATTGCAAATTTCCAAATTAGCCGAAGTAAGAGTGAAAATTGGGCGCCACTCATGCTGAATTAGGAGGTGGAAGCTTCCCCAGCAGCACCTGTGGTGAGTGCAAGAATGGAATCTGTTTCCAGTCCAAATAATCCAAGTTGAGGAGCGGAACTTGGAGCTGGGCTGTCCGGGTTGCCCGAGATGTAGTCGATAAGTGGGGCAATGGATCCCTTGGCTCCAATGTCAGCATCGGGAGGCAGAATAATCTGATGACCTCCACCAGTAAGCAGCGCAGGGGCCACGATACCCTTCTTGATCTTCTCCAAATTGCCGTCATGGCATGTAATGGTAACGATGGAGTAGAGTTGGAGCTATAAGACAGAGAAGGGAAGCAATATCAATAAAACAATTAAGAACTGTAAACTAACAGTTATAATAATTATTCAATATACCAGATCATTGAACGTTCTTGATTGTATCAATCTTGGATCGATTCCAAGGGCCTCAGAGTTCAGAAGCTTATATTCAACCATCTCATAACCACCTGTTGTGCGGAAGCGTCAACCAAGTGTGAGTGAAAAATAAACCACAATAACTGACAAAAGATAAATGGAACAATACCAACAAGAACACCAAGATTTATACTGGTTCGGCAATGCCTACATCCAGTTTGGAGACGACGGAGTATTCCACTATAATCAATGAGAACATACAATAGTGTTTATCACTCAATTTCCCAAAGACCCGAATAACCCCAAGCTCACACACTTACAATAGGAAGAGAAAACCAAAAATACAAAGCAAGACAATTTGAGAAAATTCTTCTCTATGCCAAATGGCTTCTTGCTATTTTTCTCTCTTCCTTTCTCCTTGATGTTGTCTTTGAGTTATGCCTACACCTCCTTTTATAGGCCAAAGGCCTCTCATCAAGTCAAAAGAATTAGGCATAAATGCATCCATTCTTTGACAACAAATTAGGCATAAGACCATCCATTTTATTTCCCACATGTAGCATGCCAACCATCAATTTTGACCACAAAAGTAGCCAACATCATTTGTTGGTTTTAGACTACTTGTTTGAGCCAATAATCAACAATCTCCACCTTGGCGCAAACCCTCTAAGTAGAACTTCCAATAGTCGTCTCCCACTCCCCCATGGGGCAATCAACAAATTTTACAAATGCCAATCAAGTCTAAGCAGTGCTTAAACTTGAGCAACGAAACTGGCTTTGTCAACATATCCGCAGGATTGTCAGCGGTCCCAATCTTCTGAAGAAGAATATCTCCCTCGTCAATAATCTCACGAACAAAATGGAACCTCACGTCAATGTGTTTCGTACGTGCATGATGAACTTGATTCTTTGCTAAATGAATAGCACTCTGACTGTCGCAATGAACATCCACATGGTCTTGTTGAACCCCTAAGTCATCAAGCAACCGTTGAAGCCAGATGGCTTCCTTTATAGCTTCTGTTACAGCCATGTATTCAGCCTCAGTAGTTGACAGAGCAATTGTAGATTGCAGAGTCGACCTCCAACTTACTGGACCTCCAGCAATAGTGAATACAAAACCTGTAGTGGATCTACGCTTGTCCAAATCACCTGCGTAATCAGAATCCACATATCCAACAACACATTGACCAGTAATTTTATCCTGCTGGAACAATAAACCAACATCCACAGTACCCAGAATATACCGTAGAATCCATTTCACAGCTTCCCAATGCCCTTTTCCTGGATTATGCATATATCTACTAACAATACTAACAGCTTGTGAAATATCAGGCCTAGTACACACCATAGCATACATCAAACTACCAACAACATTTGCATAAGGAATTTGAGCCATGTACTGACTCTCTTCAACAGTTTTAGGAGACATAGAAGCACTAAGTTTGAAATGAGGGGCAAGAGGTGTACTAACCGGTTTTGAATTTTCATTCATCCTGAAACGTTGTAGTACCTTCTTCAAATACTGCTTCTGACACAAACTAATCTTGCCCTTCGGTCTATCTCTTTCAATTTCCATACCTAGTATCTTCCGAGCTTCTCCCAAGTCTTTCATCTCAAATTCATTACTCAGTTGAGTCTTCAACCTTTCAATCTCCACTTTGCTCTTACATGCTATAAGCATATCATCAACATATAAAAGCAGATAAATGAAGGTTCCATCTTGTAGTTTGCGAAAGTATACACAATGGTCATAGTGACTTCTTGTGTACTTTTGCCCGATCATAAATCGATCAAATCGCTTGTACCATTGTCTTGGAGACTGCTTCAAGCCATACAATGATTTTTCCAATTTGCAAACCCAATTTTCCTTTCCAGCAACCTTAAAACCTTCTGGCTGAGACATATAAATCTCTTCCTCCAAATCACCATGTAAGAACGCAGTCTTGACATCAAGTTGGGCCAACTCAAGATCAAACTGCACAACCAAAGCCAACAGAATACGAATAGAAGAATGTTTTACTACAGGAGAAAATACCTCATTGTAGTCAATGCCTTCTTTCTGAGCATAGCCTTTAGCTACCAATCTGGCTTTGAATCTTACATTGTCTTTTCCCAAAGATTCCATCTTTTTGGCATACACCCATTTACAACCAATTTCTTTCTTCCCCTTTGGTAACTGAACCAGCTTCCAAGTCTTATTTTTATGAAGAGATTTCATCTCCTCATCCATAGATTTCTTCCACAACTCGTACTCTGAACTCATGATAGCTTCTTTGTAGGTGAATGGAATATCATCTTCAATAACGGGAAGTGCATATGCCACAATATCAGTAAATCGAGCAGGCTTTCGAATCTCCCTTCTCGATCTTCTGGTTGCAATATAGTCTTGTTGCTGTGGAGGCTCTTGGGTAGGTGCCTCCTCTTCATCATCCTCGTCCTCATCATCATGATTAACTGTAGGACTATCAGACCTTACTGGAACAACTGGAGTCTTCAGTAACTCCACCTGCTTTGAGCTACTCATGGTCTCGGTTGTTTCAGTTTCACCTTCATGTTTGTTCTGATTAACCATAGCAGCCTCATCAAAGGTCACATCTCTGCTTACAACAAATTTCTTCTCATCTGGACACCAGAGTCGGTATCCCTTCACGCCAGTGCTAAAGCCCATAAATAGAGCTTTCTTTGCTCTTGGATCCAACTTGCTTTCTCTGACATGATAGTAAGCAGGACAACCAAATATGTGTAAGAACTTGTAATCAGTACAAGGTTTACCAGACCATACCTCCATGGGCGTTTTGCCCTCATTCGCAACAGCTGGCAATCGATTAATGAGATGGCTTGCATAAGTAATTGCCTCAGCCCAAAACGCCTTGCCTAATCCAGCATTAGACAACATACACCGAACTTTCTCAAGCAAAGTACGGTTCATGCGCTCCGCCACCCCATTCTGTTGCTGTGTCTCCCTAACCGTGAAGTGCCTCACAATACCCTCATCTTGACAAACTTTCAAGAAAGGATCAGACTTATATTCACCCCCATTGTCTGATCTGAGAGTCTTGATCTTTCGACCGCTTTGCGTTTCAATCATCTTTTTCCACTTCAGGAATATCTTCAAGACTTCATCTTTACGCTTCATGGTGTACACCCATATTCTTCTAGAGAAGTCATCAACAAAGGAGACAAAATAATGGCTACCTCCCCAAGATGCATTCTTGGAAGGTCCCCAAACATCAGTGTGAACATAATCAAGAATGCCTTTAGTGTGGTGAATAGCAATGCCAAATTTTACTCTAGTTTGCTTACCCAACACACAATGCTCACAGAATTCCAATTTGCATGCCTTTGCACCTTTCAATAAGCCTTGCTTCACCAATCCTTGCAACGCTTTTTCACCAGCATGCCCAAGACGCATATGCCATAACCTCGTGGTGTCTGTGCTATCTGCGTCAGCAGCTTCGGTGACAGCTGCTTCACCAATAACTGTACTCCCCTTCAAGAAATACAAGTTATTTCGTCTTGTACCTTTCATCACCACCAGTGCCCCGTAAACAGCTTTAAGAACTCCACCCTTCATGGTGATCTTGAGACCCTTGGATTCCAATGCACCCAGTGAGATAAGATTTTTCTTCATATCCGGTACATACCGAACATCACTTAATTCTCTGACTGTTCCATCATGCATCTTCAAACAGATTTTGCCTATCCCTTGTGTTTTGCAGGCATTATCATTACCCATCAAAACAACTCCACCATCCAGCTCCTCGAAGCTAGAAAACCATTCTCGAATGGGACATATATGATAGGTGCAACCTGAATCCAAAATCCACTCCTTGGAGTGACCATCAGCAGATGAACTAGCCAAAGCAAACTCGAAATCATCATCTCCAGATTTTGCAATATTTGCTTCAGAACCCGCTTTCTCCTTCTCTTTGTTCTTCAATTTGGGGCAGTCTTTCTTCCAATGACCCTTTTGGCGACAAAAGGCACATTCATCTTTAGCAGGAAACTTCCCTCGTGACTTTGAACGAGATTTTCCCCGCTTCCCAGATTTTCTTTCCTCTGTTCGACCCCTTGCAAAAAATGCCTCGGTTTGTGAATTGTGAGTCTTCAGTTCCTTCTTACGACACTCATGATTCACCAATGCCGCAGACACCTCATCAAGTTTCACCTCGGATTTTCCATACAACAAAGTAGTTGTCAAATGATCATAATCATCAGGCAATGAATTTAACAAACATAGTGCCTTGTCCTCGTCAGGAATTTTCACATCAAGGTTTGCTAAATCAGCAAGTATTTTATTATAATCATTGAGGTGTTCATGCATAGAAATACCTGGACTATACTGAAATCGGAAGAGTCGCTTCTTCAAGAAGAGCCGATTTTCTGCGCTCTTGGTCATATACTTCTCCTCCAATTTTGTCCATAACTCCTTAGCAGAAGTTTCCTTCATATACGGGTATTTCAACTCCTTATCAAGGAATGATCGAATAGCAGCACAAGCATGAAGATTAATTCGTGTCCACTGCTTGTCATCAATATCTTCTGGTTTATCTTCCAGAACCATATCCAACTCTTGTTGATACAACACATCCATAACTTCACATTGCCACATACCAAAATTATTAGAGCCATTGAATTTATCAACCTCTAACCTTGTAGTAGCAATTTGATGTCTATTGGATGTAGATGCCGACGAAGACGATGTCGACTCCTTCCCCTTCACAGATTCATCTTTATCTCCAGCCATCTACTCGGCACTATTCACGGGACTGTAGCGCCAACAAATTTTTCACTCCCACGAGAACGCCTAGTCGAAACACTAGGCTCTGATACCACTTGTTGTGCGGAAGCGTCAACCAAGTGTGAGTGAAAAATAAACCACAATAACTGACAAAAGATAAATGGAACAATACCAACAAGAACACCAAGATTTATACTGGTTCGGCAATGCCTACATCCAGTTTGGAGACGACGGAGTATTCCACTATAATCAATGAGAACATACAATAGTGTTTATCACTCAATTTCCCAAAGACCCGAATAACCCCAAGCTCACACACTTACAATAGGAAGAGAAAACCAAAAATACAAAGCAAGACAATTTGAGAAAATTCTTCTCTATGCCAAATGGCTTCTTGCTATTTTTCTCTCTTCCTTTCTCCTTGATGTTGTCTTTGAGTTATGCCTACACCTCCTTTTATAGGCCAAAGGCCTCTCATCAAGTCAAAAGAATTAGGCATAAATGCATCCATTCTTTGACAACAAATTAGGCATAAGACCATCCATTTTATTTCCCACATGTAGCATGCCAACCATCAATTTTGACCACAAAAGTAGCCAACATCATTTGTTGGTTTTAGACTACTTGTTTGAGCCAATAATCAACACCACCCTCCTCTTCTATATTCTTCTATATTCTTAAAAGAGATAAAAGAGATAAAGGTTCTTGCAGTCCCGATACAAACTTCTTCACCATTGTGAAGATGGTTAACACTCTTCTCACTAGAAAACCGCCAAAGGCTCCCCGAACAGTGAACCTCAGGGAAGAATCAGCCTGTTCATCCACAATGGAACAAAAAAGAACGCTTTGTTCTTTTCCGATCCAAAAGAGAAGTTTTCTGCAAAAATAACAGTAAAAATACAATAAATATATACACACACATACAGGACTTCAAATTAAAAAGTAGCTAACTGTATACAACAAAAAATAGAACAAATTACCTGGCGGTATAAAAGTGGGATCCGGAAAATTCTTCTTCCCGGAGACAAGGTGTCTGATCATCTCTGCCCCTTGGAAGTGGCTTTCCGATGAGCTTGTCGAACAAATAGTAAATCAGGAGAAAGTCAGGCTTGGGGTCAAATTCTAAACCCCACATTTTGAGATCCGTCGTAGTGTTGCACTCCTGGATACTTAGGTCATCTCTAACCGAGGACTGACCAGATGGCTCGTTTTAGCCCTCTGGTCCTCCAAGGTATTAATATTTTAATGAACAGTACATGACCATATTTGCCTCCATCTCCAATCGAGGGTCAAAGGGTCATATGGCTCGTTTTAGCCTGTCACAAAAAACCCGAGAGCCAAAAGACCAAACATAATTTATTATTTAAAAACTACAACTTAAATTCAAATCCAACGGCTAAGTGACGTCAGTTGGTTGTTAGATTTGAACCAAATTTTGTAAAATAGAAGTTATAGGAAAAAAATAGAATTTAAAAAAAATATGAACCAAATTTTGTAAAATAGAAGTTATAGGAAAAAAAAATAGAATTTAAAAAAAAATATGAACAAAATTTTGTAAAATAGAAGTTATAGGAAAAAATAGAATTTAAAAAAAAAAATATGAAACAAATTTTGTAAAATAGAAGTTATAGGAAGTTATAGAAAAAAAAAAGCTTTAAATTCATAAAAAAAAAAATTGAATGCAACGGCTAGCTGACTCAGCTAGCCGTTGTATTCAAAATTTTCATACTATTCGTGTCGGTTATAACCGACACGATTGCAATTAATCAAAATTATTCCTATGTAGCTGTTACTATTCATGTCGGTTATAACCAACACTATTGCGATAAACAAAATTATTCCTATTGGTTATGTCCAACAGGAAATAGAACAGTTTTAAGCAAAATTATGGCCAGCTCAGGGCTGGCTGGCTGGAATGGGCTAGTCCTTTGGCCCTTTCAGATTTTATGGGGCCCACGAGCCCTCTGGCTTAACCCTCGGTTGGAGACGGTTTTCGGGGTATTTTCGGCCCTCTAACCCTCTGAATCCTTCGGTTAGAGATGATCTTAAGGCCTTATCGAACATGTTGAAATCTGATGATGCTGCCATTAAAACCTATAAAACATCCTGGTATTTAAACCCTTGGGGTCGATTTCGTTGAACATTATAAAGAACCCCATATTTACCCAAATTCAACACAGTTGGAAGTATAAAAACTAGTTCAAACTTGACCTGCACAAATTCATCAGAATTCAACCATATTTACCCAAAACAAATGAAACCCGATCTGAAAAAATAAATAAATAAAAGAAAAAAAAAAAGAGCATTGAGCTCTTCTTAACTGAGGAAAAAGCAAATGAAAGGGTATTCTTCTCACTTCTTAGATTTGAATTTCATGAATAGTGAATTTGATACCAAATTAGGTTTTTCATTATGTTGCTTGGTATAACTCCCACCTCCTTTTAGTGTAAAATATATCATGGTTGGTTTAAAATGACAATAATTAAAGATGGGAAAAGATGGAGATACCTCCTTTTCTTTGATTTACACGATTCATGATTTGTTCTTCGAGCAAGTTAAAAGTTCAAAGGATGGGTTTTCTGTCGCCGAGTATTTCGGGAAGGGGGTGAGCCGCAAAAACCACCAATGGACCACAGGTGCTTCTTGATCAGCGGCAGTTCTTCCAGCTGTGACTTATGAGGGCTTGGAACTGTAGAAAAATGGGATGGAACTGAGCAACTTTGGATTTCCTTCCCTCACTCGGCATATTTTCTACTGGGCAGGGCTTGCTGCTGTTGATTTGTTTCCAAAGTGGGGTTTTTTGAAATGGGTCCAAAGTAACTAAAAATTAGACCTATTTCAAAAGGTAGTCTATAAAATTGGACCTATTTCAAATTTTTCCTTCCAAAGTTCGGAAGTAAGTGATATATATATATATATATATATATATATATTTTGCAGATCAAAATGGCATATCCATAATCAATTTTATGGATTTGCATTAACTTGAAAAATAAACAGAAATTTCTTACTTCTAAATGGAGTAACACTGTGTTTAGATAAGGAAAATAAACTTGTAATTTGAATAAAAGTTAGAATTTATGAATTGACATACACCAATTTCCTTATTTGGATTCATAAGCATAGAAATTTAGAATTTCTGCATGGAAAAAAAAACTCGGAATTTGAGATATCCAATCCCCAAGTTTAAACTCCATGTAAATATGTGTTGTTTTCCAATTTCTATGATTGAAAGTTTGAAATTAACAAATTTCATATTCATTTCCATTTTTTTAAGTTAACCAAACAAGAAAATTCACAAATTCTATAAAATAAACTTCCGTCATTTTAAAATTTCTTAGTAATCTTAAATTTCTTTATCCAAATAGAGTGTAAATGGCATTGTGATTATGGAAATTGGAAAGGCCAGTGATTTCTTTCGGTTTTGGAAATTGGGAAGGCTAGTGATTTCTTCAGTTCTTAGTCCTCGTTTATAATCATTTCGTTTTTAACTTTCAATTTTTAATTTTGTGTTCTCATAACTATTTCGTTTTTAACCCTATACTGTGTTCTCAAATCTCAAGAGGACAAGGACAAAATACACCCATTTTGAGCATCGTATGAGAAGTTTTTACCTAGTTTGGGTTATGTGCTTTAAATTAACGTTTTTATAGTTATTTTGCATATTGGTGAGACCTATCCCGAGGACGAGTGCAGTCACTTGAGGCAAGGGAGTTACGACCCTTCTACATACCAGTGAGTGGGCTTTTGGTTTCTCAAATCTCAAGAGGACAAGGACAAAACTAATTTTTGGTGTCAAACGTGAAGGGCGACTTTGATCGATTCTAGAATGCAAACTTAAAAGATTAAAAATGATATCCAAAATGAAATGTAAAAATCCATAAAAAATAAATAATAATAACAGAAACTAAGTGCAAAATTAACTAAAAGTCAGTCACCATTCGTCGTCACTCTCCTCCTTCCATGGAGAAGAAGGAGAGGGAGGAGGTGCTCTGATAAACAAAGTATCGAGAGGATCACCCCCGGGCTCCGGAGCGTCTAACAGTGCACATATTAGTCTAGGGCCGATAGGGAGATGTCCCGGCAAGATAAACAGCGGATCACCTCCACTTATAGCCAATGTGGCTACCCTGCACTTCTGTTTCAGTCTCAACTCTGAGTCCTCATCTATGAATTCACAAACACACAGTTTTTTGAAAAAACATCCAAGATATAGTCCCGTCACAATCAGCGTTGTAGGCTCAAGCTCCGGATTCAGGTAGTATTCCCGAATTTTAAAGCATGTCTCAGACACTGCCCTCATCGGCCTCCTAAGGTCCCTTCCATAATACCTCCACGTCCGTACATTACCAACATGAACGACAGCTACAGCATCGTCATCACTGTCACTGGACGTTTGAATGTGCACTTGTTCGTTACTAAGCAACTTCCAGTACCCATTAGAAGTTGGCCTTTCTGTTTTAACATCACCAAGAACTACCTCGGCACATATGTAGAAATATGCTGATCGGTTTTCAGCTCCATGACAGAAAAGACCTAAAAACAAAAATAATTAAACGACCAACTCTAAATATTCGATTCTCGCCAAAAACGAATTTGAATCATATTATTACTAACATATTGTGATATAGATAATATTGTTTATTCTAAAAAAATTAATGAAAAATTTAGTCAAAATGATCATTTTCCAAATCCAAATTAATGAAATAATCAGTTTTTCAGTATGTCGAGGTTGATATCTGATCGATGTATGATGTGGTTCTTCATTTACTTAATTGCATTTGGGAGGGTTAATCTTACTTGGAGGAATTTGATTAGCATCTGGAGGCATGCCCTTTTGCAAGTCAATGTGTCTGATCACATCTTCCACAGGCGTTGCCCGTCCGGCCAACTTGTTAAATAAATACTTGATCAAGATCGTTTCTGGATTCGGATTGAACGATTCACCTCGCTTATTGAGATCGGCCTCCGTACATGACTCGGTCACTGTGGAAGCAGCAATAATATCAAATGAGTGATCAGTGTTGCTCATTTGTTTCCTCCCTGAAACACGAAAATTTTAATGTCCTCCTGCAAACCCTAACCCTCTGGCAGTTTCTATCTATATATACACGTAGGGGATTGGAGAGGTAGACTCCTGACCCACCACCTGTTGCGATGGGAGCCAACAATGTCAAGCCACCTAAGCGTTCGGTTCTATAAATTAGCTGAGAGCTCTCCACGTAATTAAGATGGGGCTAGGCCCTCACCTCTATATTATACTACTTGATGAAAAACAAACAAGAGAAGGACATAAAATAAATCTAGTGTTAGATTACATATTGAAATTTAAAATAAATCTAGTGTTAGATTACATATTGATTATAATCCCTTTATGTGTCCTTAATTCAAAATAATTAATGTGCATTTTATTTAATGTCTCCCATTAAATATTTAAATATATTAATATACAAATTTTAATTTATTTTTTTTACCAAAAAAAAGTTTTTTAATTTATTAATTTTATTTAACATTCTTCAAACTTGAAAGTCTAATTAATGTACCGAAATGTATTATATTGAACTAATGTATTTAAATGTTAGTACTGAAATTTATGTACCGAAATATATGCATCGAAATGTATTATATTAAATTAATGTATCTAAATGTGTGTACTGAAATGTATGCACCGAAATGTTAGTACCAAAATGTATTATATTGAATTAATGTACCTAAATGTTTGTATCGAAATGTATATACCTAAATATGTATGCACCGAAATCTATTATAATGAATTTAAAGTACCTAAATAAAGAAGACAAAGTACATCAAAATATATTCTATAACAAAAATTAGTTTATCTAAATGTTTACAATAAAATATATTAAGATAAATGAAATGAAAATTATAATTATAATGAAATAAAATAAAATAAATACATTAAAAATTAGGAAGAAAAAGAGAAATAATTAAAAAATCAAAATATAATTTATAAATGAGGTTATTAATGTATCAATGGATTAATGTATCAATGGATACGTTTTGGATGGAACTTCTAAGAACTTTCTGTTTCATGAATTGGCCAGGAAAGAAATTACTTGTCAGTCATTATTGAATTAGATTCTTTGGAGCTTGTCAAATGATTGAATATCTAGCTCATGTTGACTCGACTATCTTTCCATACTTGGATGCAATACAATCTAAGCCTTTTCAAATGCTTTTATTCAGAAGTGAGTTCCATGATAAGTGAATCATGCAGAGTATGCACACCGAAAGTTGGGTTTGGAGACCCTATTCTCGAACTATATTATTGGCGATGAGACCTTGCATTCAAATGGGATAGATCACACTGGTCAAACTACGCTGGGAGGAGGGTTTGAAGTTGCAGACCTTAGGCCATTCCGAATCGTCCCGTTATTCTACAATAGGGAACCAAACATGAAGTGGCCCAGCTGTGCATATGAAGGTGCAGTGTGTATCAATTATGAAGGTGCAGTGTATATCAATTAATTCGAGATTGATGCTTAATTGGAATTGGAGTGGCCCAGCTGTGCATTTCCTTGTGGGATTCAAAGCTCTTATGTGAATATACATGGAAGATAAGCCCTCATGCCTCATTTGAACACCATCACATTTGATGTAATTTTTTTTTTTCACTGCATGTTCGTGTATTTCATAACCTTGGAACGATCCTATCAAAAATTTATATGTGAATATGCAGAGTTGAATTGCTCTTATATGGACGACTATGCATGATTCTCATGAAGGGACAAAACTTTTGCTTGACCAAGTTGAGTCTAGCAAAAAAATTGTTGAAAACATTCGCATGGTCAAGACATGGGCTACGGAGAAGATTGAAAAGCCACTTATGCGGGCTAAGTGAAGATGGTGTCACGTGTGCTTCTCAACAAAGCTTCAATATCATTGCTGGAAGAGACAGAAATTGACATCTTCAATTTAGCTAACATTTATACACCAGTTTGTGGTCTCCACAACATGAATTTCTCTAGTTAATTTATTATTCTCTATATGGCTATGACAGTGAGAAAAGTATGGAATTGGCAACTCGTGCAAGGCCAGATATGAATTGTGGAGCAATATGAATACTCAAGCACCAGGGGAACCAATTGCCTGAACACAAAGCTTCTAAGCAAAGAAATTGCAGTGTAAATTCACTCTGACAGTAAGGAAGTTGCCTGCTAGATAAGAATTTCTATCTTATATATGCTCATTGTTTAGACTACCGCTAATTTGAAATACAATTACTCTGGGGGCATGCTAGTCATACACAAATGTATGGTCGAATTCCAAACCTCATGATCGGTGATCGTTTGACCGAGTGTCGAAGACCCAAGACCGAATTATGGCCAAAACCCAAGACCGAGCGTTGAAAACCCAAAACCCTGGTCAAATACCATATGATCGTAGCCGAAGGCTAAATTTTGACCTTATGACCGTAGCCAAGGGCTAAACTTCGACCTTATGATCATAGCCGAAAGCTAAACTTTGATCTTATGATCGTAGCCCAAGGCTAAACTTTGACCCTATGATTGTAGTCAAGGGCTAAACTTCGACCTTATGATCATAGCCAAAAGCTAAACTTTAACCGTATGATCGTAGCTAAGGGCTAAACTTAAACTTCGACCTTATGATTGTCGCCAAAGGCTAAACTTTGACTGTATAATCGTAACAAGGGGCTAAACTTCAACCTTATGATCGTAGCTGAAGGCTAAACTATAACCGTATGATTGTAACCAAAGGTTAAACTATAAATATATGATCGTAGCTGAAGGCAAAATTATGACCGTATGATCGTAACTGAAAGTTAAATTATGACCATGTGATCGTAACCGAAGGTTAAATTAGTGATCGTAACCAAAGGCTAAATTATGACCAAGTGATCATATAGCCAAAGGCTAAACTTAATCATAGTCGAAGAGTAAACTCCTGATGAAATTTCAAATCACGTGAATTTTTGCAAAAGAAATATTTTTTCTCTACAAACCAAGATGATATGTGTTTCTAGAGAAAAATGGGGCATCTGTGGGTGCAAATATTAAGGTCAAGTAACTAGCCATTTTCCATGCATCCTAAAAATAGGGGAGTGAGGCTAAAATAAACCAACATGAATCAAACCACTACTAAGAACATGGAGGATAATGGGACTTGGAGCCCAAGCTTTTTATGCCTATAAAAGGCCTAGAATTGCACCAAAACATGGAGAAAATGAGGAAAGTATGAGATCACTTTACAATTTAATGTAATCATTTTGAACAAATGCTAACTTAAGTTTCAGAGTTTTTATTGTAGGTCTCCCTCTCCCTCATTGATGGCAAGCGAAGATGGTGTCTGGCTTCTTGATGTGGGATTATAAGATTTACTAGTTGAAGGATTGAAAGGATCTGAATTTTTTCTGCTCCAACAACCCGACCGGAATATCTAATAGTGCACATATTAGTCTGAGGTCGACATGCAGATTTCCCGACAAGATAACCAGCCGATAAGGCTACCTCGCCCTTCGGTTTCAGTCTCAACTCCGACTCCTCGTCTATGAATTCACAAACACACAAGTATTTAGAAGAACATCCGAGATATAGTCCTGTCAGAATCAGCCTTGTAGGCTCAAGCTCCGGATTTAGGTAGCATTGCCGAATTTTAAAACACGTCTCAGATGAAGCCCTCATCGACCTCCTGACGTTCCTTCCATAACGATGGTTACAGCACTGTCACCATCATTGGACGTTTGAACGTGCACTTATTTGTTACTAAGCTGCTTCCAGTACCCATTAGAAGTTGGCCTTGTTTTAACATCACCAAGAACTTGGGCACAAAAATAGAAGGAGGAATTAGGTTCACATCCCTCTTTTTGCTACTCCATTGATTAAAATGATGGAAATTGAATTGACAGGATTTTATTTTCTAGAATTTTTGAATTTTCTTGTTTGTTTAACCTAAAAAAACAATAGAATTGAATACGGAATTTGTTATTTTTAAGCTCTCAATCATAGAAATTGGGAAATGACACTTATTTACATGAAATTTAAACTTGGGAATTGGAGGTCCCAAATTCCAATTTTTTTTCCATGCGAAAACTCTAAATTCTTATGTTTATGAATCCAAACAAGGGAATTAGTACATGTCAATTTACAAATTCTGACTTTTATCCAAAGGCCAAATTGGATAAATGATCCTTGTGGTCATAAGGTATTTAGAAGATAGCTCATGTGCTAAAAAAACTCGGATTTAAACCCTTGTGTGTACTCCGTTAGCAAATTTAGTCCAAAAGTGATTTTTCCATTAACTATCTATTAATACATGTGTAAAATTGTACTTTGACGTCTTCTTCCTGCATTTCCCCTACGCAACCCCCAAACTCACTTCGCACAAGAGAAAAAGGAGAGACCATTTTTAGTTTTCCACAAAGCTACCACTGCAACCATGGTGGCCATCGTGTCTTCGTGGGTGCGCTTATGTAAGTTTTCCACAGTTGGGGTTTTTTTGAACCCCTAATTCTGATGCGATTTTGCGCAACTTCTAAGGAAATCGAAGCCGTCTCAGCTTGGGTTTTTTTAATTCAAACAATTACGGCATTTTGGGGTGTTTTGTTCTCGAATTGGTGTATGTAACGGAGGAAATCTCTGTTTTCGTAGCTGTGTGATATATTTGATGTGAAATTTTCTATCTTCCTGTTTGGTTGCCTAGAAAGTCCAAGAAAGTAGAGAATGATCAATCAAACAATTTAGAGGGGGGCATAAATTTTCTATCTTCCTGTTTGGCTAACGTGTTGGCATCTACAGGAGAGTTATAGGTTGGAGCAATCATCTAATGAGGTTGCCTTACCGCCCCCATATTTTTGCGTTTCTCCTCCTAGTAGGGCTGCTAACCCATTAATTCAAGATGCTCAATTTGAAGATGATAAGTACACTCGGAATTACATTTTTCAGTTTTCTATAGTCCACATGTCAAAGTACAATTTTACCCATGTATTAACAAATAGTTAACAAAAAAATCATTTTTGGACAAAATTTGCTAACCGAGTACACCACAGAAGTTTAAATCTGAGTTTTTTTAGCACAGGAGCTATATTTCGAATACCTTATAACCACATGGATCATTTATCCAATTTGGCCTTATCCAAATTCCAAGTTTATTCTCTCATCCAAACACAAACGTCATTAATTATTTCAATAATAATTTTTTTTTAAAATTTTTAAACATATTCATTTAGTGTTAGAAATGTTATAATTATATTTATGGCTAAATTTTTATCATATATTTTATTTTTAATTTGTACCAATTTTCTTTTAGGAAAACTAATGAAAATGGTTTGAAAACTTTGAGTTTTAACAATAAGAAAAAAATAAAAGGTAAAGTGAATAGTACCATGATTGATTTTTTTAGTGTAACAGTACTGAGCTTTTCGTTAAAGCTCCATTTTCTTTTCAGTTTTTATTTGTACCCATATATTAATTTCTTTTTGTGCTCATATTTTTTTAACTTGTTTGTACCCATTTTTAATTTTGCTAAATGTACCCATGATAATGACATGTATTTATTTTATGTTTTAAAATATATCAGTAGTTATTTTTTAAAATATGTTAATAATTATGTGGGTTCATTATTTTCTTGCTATAATTTTGTGAAGAACAATATCACTCTAATATTTATTTTTAAGTATTTATTATATTTTTAAAAAATATTATTTGAATTGTTTAAATTTCATATTTTGTGGGACATTAAATGCATAAATTCATGAGTTAAATCTCTTAAACGATGTTAAGGACCTCGATCAAAATATTTAAACAAAATAGGTTTCAATCTAACAATTAGGTTGATTAGGGACCATAACCAAAATGACATTTTTTTAATTAATAAATTAAACAACCAACCCTAAATAATAAGTTAGACATAAGATATCTTAATTAAACATAGTTTTTGCCTACACACTTTGTGTATGAACACATTTTTTAAGAAAATGAGAGAGAGAGAGAGAGAGAGAGAGAGAGAGAATGTGGGGGGAGTTGGAGGTCTTTGTTTCTGGTTTTTTTTTTTTTTTTTAATTTTTTTATTAACTTTATCATTTTAAATATTAGAGATATTTTAACATCACTTATCGGTGAGGCTTCAATAAAAAACAGTAAAATTTGGACCTGTGAAATTACATTATTGCCCATCATTTTTTTTGTGTGACAGAAGACTAAGTTGTCTTTTCCCCCTCTTTTGGTTGACAAAGAGGGTTTCATTAATTAATAGAGATAAGGTATCTTAATTAAAACATGAACGTTTTCCAAATTTAGTAAAAATGATTATTTTCCTAATTCCAATTAATGAAATAATCCATTTCTAGTAGGAATGGCGGCCAAATGAGACAGGGATGAGCATTGAAGATCAGGAAGTACTAAAGAGTGAATGTTTTCATTATCTTGGATCTATGTTGCAAAATAACAGAAAATTAGATGGAGATCTCTACCATAGAATACAAGTTGGATGGATAAGGTGGAAGATTACATCAAATGTGTTGTGTGATCGTCGTATGCCACTAAAGCTCACAAAATTTTTTTATAGGATGGCAATAAGGCCAACGATGCTTTATGGTATGGACTGATAGGCAGTCAAAAAACAAGAAGTGAAAAAAATAGGTGTAGGGGAGATGAGAATGCTTCATTAGATGTATGGGCACACGAGAAAGGATATGATTAGGAAAAAGGATATCCGAGGTAAAAGTAGAAGTGGCCGCAATTGAAGATAAGATGAGAGAAAATCGGTTAAGATAGTTTGAACACGTGAATCGAAGACATATAGGCTCTGGTTAAAAGATATGATTGTGAGATAGTGACTCAAGACAAAAGGGGTAGAGGAAAACTGTGAAAGAAACTATAAGAAATATATGAAGCACTTGAAACTAACGGAAGATTTGACGCAAAATTGAGCACAGTGGCGTTCTACGATTGAAGACTTGGCGCAAAATCGAGCACATTAACGTTCTAGGATTCACAAAAACAACCACATTTAGTAGAAAAAAAATTTGATTGTGGTTTTTTTTTTGTATCCATTTTTAGCATGTATCATTCGATATTGGAGGATTTGATCATGAGACCATGTCTACTAGTTGGTGTAAGGCAAGGGCAAGAGCTGAAGCTTGCCCTCCGGCCCAAAATTCCTCCTCCACCGGTCTAGAGATGCAAGCACAAATGGTGGTCCAAGCAAAATCCGCCAAAATGCCCAAGAATCTAAAGCCCAACCTTGTGTCCCACAAGGTTGATCGCGCACGATATAGAAAATTACTTGGGTACGACACGACAATTATGTCGAAATTTTTTCTCTAAAGACGAGTGATTAATTAATGGAGATAGATTCTTTGCCCTTCTATTTTTCGTGCTCTCTTATTTTATATAGTCACGGTTAAGTTACGTTAACATTTTATATTATTTTTTTATAGAGGTAATAAGATAAAAAGAAATAGTAATATAAAATATTGACGTGACTTAACCGTGACCACACACACAAGAAGGCACAGGAAGTGGCAGGACAGATAATCTGCCTCCTTAATTAACAAGGTGTCTTAATGAACAATGAATGTGCTTTACAGTATTCAGCTGACCTAGATTAGATGGTATTGTTGTCGTCAACATCTAATCATAATATATAATTAACCTTGGAAAATGATCCTCGCCCGATCTTTTTTTTTGGATTTCAAGAATTTCGTGATCGAGATCCTTCATCGTATATTATACAGTGAGAAAACATTTAAAATTTAAAATTTAAAATTTAAAATTAAATATAAATATCATCTAATAAATATTGATAGCACGATATATAATGAACGATTACGAAATTTTTAGAATCTCCAGAAAAAGAATCCGGCAAGGATCTTTTTCCATTAATCTCAAGTACACAAATGAATGAAATATTTCAAACTGTTTGACTGGAAGTGGACGAATTGACCCAGATTAACTGGAAAGTACTGTTTCTTATGGAATCAGTTGTGACTGGATTCTTTCCAAAAGGGAATCCTAGGCTCTCCCTCTTCGAGGCTTCTAGCTATGATTTTCATCTTTAACCTACCACTTTGAATGTGGTCCTTGTCTATATATTATCTCAGAATCTACACCTACAAAAATAGTTCACCCTAACTGACTACTTCCATAAAAGATGATTCTAATCCAAATAATTACCTAATTACAGAATATTAGGTGTCAATCACTCATGTTAAATGCCTCACAATAAAATTTCACCACATGTTCATTATCAGATATCATTAACGTGCGAGTGCACATGCCCGAACTAATACAAAAAAATTGAGATATGCTTTTAATTTTGATGAATTACATGAAATAGATCAATATTTGATACCTTTTAATTCAAGTCTGCTCTTCACAAAAAGAGTTGAGAAGCCCCCACTTTAAGTCACATCTTATTCATATGTCGAAAAAGGAGACATCTGTTAGCATGTTAAATAGTTGATGATGTTTTGCCACTAATCCCATATCACTGTAGTAGTCTCGTGGTAGACCATCACGGTCGACGCATACACCACCATTGCTCGAAATGATACAACTTGTACAACTTCGACAAAAACAAACACAAGCGAAGCATTCTAGCCGCCGACCATTTCCGTTCTCATTTTTGTAGGAGAAAAACTTACGGATGTATACCTGTTATTCGTTACATTTCACGTAAGGTATACATCACGTTACATGCAAGTTCTTCTTCGTACGTGGACATCATCTCTTAGGCAATGTGTTGATGATGTGAGTCCACATCCAACTCAGCACTAGACCAAATCTATCAACATCCCCTTTTTTGGTAATGGAGAGACAGCAGAACCAAACCATGTTGTCTTTGTCTTCCATGTCTGTTACCTAATCTGAGTTTAATTAATGGCTTAACTGATAAATAGGGGTTCCAAGAACTCTTAGGATTCTTAATTAATATGCTCCCTATCACAAAATCCACCTCAACATACCCTGAACCTTGATCGCCCCCAACTTCCAAGATCTCAAAAGAGGTAAACTTGAAGAGGTATGAAGGAGAGTTATTATATACGGTCGCTGCTACACAGCCCTCTCACAGTGGGTGGAATCCACATATGCATTCCCTGTGAGAGGGCAGCCGTATACAAGAAGTTCGCGGTGGTAAACTCGTTACTAACAAATTATCAGACTACAACTCCATTTTGTGTTTCATTAGTTTTGTGGGAAGCAGTAGCATTAGAATAATCTGCAACAAGAACTTGAACGCCTCATGGTTCTCAAAGCAAAACAATCATATAAAGATCGAAAGACCAAGGATAGATACATAAAAAGCTATAATAAACAGAGTTCTCCAGAGAAGAACAGGTAAACGTGACATATTCGAAAAAAGAAAGGAAAAAAAAAGTACCGTCCTACTTTTCTGTTCTCTAAGCAAAAATGAAAATTTAAATAGGTACATATAAGAAGATCTTTCTTTACGGTTCCAGCTTCAAGGAAACAACCCGTGATTGTCTGTTACGCTTTGCCACCTTGACGAATACTACTGAGAGGCAAGACGGCGCCCACCATGGCCTGCGGACCTTTTGCTCCCCTTTTAGGCAAGCCACTGGACATAAAAATGGTTTCAGCACACACAGAGATGGAATCTAGGTGCAATTCAAATTTAAGAGGAAAAAGGAATACAAATGTAGCTCAAGGGAACGAGACTCTAAATAGGTTCAAGTTCTAAACTTGCTAGGATAACAATATCCAGAGTGAGTTTGGCAATGCTATTGAATGGGGCACGCAATACCACTTTAGTACTGTTAGAGTGTTATGCTATCAGTAGACCAAATGAATGCATGAGATGAACGAAGCATGCATAGTCAACCAACATCCCCAATCAAAAACACGCTTCTCTGTATTACTTTTGGATAACCCTTTATGACAGAGAGATTATCCTAAACCTTGTTCAGATTGGGGAATAAATAAACAGAAAGGAGAGCAAGTACAGACCTTTAATTCGCCTTAGTTCCTTACACAGTGTGATAAAATCTCCCCATTTCATGTGGCAACGTCTTATAAACCGAAGGATCTGCTCAGTAGTAAACATTGACATGCCTTCCAGGTATTCTCCATTGACACCATTTTCTTTAAAAGTTTGCCGGTAACTGCCCAGTTTTATTTCTTCCAACCACAAACCAACATCCTGTAAACAATAGGAAAAATACATGAGAATGCATGTGACTCGGCCATACACATCTTCTTATTTATTGATGGCCAAGAAGGATGTATATAAGGCATTGACTGGGGCACAGAGCTTAGAGCAACTAGACTTATTTTTCTCTTTTAAATTTATCTGACTTGATCAATATCACCGGACATTGCTTCACATAGTACAGCACAAAGAGAAACTTAGTCCATCATTCTACAACCAGAAAAAACCAATTTCCATAACCCAATGCGAGGAGGGTACTGACTAAAGTGAACAGAAAAGGATAATACGATCTTGTACCAGCAACAAAATTTTGCTCTGACTTTTGGGATAGTTTTATATAAATTTATAAACTTACAAAGGAGTCAAAGGTTTGACATCCCAAAGAATCATACACTGGAAAAAGAAAATCGTGTGTATTCTAAAGAAGAGTAGTAGCTGGAGAAGGATGAACCGATGAGTGAAGGAAGTTTTACATAACTAACCACTGGATAGTTTTACATAACTAACCCAAAATTATTTCCTACTATTTAGAGTATTAAAGATGATAAGCAGATTAAATCAAAGTATTCTCTAATTTGATTAGCAGATTAAAATGCTCTATTCTACAATCACCACAACCAAAACCGACCACTTTACAATTGTCACATGTAATTCAACAGAACCCCATCAAAATGTATGAACAAACAACAAAATCAACAGAATATGAAAATTAAACAACAATTATCCAACACCAACGAAACAAGATCTACTTAATTGAATGAGATATGTCCAAATTCCAAACAAGGGCACAAATAAAATGGATAAAAAGTATGGAATTGGTTTACCTCAACAGTCCAAATGAAGAAATCAAGAGGCTCAGGTGGGTGCTCTTCGCTCATCTCCCTAATCATTTCCCTTTTAACACCTTCAATCATTCACAAAAACACACAGATTATACAAAAAGTCAAGAACTTTCGTATAAAACTCCACAAAAATAAACAAAAAATAAAAATAAAATAAATACAAGTTCGGTGTGTAAGACTAGTGACAGTTGGTAAGATCCGATATTTGTTGATTTTGGTTTTGTCTGTATTTTCTGGGAGACCAAACAGAAAGTAAGAGAGAAAGCTGGATTGGATTGAGGGACTTACCGTGTGGAAGGTGAGTGAGAATTTTGAGGGGTATAAATTCTTCTCTGCATTTGTTTCAGAGCTGCTTGGAGAAAGAAAGAGAGACAAAGAAACAGGAGTGAGAGAGAGAGTAATGAATAATGAGAAAGAAAGTCTGAAGCTGATGACTCATTTGCTTTTCCTACTTTCTTGAATCTCGCCCACTCTTTTATTTTTCTGTCTCTGAATGGATTTGATGAGTCATTATTCCACACCCTCTAATTTTTTTCATTTTCCTTTTAATTTATCATCTTAATTATAATTGCTAATTTTCACAAAACATGTAAATATTTATCATATAGATTTATGATCTAATTGCACTGCAATTTCGTTTTGTTAGGTTTGATAATTTCTTGCACAATCCTTTAATTTGACATGAAGTGACAAGAAAATAATAGGTTTCGGGTTAACTTGTTAACAAGTTAGGTCGTCGTTAACGAGTTAGGTAATTATTGGATCACACGTTAAAAAGCTAATAAGATATTGTTTGCCATATCTAGATATTAGACATAATAATTTCTTACATGACATGTTAACCCCATACAAAATGACACGACCTATTTCTTGCATGACTTGTTAACCTCGTACAAAATGAAACAACCTATTAACGAATCAGATCATTACTAGATCATTTGTTAGAAACTCATTAAAATAACAAATTTGACATGACACAACCGTTAAAATAACAAATGTGAACGAAAACGATACAAACACGACAAACGTGATGTGTTTGCTAGGCCTACTTTTGGTCATGTATTTTTTGACTGAAGTTTGGGTGGATTATGGGGTAAGACTGAATTGGAGAGGGAAACGCTACTCAAGTTCTATGTTTGATGCTTCAATGGACTGAAATGGACGGCTCAATTGAAATATTTCGCTCAGGTGGAAGACTACGAAGGCGACAAGTTGGACCGACCAATCGAAACCACCTGGGCCGTTGATGAATTTGGTGGTCATCAGAGTTTACGGTGGAGATGGTGATTTTTATGGTGCCACACGGTGAACAGCTACATGTGCAGCACGTGTCAGCAGCGTTGCTTACGTTGCGCTATCATTGTCTGTGGACCACATAGGAAATAATTCCTCCTAAAACCACTAACTATGTTATTATTTTATGTGCTTATATTGTCGGTTGTCACCCCTTTCAACTTACACCCACTTTCTATTGAATTTCACATTACAAATTTGATGACATTACTGTTTTTTTAATAAAAAAATTTACTATTATTAAATGGAAAAGAGAGAGTTCAAAACTATTACATAAATTTAAAAAAGTAAGAAGTAAGAATTTCAAACCCAAGACGCATAAATAAAACACCATCACTAACCATTAAGATGTTTGACCCCGTGCAAATTTACTGACACTATTTAAATGATAATATTATGAAATTAATTTTTCTTAGTTTTCTTTTTCTCTTCCGACGAACATTTAACACATGAGAATATATAAGGTGAATTATTAGTGTTGGCAACCACAACATGTGGCCTGGTGGTAAGGGCGTGGACTGCGGCTCCCCAACAAACAAAAAAAATGTGGAAGGTCACGGGTTCGATGCTCCGAGCTAGTGAGTATGCTTGACTGTGGGCATTGTCAGGATGAAATTTCTCATAGCCTCTCCGGACCCGGAAGGGACGGATTTTGCTTTGACTGTGGGCATCATCAGGGTGAAATTTCTCATAACCTTAATCGTGACCTGTCACCAGTTATCCCCTATATTAAAAGAAAGAAAGAAAAAAAAAATATTAGTGTTGGCATTGTTGAAAATTTGAAACCCATCCACCATTCGAAGGGACAACCAAACCCACCCAAAACATTTTTAGGCAGGTTGGGTTAGGCGGTTCCACGGGTTAAGGTGTAATTGTATGTTTTCTTCTTAATTCTAATGCAATAATGAGTGAAAATATCAAAGGTCTATGTTGTAATTGAAATTATGTGAATTTGGTGTAACGTGTACATAATTTTAAATAATCATTTAAATAAAGAATAAACACACGAATGTGTTTAAGAATTATTATATGCACATTTCATAGAACGGTTAAGTTAATTTCAATCAGATTAATAATATTTCAAGCCAGTCACTCGTATATTAAATATTAGGATATCCACAAATATATGATAAAATAGTTTTAGTGTATACCCAACCAGCCAACCCAATTCTCATGTAATTCAATGAACCCAACCCATCTCCCCAGTTATTGGGTCATTTGCACTTAATCCAATGTGGACCAACAACGAGCTTTCCAAGAGCACTCCAACTTCAAGTCTTTCTTTAGATCAACTTCAATAATGGACTAAAAACCAAATTACCTCATAAATTTTCCTTCCAAACCCAATCCAAGGGAAAATTTGGCCTAAATGCTAAATGTTAAACCAAGGCCAAATTCCCCCCAAAATTTAACCTAAAAATCGGAGTGGACTCCACCCAATATTTATCAGAATTTAAATTTTTTTAAATTAAAATGTTCATAAAATTAATTTACGATAGTCTACATATTTATTTATTTTTTTAAAAAAATTTAACAAAAAAAATAGCCTAAGTTCATTCTTTAATAATCCCGGGTTAAAATTTGAGTCTAAAACGATTGGAGCAGAAAAACTGTTTCTGGACTAAAAGTTAAATTTTTCGGACTAAAATATTTGATTTTTAACCTAACCATTGGATATGGTCTTATGTGTTTTTCCTTCTCACGAATAGGGTTTGGCCATCAAAACTAGCCCAAAGGCAGTCCAACTACAAGCATAGTCCAAATGAAAATACAACAAAAAGTTTAAAAAGAGCAAGTCCACAACGACAGAAGCCCTAAATTTGAAAGATTGTTGCCTTCACTACAGCAGCTGAGCCGCCATCGCCCATCCACCACCACCCCCAAGAGGAAGAACCTGTAATTTTCATCTAAATAGAATTTTAATGAGTTTTCATCAAATATAGCCAATATTTGCCCCTTTAATTTAGAAAATATGATAGTTTCCGTTTAATACTACGGTGTAGCGGTATCATAGCTATAGATTTTATATTGGTCATGGACTGTTATATAATTATTTGCATCAGTAAAGATGCTAACTTTACGATTGGAATCGGGTTAACAGGAACAACTCATGTGCCTATGGAGTAACACAGTCGATTAGTATGAATCACGGTGATCAGTTTTCGCAGGTAGTTTGTTCATCGTCTCCAATTGTCACCAAATCGTTTCGTTGCTGATTTTAACATTAACAAGAGCAAATTTAACACTCGTTCCCGAGAAACAAACAGAAAGTTTATCAAATCAACACGAAATAGTTGCCAGAGGAGGCTGACCTTGAGCTGCCCAAGGAAGATGTGTTGAGTTCTTGAGCGATTATACATTTTGCGCAATATTTCCAGGAAACAACTTGCTCTCCATATCCTTCTCCCAACGCACAAAGGTGATTTGTCAGCCATGTTAAGGATTATGTTCTTTAACCAATAGGCTGTGAGCAATTTAAACAGTTATTCAGCTCATAAATGTTGAAAGTGCTGCTGCTATTTTTTTTTTTTTCATCTGTAAGGACACACAAAAGGTATCCACAAAAACAAAATCACCCTAAAAATTTATTTTCTACTTTGAAAGCCGAACAAGATCCAAGCCCATCAACTTTATAAAAGTCACAATAAAGTAAATAAAGAAAACGACTCGATCCAATACCCTATCGTTTCTAGCAAATTCGGGGGTTCACAAATTCAATCAATGCGCAAAGAGACTACCTTTGCTTCAGGAAATTGGTTGGTGAATATCCTCAAGATTCCAACGCAATCAGGGCTCGTTACGCTCGAGCTCATGCCGTCGGACTGCATCCTATCCAGGTCGAAAACCTTGAGGCACATTGCCGATTGCTGCGGAGTAATTTGTTCATCTTCTCCAATTGTCACCCAACCGTTTCGTTGCTGATTTTAACAATAACAAGAGCAAAATGAACACACATTTTCCCGAGAAACAAACAGAAAATCGGTAAAATCAAGACAAAATGGGTGCGAGAGGAAGCTGACCTTGAGCTGCCGAAGGAAGAGAACGGAGGTGGAGTGAGATTGGAATCCGATACCGAAGTGAGGCCGCGGTGGAGAAAGGCGACGGTGCCGTCGTCGCAGCCGATCACCACATTCCCTCAGCCGCTTGAGCAACAGTCGACTCTGATAATCGGGTTTACTGTCAAAAGATGACGAAGAAAACAGGAAACGACGGCGAAGAGGGAGGAGTTGGGCGTCCGCTCCGGTAAGCTTAATCCCGCATCATTTTCATCACTGAAGAAATTAATTAACATTTAAACATGCACTAGTATTAAAGGGGGCCATGCAGATTGACCGTTGACTGGGTTCTTTTGTAAATAAATTCGTCTGGTTGTCCTCACGTATAAAGGCAAACCCAGAGGCATTTGATACTGGACGCGCGTAGTGAAATCAACGGTGGTGATTAATTCCAGTGCTACCTTAGAAGGGTAGACCTAGAATTTAGAAACCCTAGCAAGTCTTATCTGAAAGGAGGATTATGATTCTCTTCCTTTCTCTTTTTATCCTTTTTTATCTTTTCCTTTCACATTTTTTTATTTTATTTTTATTTTTTTTATAAAAAATTAATATAAAACGCTAACGTGATTTAACGTTAAAAAAAAAGAAGAGAATCCTACTCCAAATAAAAAGAGACAGGAAATGATTGATTTGTTCGTATCGAAACATTTGTCGAGGAGTCAGTGTCAACCGAAAAAGGCAAGGAAAAGCAGGTATCTTCATATTACCCTATCTTTAATTATTGTTATTTTAAATCTCCTCATTTAAAAATGCGAAAGTGATAATCTAGCTGTTTAAACGCTCAAAATATCTGACCTCTCAAGAATTTTTCGGCATTTATTCTCTGCCCATCCCTGTTTTATCTGGTTTTTGGATGTTTCTCTATTATTATTAACAATGCACATAATAGTCCACGGACGGCAGGCATATGTCCCGGCAAGATAAACAGCGGAGCACCTTAGCTTACAGCTGATGAGGCTACCTCGCCCTTCTGTTTCAGTCTCAACTCCGAGTCATCGTTTATTAATTCACAAACACACAAGTAGTTAAAAAAATCTTTGTAAGTGCATTTGTTTTTGTATAAGGGAAGAAGGCAGTATTCTACCCCAAAATGCACAATACAAATTTGCAAAATGTACGATTGCTCAAGAACTCAACAGTCTTGGCCTCAGCTGGGCGATGGATTTCTCAGTCATAATAACTGCCTTCACCTCCGGATCTGGGTGAAGAAATTCAAATGAGAGGACAAGGGGTTCACTAAGAAAATGAACTCTAAACGTAACAAAACCCACACACGTACATTTGTATATCAATACCAGTACTTGACACAAAGAAATTAGCAAAAGATTTAGAAAATTCAAGAATCATGATTCTAATCTTTGATTCATTTAGGTTTTTTTGGGACTACAAAGCCCGATTCGTTTGAACTATAGAACCACAGTTTCAAATGTATAGTTTTCTTATCTCACTACACAAACACAATCATGCATGCATAACACAAGACACAACTATGCATGCAGAATACAAAAGACACAACTTAAGCAAACAACAAAACAAAATTGAAAAATAGGTCTGATTACTACAAAAAAGTTAAGCACTAGTTTCTGAAGTAGCAAATAAAACCGAAGTTGTTGAAGGTGAATTGGAATCAGATGGAGGAGCAGAGCATTACGATGACTAGGTCTTAGGTCTTTTGGACGGCTGAGCAGAGGAGGTGGAAATATGACCATCGGTGCTCATGGTGATGATGGGAGTAGGTTGGGGTTCTGGGATGGCTCCAAATGGTCCAACACGAGGAACAGAAGGGGGAATTGGGGTGGGAGCTGATTGTTACTAATGTGTAGAGTTGGAGCTAAAACAAAGAGCCAAGCGAAGCAACAAACATCAATCAATTATTCAATCATAACTAAACTAATCAATCAATTATTCAATCATCTAACTTAAACAATTACCAGATCACTGAACGGAGGTTCTTTTTGTTGTGCCTTGGCTGATTATCTTCACCAACATACAAACCCACAGTTGAATAGTTTAAAATACAAGAAATAAAGACACCGAGAAATTTACGAGGTTCGGCAAAAAACTGCCTACGTCCTCGGAGAGATATTGCTCTTCACTATGAGAAAAACAGTACAAGTTACACATGAGTTAAATCGACATAACCCAATCCCATATCCCTTGTACACCCACTCACAGAATTTTCCCAAGAGCCTCACTCTACCCCAAGAGTTCTTTAACAAGAGATCTTTCACTCTAACTCTCTTGATTTCTCTCACCCGTGCCCATGGTAGAGCCAAATGCTCTCACCATCTCTTTGGATGCTTTTTCTTCTTCATCCTTGCTCTCTTCAACTACACCTCTCTCTCTACAACTCTTCCTATAAACCGAAAAAGAGCTCTCACGGGTGTTGAAGACAACCAAACTTTTCCCTTTTACTTTTCCCTTTTTTCTTCCCCAAAACAAGGAAAGCAACAATGATTTTGTCCACCTTATTATTTTATTAGCCGGATGTGAGTTGGCCACTTGGCCACATATTCCAACACTTTTACCATCATTGGATCAATACCAAGTGTTTACCGGTTCAACAACTTGTATTCTGTCATCTCGTAAACGCCCGGCACTACCCATAGTTTGTGAACTTCCAATACTTAAAACGTCTTTGCTGTTCCAATGTGAATATCTTGCCCATTGTGGACATGCTTCACTTCATCTTCCTTTTCAAGCTTCCAGTAGTTCCCCATCGCCATCATCCTCACTGAAGTGTCATTAGCGTTCTCCTCAAACAGAACGTAAAAGAACGCTTTGTTGTGTTTTTTTTTTTTTTCCATAAGCAAAGTGTTCTAAGAAAATAACACGAACAATTAATTGTATAAATAAACAAGAGGTAGTAAAAATTAGAGTATACATGCTGATATGAAGTTAGGATCTAGAAACTCTCTTCGCGCCGCGAGACGAGTTGCTTGACAATCTCTTTCGTTGGTTTGCTCGAGTTGTGTCTTTTGTGTTTTGCATGCATAGTTGTGTCTTGTGTTATGCATGCATGATTGTGTTTGTGTAGTGAGATAAGAAAACTATACATTTGAAACCGTGGTTCTATAGTTCAAACGAATCGCGCTTTGTAGTCCCAAAAAAACCTAAATGAATCAAAGATTAGAATCATGATTCTTGAATTTTCTAAATCTTTTGCTAATTTCTTTGTGTCAAGTACTGGTATCGATCTACGAATGTACGTGTGTGGGTTTTGTTACGTTTAGAGTTCATTTTCTCAGTGAACCCCTCTTCCTCGCATTTGTATTTCTTCACTTAGATCAGGTGGTGAAGGCATTCATTGTGACTGAGAAATCCATCGCCCAGCTGAGGCCAAGATTGTTGAGTTCTTAAGCAATTGTACATCTTGCAAATTTGTATTGTGCATTTTGAAGCATAATACTACTTTATTCCCTTATACAAAAACAATGCACTTACAAAGATTTTTTTTAACTACTTGTGTGTTTGTGAATTAATAGACGAGGACTCGGAGTTGAGATTGAAACAGAAGGGCAAGGTAGCCTCATCAACTGTAAGCTGAGGTGCTCCACTGTTTATCTTGCCGGGACATATGCCTGCCGGCCCTGGACTAATATGTGCACTGTTAATTTTGTCCTTGCCATCTTTAGATTTGAGAATATTGTAATCTCGATTCTTTGCTAGCATGCATGTATAGGGTTAAAAACGAAATGGTTATCGGAACACAAAATTGAAAACTAAAGGTTAAAAATGAAATGATCATCAAACGGAACCTAATATGGTCATTCTACAAAGATAGCAAGTCGGGGACTCGTCTTTGCTCCAAACAGATCGAGGAGAACTAAGGTCACTAGCCTTTCCATAATCACAATGCCATTTACTCCTGAATTAAAAATAAAATATCAAGGAACAAAGCCATCTACTCACAAATTTCGGTTTAGTTTCGTAGTTAATGCAGATCCACAAATTGTTTCAGGATATACCATTTTGATCTGCAAAAAATATCACTAACCTCCAAAGTTTAGTAAACAAAACAAGAGCAGCAATCCCAGTTGAAAAATGCCGAGTGAAGAAAATCCGAAGTTGCTCAGCTCATCATGTTTCTATAGTTCCCAGCCCTCATAAGTCAGCTTGAAGAACTGCTGCCGATCAAGACGCACCTGTGGGTCCATTAGCGGTTTTGCTGATCATCCCCTTCGCAAAAATACTCGGCGGTCACAGAAAAACCACCCCTTGAACTTTGAACTTGCTGGAGGAACCGATCCTGATCTTTGGAGTTCTGCTCTAGACTTCATTTCGTCTCGAGAACAGATTTGTATTCAGGAGCACATACAGGACACTCTCCTCATTATCCCCAAGGCAACACTGATGGAATGAGTGGATACACATAAAATGCACAGCTGGGAGATCGAGGGTGAAAGTGCATGCAGTGCACTTGCTGAGCTGAAAGATTCTGGCATTTGGCCTGAGCTCCTGAATTTCGTTTCTCATTGCAGATGTGGTTTCCTGAACAATTAAAGGATTCATTAGATAACCTCTCTCACAAACACGCGCACATCCACAGAGTTTGGATTGAAACCAAAAGGGGCGTGAAGTGTATTTTTGTCCTACAGATTTTAGTTATTGACATACACAAACCCACACACAAAGTAATATTCTCATCGGAAATCATGAAGAGCACCATCATGTATCCGAATGTATCTTTCGTGACAAAGACTCAGCTTCACTTACTGGGGTAACATGTATAAGCAACAATTTTCCTACCAAATATGTTCGGAAATTTCCGTTGTTTAAACCTTATTTTCTATTTTAAAGTTCCTCAGATTAGTTTTTTAGTTTGTCAACATCTTTCAATTTGCTGTTGCAATTCAGTAGAAGAGTGATATGATCTTTGGAAGCAAACCGCTTCTCAAGATTCCAACGCAATTCACTAAGAACGATGTAATCTGCAGTAACAAGCAATGACTCGATTCAAAATCCTATCGCTTGTATCAAATTCGGGGTTCACAAATTCAATCAATTGGCAAAGATACTACCTTTGCTTCAGGAAATTGGTTGGTGGATATCCTCAACATTGCCAATTGCTGCGGAGTAATTTGTTCATCTTCTGCAATTGTCACCAAGTAGTTTCGTTGCTGACATCAACACTAACAAGAACAAGAATTGTCAACGCATCCATTTGTATTTTTCTCTCCTGAGTTTTGAGTGCACAGAACGAGTCTGCCCTTTTGCCAATTTTCCACAGCGTGCCAAACGCGGTGCCAAGCGCGTCCTCAAGGGCGAACCACCACTACTCTCAACCCATCACAGCGTTTACTACTAAACAAAACATAGAGAAATATAGGCATCCCCATATGTGATGTCATTTTTTAATACCGGACTTCCGTTACATAATAAACACTCTTAGTTACTTGAGTTACAAACTCTTTATGACATGTTGAGTTTAAACGATCATATATTTTGCAATGTGCATTTTCGAGCAGAAAGCTACTTTCTTCCAACACAAAAAGAAAGAACAATGTAGTTACAAAAATTTATTAGATAACCTGTTTTGAGTAAGAATCCATCTCGGGGAATCAAAGGCTTCCATAATAGTTTAAATGGTCGAGCCTTTCTATCCAATTGTTAGTTTTGACGTTGGAAAGTCAACTATCTTTATGATATTGTAGCATATCGTGTTATCCTAGAATTAGAACGCTGCGTCTAGAATTTAGAAACACTACAAACAGATGGCGCTCGTATCTGCCATATATATATAAAGAAACAAATAAGGAGGTAATGATTTGTTCCTATCGAATCATTTGTCAAGTCAATATTAAGCAAAGTAAAGAAGAGGAGGTATGTCCCTGTTTCCATATCTTTACAATATTTGTATTAATATTATTTTACACGTTATTTCGTAATTTAACCGCTAGATCTTTTATCCAAAGTAAAAAGTTATATTGGACTACCGAGCATTGCATATGGAGGGCAGGGCAGACACTACACAGCTGTTTCTAGCTTTAACTGATTTGTTCCTCATCATAGTGATCTTTCAAGATGCCGGTTGAGAATTCAAACACATCTGATCGAGATGCTGAGCCGTTTGTGGAGGTTGTTCGAGCTGTAGGACGGTGATTACACAGCTAGAGATGGTCGAGCCTTTAGCCTTGAACAAGGTAACAGATCGTGAGGTGAAGGCATTGAGACTGAGAAATCCATCGCCCAGCCAAGGCCAAGACGTGTTGAGTTCTTGAGCGATCATACATTTTACATTGTGCATTTTGGAGCAGAATGCTACTTTCTTCCCTTGTACAAAAAGAAAGAACAATGCACTTACCAAAATTTGTTAGTTAACCTGTTTTGAGTATGAATCCATGTCGGGGAATCAAAGACTTGCATAATAGTTTATTGATCGAGCCTTTCCATCCAATTGTTAGCTTTGAAGTTGGAAAGTCAACTTTCTTTATGATATCGTAGCATACTATGTCTGTTTATTTACTTTTATAGAGAATAAAATGTAGAACTTTGTTATGTACTTGACGACCCCAAAACAAAAATATAAGCAATGGTGTTTGTTTAGTGGTAACTGAAACAAAATGAGCTAAAGGAATGTATTGTAGAATGTTTTAATAGAACTAAAACATGGCCGGTTCTCACTGTGAGAGACCTCTCTGTCTGATGGCAATCTCAACGTTCGTGTGAGTAGTTTCAATTGCATTCAACTCCGGTGGCACCGACCATAGCTGCGGTCGAGTTCCGCGGCCGTTCTTTCCTCTGATTCTTCGTCTCCTGCTTTCTTCTATTCCGTTGCTTTTTCTCCTGCTCTCCATTCCATTTGTCCTCGTCTTCTTACCCACAGGTGTCCCTCCTCCTTGTTCATCCAAGCTCCGATTTGCAGTCATACTTCACCGCGATTTGTTGCGGTCCATCGAGATGGTGAGTAGAGCTCCGGTGTTTCCACTGACTCAGATGTTCCTAACACCACTAACTTCTCTCCGTCTGTCTTTGTTTGCAGTGTTGGTCGTGGAATCCCACGGGCTTCTTTCATTTGGTCGCTGGTTCTCTTCACTTTTTGGTTGTGCTCGGAGAGATGATTGGTGTTGGATGATGCGATCGGCGAGGCGATGCTCGGATGGGGGGGTGGAATTGTGCCGGTCGAGATGTACTGTTGCGGCGGTGGTTGCAATGGAATTCTCGGTTTTTTTTTTTACTTTCTTTTTGCTTTGCCTCAACTTTTGGTTGGTAAGTTTGTGTTGTTGGTGATAAATTTTAGCTTTCCACCGAAAAAGAAAGAGTAATGTTAAGGATATTAAATTTGTAAACTAAATTAGCAAACTAAATGAGGTGTCATCAATAGAAAATGAGTACTTTTATCAACGATTAAGTAATAATTTAATCATCAACTTCCATGTCATTTAGTTTACAAAATTTAATCTACAAATTTAATTTTTCTGGCATTACTTTAAAAGAAAAACAAAAACATGGCCGGTTCAATACTTTAAAGTTTAAACGAGGGTAGCAAATAAGCGTAAGCAAATCAAAGATTCATATTGACTTCTTAATATTCCCAACTGAACATGGAAGACCTTAAAAAACACAAAAATACTCGTCCATTTTAATCTAATTTTAGATAATTTCATAATCAAAATTGTTTTTTTTTAATTAATCATTTATTTTAAAAAAATTGCAAATGAATCAACTAATTTATATGTTACCAGATAATATATATGGCCAGAACCCATTTCGAGCATCATGTGGGGTTTTATCTCACAAATTCTAAATCACTTATCTAACGTGAAATAATTGTTTTTAATCTCGTTCCTAACCTCCTCTTAGATTCACTATTTTTTTTAACTTTTTTTTAAGATTTATCAAATGAAGTGAGAATAATAATTTTGGCATTATTCATGAACATAGTTTACAAGAAAAACAACGTTAAATCTGAGCAAAATCGCATAATGTGGCAAGAATTGTCAACGCATCCATTTGTATTTTTGAGTTTTGAGCGCATGGAAGATGGAACGAGTCTCCCCGTTTGCCAATTTTCCACAGCTACCGCGTCCCAAACGCGTCCTCAAGGGCGAACTGCCACTACTCCCATCACAACGTTTACTACTAAACAAAACATAGAGAAATAAGCATTACCCTTAATATCAGACTTATAGTATATAATAAACGCTCTAAACTACTTGAGTTACAAACTTTTGACGTATATAGCACGAATAGAAAGCTATGAAACATGAATACAGTAGTTTGGTTGCGTATCCGTATCCAATACTTCGTCAGATAAGATACATATCAGATACCAATATTCGGCTTTTAGAATACCGTTACACTTTCTGATGAGAAATTAAGAGGGAAAATTAATGGAAACAAAGTTTAGTTGAAAGTTGATGAATACAAAGAGCTTGCCTCTAATTGAAACAAGTGATATAACTCTCACACTTGAATTAACTTGAATTTGGATGCTTTCATGTTAAAATATGTTTTGAATTACACAATTTTACTGTTACATCCATGACATATCGTACTTAGTTTTCAGAGATTTTACATATTACCGTGTTGTGTCGTATTGATCACTGTATCCGTAATATATCATGATTCATAAATAGGAATAAATAAAAAAGACGTACGTAAGCCTCCTATGACATCAGATTAAGTTTATAAAAACTAAGTAGATGAATTTTCCAGGTAATTTAGAGTCTGGCTTCCTAGAAGCTTCCCTTGCTAGAGGGTATTGCTGTCAATTCACCCGGGCCATCGCCTGTATAAATAAGACTGAAACCCTCCACCTCACATTCACAACTGCACAAGTCCCCACCCTTCTCTGATCACTAGCTGACTTTGCATTGCAGTCATAGTCATTGTAGCTCGAGTTGTTAAGAGCACTTACCCTTGCACTCGACGTCCTGTTTCCAACCCCTACACCCCCCCCCAAACTAGCTAACTTTGCATTACAGTCATAGTCATTGTAGCTCGAGTTGTTAAGAGCGCTTGCCCTTGCACCCGACGTCCTGTTTCCAACCCCCCCCCCCCCCCTCTCCCCTCTCACTAAATCGCTTTCAGTACCATTTCGTAGTTAGTTTTTGTCCCTGCTAGCAGGATCAGTCATGATCTCGTGCTAGTACTGCGAGCTAGCTATGCCCGTTACTCACAACCAGTTTAGGAGGAGTCTAATTTCGTACGTACTCATTTTCTCAAGATCTAACATGGAGGAAAAAGTCTTACCAATCTTGTCTTAAACGTCTCATTCGCTGCAAATCCGCGGCAAGAGATCAAATTTTCTTAATTTCTTGTCGGATCATCTCTCTAATTTTCTTGTGGCACAAGGAAACATGGCCCTCGAGATAAATACGGAGGATCAAGCTGCTGAAGGTGCCTCTCTTACTGCCGGCTTGATTATGCAGACCATCGGACGCAGGGGAACCTCGCTGAGATATGTTGTTCTAGGCATTTTGTTCTCATCACGCATTAAGAAAACCAGACGCCTGCGTGAAGCTAGTTATGAACCTTTAGCAGCAGCACCAGCGCCACCAGCCACTGACCATGTGATTGACATCCCTCTCCAGGAACGGTTTTTGAACAAGGTTGCTCGAATTGTGAGAGAGAAGGACTTGAACTCACTCCACGGACATGGTGGTGTTGAGCGCATCTTGCCACTTCTCAGGTCTCACTTTGAGGTAGCATGCAACCCTGTAGAAAATAACCACTTTTTCCATAATCTTGTACTTGATCGAGAATGATTGTACTTCAGTTGATTATATTCGAGTATTTAATCTCAGGAAGGTGCCGTTGATGGTGGTCAAAATCCAGAAGGATGGAACATTACCAAGTCCCCAGTTGAAGCAAAAGGTTTCTTGTACTTTTTGTTTGAGGCGTGCAATCGGTACACGATTTTTTTCCTCTTTCTCTCAGCTGGGTTTTCATTCGCCATCGAATTCATGAAGCAAGGAGTCAAGGATGGCTGGCATGACGGTGTTGCCATACTCATCACCGCGTTCTTACTTATTGCTTTCCCTACGGTGCAGAACTACCGCAATCAGAGAAAGTCGGTGCAGAAGCACTTGCTGGATAGGAGCAAACTGATGGTGAATGTTGAAAGAAGTAGCCCAGAACCTACACCGATTACCATATCTGGCGTTGTGGTGGGTGATATAGTTCATTTGAAGGAAGGAGACCGTGTTCTTGTTGACGGTTTGTTCATAGATCAGGGTGAGGAACTGGTGGTGGATGAGGTATTGAGCCCGAAAATTGATTGTGAGCAAAATCCATTTGTTTTTTCGGGTTCAAAGGTTGTTAAGGGCCGCGGCCGCATGATTGTGACATCAGTTGGTGCTAATACAGCTATTGCCGAGATGCTGAGCTTGGTGTCTGATCGTAATCCATTGGAAAAGACACTGCTACAAGCTTTGATGGACAAACCGAATGCTTGTATGGATTTTCTTGCATGTTGTGTCTCGATACTGATTGCGCTTGTGATGTTGATACGCCTTCTATTCTTCAAGAAGTACGAAAACTACAACGAGAGGCCAGACCTGAAAGGTGAAGTTTCAATGAATTTTGTGATGAGGATCTTTGAGAATATCTTCTTGAAACCTCAAGGAAAGGTTTCCATCTTAGCAAGCGTTCTTGCAACTGTGGTAATAGGGATACAGCATGGGATGCAAGTTGTAATTACAGTTGCCCTTTTTCAATGGAAGGAGAAGGCGGCCGAAAATCAGGCAGATCCACAGGATCTATCAGCTTCTGTCACCATGGGACTCATAACAGTCATCTGCATTGAAACAACGGCAGATCTAATGTGCAACCAGACGGAGGTCAAGGAATTTTGGATCGGCGAAAAGGATTTAAGCAGTGGTGAAGTGGACTCAGAAACTGACCAAGTTCTTGAGGCTCTCCATCAGGGGATTTCAGCTACCGCATCACCAGCAAATGATCGGCTCATTTCTTGGCTGAACACCAGATGGGGTAGTAACGCCGCGTTAGTTGATCGAAGATTTGCAACTGTTGAGCAGAGACAATGGAGCTCTAATGAGAAATATAGAGGGGTCTTAGTGAGGAAAATCGAGAATGATGAGCAGATTATGCAACTTCACTGCGACGGAGAAGCATCAACAATATTAGGCATGTGTTCACATTACTATGATAACAGAGGGGAAAGTCACAATATTGGAAACCAGAAGAGAAAATTTGAAGAGGTGATCAAGAAAATGGAGAAGAAGGGTCTTACACCGATTGCATACGCGTACAAGAAAACAGAAGCCGAAGATCCTACAGAAGATGGGTTGATTTTGTTGGCACTTGTCGGTCTTAGATGTCCATATCAAGAAGAGCTTAAATTGGCAGTGGAGGCTCTTAGAAAAGCTGGAGTAAGCATCAAACTGGTGTCGGAGGATGAGCTCTCGAAAGTGAGAGCTAGAGCTTCGGAGCTTGGGATCTCCCCTGGCTCAGATGACACGGAGATTGAAGGTCAAGCTTTCCGAAGGCTCAATTCCATGGAAAAGCTGGATAAGGTGGATTTGATCTCTGTGATGGGAAGTTCCCTCCCCAAGGACAAGTTTCTCATGGTGGAGAGGTTAAAGAAAAAAGGTCACATAGTTGCATTCTATGGAGGGCTAACCATCAGTGACACTTTGACCTTAAAAGAAGCTGATATAGGAATTGTTGAGGATCTCTGGAGCACCGAGATGGCCAGAGAGAACGCCGATCTTATCATCAGAAACGGATGTTTCTTGAGCATGAATATGAGGTCTGGTGCTTGTGCTTACCACAACATTCAGCAGTTCACTCAACTTCAGCTCACCGCTTGCATATCGGGGTTACTAGTAACCCTAGTCGCAACGATGCATTTGGGAGAGTCCCCGCTAACAGCAGTTCACTTGATTTGGGTGAACTTGATAATGTGTCTTCTTGGTGGCCCAATGATGGCGATGGAGTTACAAGGCACCGAACGACACACTCAAAGACCTGCGAAGAGGACTGAGTCGCTTATAACCAAAGTCATCTGGAGAAACATAGCAATTCAAGTTTCGTATCAGGCTTCCGTCTTGCTGATCTTACATTGCATGGGAAACATAGTACCGAGCATGAACGAAGGCGTCCGGAATACCATGATTTTCAATACTTTCACCTTATGCCAGGTCCTTAATATGTTCAGTACCATGGACATAGTAAAAAAGGAAGTGCTACTAGTTGTCCTCCGAAGCCATTGGTTTCTGATGGCGTTGTCGGCTGTTTTGATCATCCAGGTGATCATTGTAGAGTTTGGAAAAGGACTAGCCAGCTGCGTGAGGTTGAATGCACTGCAGTGGCTAATCTGTTGCGTTCTCGCAGCTCTTTCGTGGGGTTCTGTTCGGGCCTTCAAATTCCTTTCAGCACACCTCCAAAGAACAACTTCGGCACTGATGGTGAGCTCACACGCTGAACTCTCACATCGGCAGCGCAGATTATACATTCCCATTTGGTTTTACGTTCCCATTTGGTTGTTCCTCATCTTCTCTGTATCATCATACTGCATCCGCCCAGAAATTTCTCCGCTCGCGCTGTATATCCGTTAATCTGTAAATACTAAATACAGTAAATAAACCATGTCTGCCATCTCTACAATGTAATAGTTGACTCTGTATATCAAGGGTGTAGCAAATTCTTACTCTCTTCGCATGCTGCTCCCCCCATGTCCCTTCTAATTTACTAGTTTGGTTCTTAGGTTTTTATCAACCTTCGATTCGATCGACCAGAATGCTTGCTGTTCATCAGATCACATGTTGATTTTGGATACAAGCGATATTAGCGAGGGTGAATTCGAACACAGGACTGCAAGTTTAAAGTAAACGCTTTTAACCAGTTGAGTTACGTAGTTCAAGTAAATTTGAATGCTCTTCTTCCACTGCAATTTAATTCTGGCCCGGTATTATTTTCTGTTTTGTCAAAAACTACCGCAGCAATACAACTCTTTCACAGCAGCCAATGGTAGTTCGAAGAGTCATACGACATTGCCTTTTAAGTGGATCACATCCTCCCGTTAAATTCCAACGTATTTATAAATTACCGTACTTTATAATTGAGAAATGTTATTGGCACTCTAAAAATTTCATTATACATTCCTCACAAGTGTATTTTTCTTTCCAAATATAGAAAGTTTGGAGCGTAGAATGAGATTTTTGAAGTGTTAATAACAGTTCCCTAATAATTTTCGCAGTCCGAATTAAAGGTAGATCTTTTTCACCTGAGGCCAGCAAAAACACCAAGGTAATTTTTATGGGTTGGTGATGACTGAATTCAATTTTTTAGGATATTGTTTGATTTTTAATCAGAAATGGTGATTTTGGATGCCTTGTGTTGACTTTACAAAGATGCAAACTCAGCAAGATTATGACTGCAAATGAAATGAAGGAAAACTCTCTGCAAATTCCTCCCTTCTTCTTCTTAATCTTCTTCCTCCTTCAATGCCCTTCGATTCTCAGCAAAACTACTTTAGATTCGTTTTTGTTAATATTTTATTATTCTTGGTTAGAACCTCATGCCCAATTGAAATGAAAGTTTAATTTCTCACGCTCTAATCCAATTTATATACTAGAGTTTCCTTGTCAGTTATGAAATTTTTTTCTTTTTTAATTTTCATGTTATTAAACAACATGTAGACAAGTGAAAAAGGCGTAAATAAGATGGGTAAACGGTTATGGTTAAATGAGTATGCGGTTATGAGTGTGCTTAACCGTTTATAAACAGTTATGAGTAAATAACCGTGGTTATCCATCCGTCATAACAGTTGCCCATCCCTAACAACATCTGCCTACCACGTGGCAAAGAGATAATCTCCTCTCTGCGATGAGAATTTTTTCCACATTTCGGTCACAAATGACACCTGATGTTCCAACGAATGAAAATTATTACAACGTGTTCGTCCAACCGTCTATTCATTTTACTTTTACAAAGAATAGAGTGGGAAACTTTGTTATTTACTTGACGACCCAAGAACAAAAATATAAACAATGGCGTTTGGTTAGTGGTTACTGAGAAAAATTAGGTAACATAATGTGTTGTCGAATGCTTTAGTAGAAGAACAATCATTGGTTACTCAAATGATGAGTAGGAGTTCCTATTTAAAATTATTTGTTTTCAAGTTATATTTTGTGTTTATAATCAAAATTACTCATATTATAAAACACTACATAAATATTACCTCTACGAAAAATCAATTAAATATAAAGTCGTTTAATCATCGAAATGTACAAAAATAAATTAACAGAATTAGTAAAAACATTACAAGCTGTCTTTGTATTTGCTAAAATAGATTAACTAAACGACTTTAAATTTAATACATTTTTTTGCAGCGATGATATTTACAAAGTGATTCATAATATAATCGGTTCTAATCATAAACACAAAATTTTGTGATTCGAACACAACAATTTTTGAGTAAGAGTTCTTACTCATCCTTGAGTGGCCAAACATGTTTTGTGCAATAATATACTAGCAAAAGCCACACACTTTGTGTGTGAGAGAAATATATGTTTTTATCTTTGGAAAAATTTGAAATAGATCCAATTTTTAGTGACTTTTGACTTTTGAAATAGGTCAAATTTTTAGTTACTTTAGACTCATATCAAAAAACCCCTTTATTTTTTAACGAGAGTAGTGAACTAGTGATTTGTTTTTAACTGGTTGGAAGTTGTAGAAAGGAGGGAGAGAAAAAACAAAACAAAATTGTTTTGTGTGTGTTTTACCCATAACTTTTACCTTAGTTTTGTTAATATGGTCAGAATGGTCGTTTCTCTTTTTACCAAATAGGAGACAAGATATGGCCATAGCCCCTCTTTCTTATTTTGACCAAAAAACACCTCTTCTAAGTTATTATTTTATTTAAAAAAAGATTTATTAGTGATTAACATCACGGTTTAGTGATTATTTATTTCACTTATACGTGAAATTTTTTTAATTCAAATGCTGTCATAAACAAATTTAAATCACATAAGACTTAATCTACTTTTCATATTGTTTATTAAAAAGAAAAAAATATTGATAATAATTTTGGTCTTATTTATGCACATATTACAACAAATCTCAAATCTCAGCAAAACCCCGCAACGTGGCAAGAACTGTTTTCCTTTGGCCAATTTTCCACAACAACCGCGTGCCAAGCGCGTCCTCGGGCGGCGTGGAAAAAAAATAGCTAATTTCTTAAGCCGTCCGGATTCTGTACGGAAATTGGTCTCATAAATGTAGGGAGGTTGTCTGCCCTCCTAATATGATGCTCTTTCCGTATCCTCCTATTTTGTGCGATCACATTTAAACCATATCAATATTTTATATTGATTTTTTTATCGAGATAATAAGATAAAAAGCAATAAGAATATAAAATGTTAACATGATTTAACCGTGATAGCACAAATAGGAGGGCACCATAACAAGAGGGCAGACAATCTGCCTCCCTCACAAATGGTTTACTTTGTTAATCCGAACCGAAATAAAAATCAAGATTAATTGTAGAATCCACTCTATATTGAACTTCAATGATATAAATAGTTTATTTTGTAAGTTTCAATTCATATATCATTCTTGTAAAATTCAATTCAATCCAAAATAGTTTGTCTATTTAATTATCACGATAAAATTTCAATATTTCTTAAAGAACAAAGTGTTCATTAATTTATTTGAATTCAATTAGATGTCTCAAATATTTCCGATTTGACTAGTATTTTATAAGAATGATTTATGAGATGCAACTTAAAAAATAGACGCATGCTTTATACACACACACTAGTACATGCCCACACATAAAATGTGTGCGAAATATTTTACTTTGCATTTAAAATTGAAGCAGAGAGGAATAGAGTGAGAGAAAACCTAAAGTGGAAGGGAGGAAGAGGTTTATTTTATTTTTAAATTTGACATGATATAATCACTCGTTGTCAAACTTAAATAAAAAGTAGCAAAAATAATTTTGCTTTCCGTTATTTCCCTTAACTTTTTCGTTGTAATTAAAAACAAAAATGGATTTTCACACTAAACAAAAAAGATTTCGCATTAATTTAAATATATTATATTTCTTTCATCACTTGATTTTATATTATTTATTCTGTTAAATTCATGCATTTTCCTATCGTATTTTCTGTGCTCTCTTTTCGTCTCTCAGTCTCTCATCATTCTCTTCTCTCGCAGACACGCACGAACCCTCTCAACTCCATCTCATCTCTCTCAGTCTCGACTCTGCCTCTCCTCCGCCCACATTCTCCGAATCTCAACTCCGGCCAGCCACCACACCACACCACACCATACCCTATCTCGGCCACACCACAGACGAACCATACACGCACGCACTGAAACACTGCTATCTCTCTCTCCCATTCTCTCTCCTTCTCGATCGACCGGCTCTCGAGCTTCCGAAATCTAGGGTATGGATTTCTGGCTTTGGAGATTTCTAGGGTTTTAATATATATGGATTTGGATTTCTGGTTTTATTTAATTGGGTTTTCTTTTTTCTCTTCTGTTGTTGATCTTTCACTCACTATATTTATTCAAGGGCTGTAAGATTTCTGGGTTATTGAACACAAGAATTTGGGAATCTTTTCCCTGAAAAACCAAATGCGATATATATATATATATATATATATATATATATTTAATAAGGAAACATATATTAGCTGCTGTAAGTATAAATCTGTTCACTGAAACATTGAGCACAAATCTCTGAATTATTGTAGAATATCCCGAACCGTACTGAAATCCCGACAAAGTTTCGGGAATCTCGAAATTTCGGTTTGATTTCGATCTTTAAAATTCGGTCCTTTCTGGGTTCGGGATTCGGGATTCCATTTTCGGTTCGGATCCCCACCCGAAACAGCCGTAGGCGCAACCACCGCTACTCCCGTCATATTGTTTACGGCAAAAGAAAAAAAAACATACACGAATCTATCTATCCTTCCTAAAATAAGTCCAATCTCTTAAATTTAGGATTATTTTATTATCTTATTTATTGATAAGATTTATTATAAAAATTATTTTCTTTTAATTATCTCTTTAATTATTTCCTCTTTTTTTGTTATTTTTTGTTCTTCTGTTCCAAATCCCATTTATAATTTTTTTTTATATAATCAATCTTTATCACTGATTAATTGTATTAATCTATATGTTATAGGTTTTTGTTCATAATCTACCTATAGCACAGATTCATTGTATTGCATTTTTTTTTCTTTTTATAATATATCACAGAAACTAATGAATTTAAAATTTTCATCTAAAAAGACAAAATTGACAGATTAATGGTATTACATATATATTTTTTATTACATGTAATTAGATAACTTGATGCAGTTTCAAAAACAACTTATATTTTTGGACTTAGATCCAAAACACCAAATAAAGAACATAAAGAAATAGGGATCTCTATATGTGATACCATTTTTTTGATAAAAAACTTTCGGTACATAATAAACACTTTTAGCTTTTTTTTGTTTTATTTTTTGAGTTTATCGATATATTTAGGGAAAGAGGAGTTCAGCTAAGCTAATTTAATTTGGTATCAAATTCGTCATTCACGAGATTTGAACCTAAGATCTCTCACATCCAAGTGAAAAGAAATACCACCAGCTGTAGTATTGAGTGGCAACACTTTTTTTTCTACCTCTCACTTACAAAGGAATACTACTAGATCGTAGTACTGAGTGGCTGAGTGGCAAAACTTTGAGCCACTTGAGTTAAATTTTTTTGCTTATAAAACGTGAATAAGAAGAAGAAGGAAAAAAAAAAAGAAAAAAAAGAGACGTACATAATCCTCCTATTAGCTATGCTCATTACTTACATGATCTAACATAGGGGAATGAGTCTTACCAATCTTGTTTCAATTAGAGTTCGCCTCTAATGGAAACAAGTGATATAACTCACACTTGAATTTGGATGCTTTCATGTTAAAATATGTTTTAAATTACACAATTTTATTGTTACATCCATGAGATATCATATTTAGTTTTTAGAGATTTTACATATCATCGTGTTGTGTCATATTGATCATTATATCCGTAATCGTATCATGCTTCATAGATAGGAATAAATTAAAAAGAGGTGTGTAAGCCTCCTATGACATCAAATTAAGTTTATAACAACCAAGTAGATGAATTTTCCAGGTAATATAGAGTCTAGCCTCCTGGAAGCTTCCCTTGCGAGAGGGTATTGCTGTCAATTCACCCGAGCCATCGCCTATATAATGAGACTGAAACCCTCCACTTCTCCTCACATTCACAACTGCACAAGTCCTCACCCTTCTTTGATCACTAGCTAACTTTGCATTGCAGTCATAGTCATTGTAGCTCGAGCTGTTAAGAGCGCTTACCCTTGCACCCGATGTCCTGTTTCCAAAACCCCCTCTCTCTAAAATCGCTTTCAGTATCATTTCGTAGTTAGTTTTTGTCCCTGCTAGCAGTATCAGTCATGATCTCGTTCTAGTACTACGAGCTAGCTATGCTCGTTACTCACAACCAGTTTAGGAGGAGTCTAATTTCGTACGTACTCATTTTCTCAAGATCTAACATGGAGGAAAAAGTCTTACCAATCTTGTCTTAAACGTCTCATTCGCTGCAAATCCGCGGCAAGAGATCAAATTTTCTCAATTTCTTGTCTGATCATCTCTCTAATTTTCTTGTTGCACAAGGAAACATGGCCCTCGAGATAAATACAGAGGATCAAGCTGCTGAAGGTGCCTCTCTTACTGCCGGGTTGACTAGGCAGAGCATCAGACGCAGGAGAACCTCGCTGAGATATGTTGTTAAAGGCATTTTGTTCTCATCACGCATTAAGAAAACCAGACGTCTGCTTGAAGCTAGTTATGAACATTTAGCACCAGCACCAGCGCCGCCAGCCACTGCCTCTGACCATGTGATTGACATCCAGGAACAGCTTTCGAAAGAGGTTGCTAAAATAGTGAGGGAGAAGGACTTGAACTCACTCTGCGGACATGGTGGTGTTGATGGCATCTTCCGACTTCTCAGGTCTCACTTTGAGGTAGCAAGCAACCCTGTAGAAAATAACCACTTTTTCTATAATCTTGTACATGGTCGAGAATGATTGTACTTCAGTTGACTATATTCGGGTATTTGATCGCAGGAAGGTGCCGTTGATGGTGGTCAAAATCCAGAAGGATGGAACATTACCAAGTCCCCTGTTGATGCAAAGGGTTTCTTGTACTTTTTGTTTGAGGCGTTCAATCAGTACACGATTGTTTTCCTCTTGCTCTCAGCTGGGTTATCGTTCACCATTGAATTCATGAATCAAGGAGTCAAGGATGGCTGGCATGACGGTGTTGCCATACTCACTGCCGTGTTCTTACTTATTGCTTTCCGTTCTGTGGGGAACTACCTCCGTCAGAGAAAGCTGGCGAAGCACTTGCTGGATAGGAGCAAATTGACGGTGAATGTTGAAAGAAGTAGCACAGAACCTACACCGATTACCATATCCGACATTGTGGCGGGTGATATAGTTCTTTTGAAGGAAGGAGACTGTGTTCCTGCTGATGGTTTGTTCATAGATCACGGTGAGGAACTGGTTCTGGATGAGGTATTGAGCCCGAAAATTGATTGTAAGAAGAATCCATTTGTTTTTTCGGGTTCAAAGGTCGTTAAGGGCTGTGGCCGCATGATTGTGACATCAGTTGGTGCTAATACAGCTATGGCCGAGATGCTGAGCTTGGTGTCTAATCATAATCCAACGGAAAAGACACTGCTACAAGCTTTGCTGGACAAACCAAATGCTTGTATGGATTTTCTTGCATGCTGTGTCTCGATACTGATTGCACTTGTGATGTTGATACGCCTACTATTCTTCAAGAAGCACGAAAACTACAACGAGAGGCCAGACCTGAAAGGTGAAGTTTCAATTAATTTTGTGATGAGGATCTTTGAGAAGATCTTCTTGAAACCTCAAGGAAAGGCTTCCATCTTAGCAAGCGTTCTCGCAACCGTGGTCATAGGGATACAACATGGGATACCTGTTGTAATTACAGTTGCCCTTTTTCAATGGAAGGACAAGGTTGCCAAAAATCAGGCAGATCCACGGAATCTATCAGCTTGTGTCACCATGGGACTCATAAATTTCATCTGCATTGAAACAACGGCAGATTTAATGTGCAAACGGACGGAGGTCGAGGAATTTCGGATTGGCGAAAAAGATTTAAGCAGTGGTGAAGTGGACTTGGAAACTGACCGAGTTCTTGAGGCTCTCCATCAGGGGATTTCAGCTACCGCGTCACCAGAAAATGATCGGCTCATTTCTTGGCTGAACACCAGAGGGATAAGTAAAGCGTTATTGGATCGAAGATTTGAAATTGTTAAACAATGGAGCCCTAATGAGAAGTATAGAGGTGTCGTATTGAGGAAAATCGAGAATGATGAACAGTTTATGCAACTTCACTGTGACGGAGAAGCATCAACAATATTAGGCATGTGTTCACATTACTATGATAACAGAGGGGGAAGTCTCAATATTGGATACCAGAAGAGAAAATTCAAGCAGGTGATCGAGAAGATGGAGAAGAAGGGTCTTAGACCGATTGCATACGCATACAAGAAAACAGAAGAAGAAGATCCTACCGAAGATGATTTGATTTTGTTGGCACTTGTCGGTCTTAGATGTCCATATCAAGAAGAACTTAGATTGGTCGTGGAGGCTCTTAGAGAAGCTGGAGTAAGGATCAAACTAGTGTCGGAGGATGAGCTCTCGAAAGTGAAAGCTAGAGCTTGGGAGCTTGGGATCTCCCCTGACTCAGATTACATGGAAATTGAAGGTCAAGATTTCCGAAGGCTCAAATCCATGGAAAGGCGGGATAAGGTGGATTCGATCTCTGTGATGGGAAGTTCCCTCCCCAAGGACAAGTTTCTTCTTGTGGAGCAGTTAAAGAAAAAAGGTCACATAGTTGGATTCTATGGAGGGCTAACCAGCATTGACGCTCTGACCTTAAAAACAGCTGATGTAGGAATTGTAGAGTATCCCTGGAGCACCGAGATGGCCAGAGAGAACGCTGATCTTATAATCAGAAATGGATGTTTCTTAAGCATGAATATGAAGTCTGGTGCTTGTGCTTACCACAACATTCAGCAGTTCTGTCAACTTCAACTCACTACTTGCATATCCGGGCTACTAGTGACCCTAGTCGTAACAATGCATTCGGGAGAGTCCCCACTAACAACAGTTCACTTGATTTGGGTGAACTTGATCATGTGCCTTCTTGGTGGCCTAATGATGGTGATGGAGTTACAAGGCACCGAACGACACACTCAAAGACCTGCTAAGAGGACCGAGTGGCTTATAACCAAAGTCATCTGGGGAAACATAGCAGTTCAAGTCTTGTATCAGGCTTCCGTCTTGCTGATCTTACATTTCATGGGAAATGTAGTACCGAGCATGAACGAAGGTGTCCGGAATACCATGATTTTCAATACTTTCACCTTATGCCAGGTCCTTAATCTGTTCGGTGCCATGGACATAGTAAAAAAGGAAGTGCTAGGTGTTGTCCTCCGCAGCCATGGGTTTCTGACGGCGTTGGCGGCTGTTTTGATCATCCAGGTGATCATTGTTGAGTTCGGAAAAGGACTAGCCAGCGGTGCGAGGTTGAATGCACTGCAGTGGCTAATCTGTTGCATTCTTGCTGCTCTTTCGTGGGGTTCTGTTCGGGCCTTCAAATTCCTTTCAGCACACCTCCAAAGAACAACTCGGGCACTGATGGTGAGCTCACACGCTGGATTGTCACATCTGCAGCGCAGATTATACGTTCCCAACTGGTTATACGTTCCCATTTGTTTGCTCCTCATCTTGTCTGTATCATCATACTGTTTCCGCCCAGAAATCTCTCCGCTCGCGCTGTATATCCGTTAATCTGCAAATACTAAATGTTGAAGTTGTTAGGATTTCCTAGCTGTTAGGGTTAGGTTCCTTGTTTTCGGGTTTGCTTCAAGTAGTGGTTAATAATCCCTATTCTTGAGGGACAAGTTGTTTAGTTGATTTTAATCTCTAGTCGTGTTCGTGTACCACGTAAATAGGGCTGTTAGTACGTGGACTGCATTGCTTTATTTTCAGTTTCCTTTGTAAGGCTATTTATTGCCATTCGTATCTGCCATCTCCACAATGTAATAGTTGATTCTGTATATCAAAGGTGTGGCAAATTCTTACTCTCTTCGCATGCAGCTCCCCCATGTCCCTTCTAATTTACTAGTTTGGTTGCTGTTCACCAGATCACATGTTGATTTTCGATACAAGCGATATTAGCGAGGGTGAATTCGAACACAGGACCACAGATTTAAAGTAAACGTTTTTAACCAGTTAAGTTACGTAGGTCAAGTAAATTTGAATGCTCTTCTACCACTGCAACCTACTTCTGGCCCGTTATTATATTTACTGTTTTGTCAAAAGCTACTGCAGCAATCCAACTCTTTCACAGCAGCCAATGGTAGTTCGACGAGTCCTACGACATTGCCTTTTAAGTGGATCACATCCTCCCGTTAAATTCCACTCACCTCAAGCCTGCAAAAACACCAAGGTAATTTTATGTTTTTACCCGTGGACCTGCGAAACATTTGTCTTTTCGTCAACTTGTGGCCTCTGTTCACCAACCACAAACATCACAGCATCTGTCTGCCACGTGGCAAAGAGAGAACCTCTCACTCTCTGCGACTATCAGATTGGAAATCCAAATCTATTTGATAACCAATAGGATGCCGCTGACGTGTGGATATCCTAATCCACATCATCTTCAACTCCCCGTTATAACATCCCTGCCCTCTCCCTAGATGAAAGCATCTCAGCAGGCTTGCTCAACACCACCAAAACTTCAAACAGAAAAAAAAGGCAGCAAGCAATGGCAACCTCTGCAATCCAACAATCAGCGTTTGCTGGCCAGACTGCTTTGAAGCAGTCCAATGAGCTCGTCCGAAAGATCGGTGGCCTTGGCGGCGGCCGCTTCTCCATGCGGCGCACCGTCAAAAGTGCCCCCCAGAGCATATGGTAAGTACCTTGGCTCTAGCATGTCAGCATAACCTATCTTTCTTTCCAAGCAACTCTACTAAAATTTCCATGTGCGGATATGAACGCTTTCTGAAAATCAAACGTTTTCTAACGACATTTGACATAAAAACTTACAAACAATTTGGGGTTGTAGAAGCGCTTTTTTGAGAAGTACCTGCTATGTGGATTTTAAACAAAGACTTGTACATGTTTATAATAAAAACACTTCTAACATAAACGCTTATGAGCGGACATGCTTATGATATACACCATAAATTCTAGCTCAATGTATAGCTACATTGTTACAAGAAGAACATGATCATATAACATCGAGAAGTTTACATTTGTAACCGACAAAACAGGTACGGCCCAGACCGCCCGAAGTACTTGGGACCATTCTCCGAGCAAACTCCGTCATACTTGACCGGTGAATTCCCCGGAGACTACGGATGGGACACTGCTGGACTATCTGCAGACCCCGAGACATTTGCCAAGAACCGTGAGCTTGAGGTGATCCACTCCAGATGGGCCATGCTTGGTGCACTGGGATGCGTCTTCCCAGAAATCTTGTCAAGGAATGGCGTCAAGTTCGGCGAGGCTGTCTGGTTCAAGGCTGGATCGCAAATCTTCTCAGAGGGCGGCCTTGACTACCTTGGCAACCCAAACCTTATCCATGCTCAGAGCATCTTGGCAATCTGGGCTGTCCAGGTCGTGCTCATGGGATTCATTGAGGGATACAGAGTTGGTGGAGGACCACTCGGTGAAGGACTAGACCCACTTTACCCAGGAGGGGCCTTTGACCCCCTTGGACTTGCTGATGATCCCGAAGCTTTTGCTGAACTGAAGGTGAAGGAACTTAAGAACGGGCGTCTGGCTATGACCTCAATGTTCGGATTCTTTGTTCAGGCTATTGTAACTGGAAAGGGCCCGGTGGAGAACCTCTTCGACCACATCGCTGACCCAGTGGCCAACAATGCATGGGCTTACGCCACCAACTTCGTCCCTGGAAAGTGAAGAAACCTCAAATGATGGCAGTTCATCTGCAACATTACCCGAACTTACTGCTTTTGTTGAGGTTCTCTTGTTGTGGACTCCATTAGTTCTGATGTAATTTTACTAGAAACTGCTTGTACTGAAATCGGTGTATCCAGTAAAAAACTCCAAGCTCCTTCGTTTTATTTGTCTAATTGTGCTGCACATTCAAGAATTCCTATCATTAGATGCATGCTTTGTGGCAGTATAGTAAATCTAAACTACGAAACAAATGGAGGATGCTTCGAACTAGCGAAATACAAGAGAAAGTCAATGCTGAAACCATAAGATCATAGATTGATCTCAGGTTTCTTCATCAATCCGTCACCATTAGGCAAATTAAGTTTAATTAGGGCATAAAATTTCTGCAATGATGATTGCCTACACTATATCTATATGGACACTAAGTATACGAATTCTGTCAACTTAGGGTGAAAGAAATGATGGGAAGAGTGATCATCTTTCACTATATCTATATGGACACTAAGTATACGAATTCTGTATAATGAAGATTGCACAATGGGAATGGCTATTACCTTTCACTATAACGTCAGCATAACGTAGACTGCCCATATATCTAAGGGGTGCACAAGTCTCTAGCCCATATATCTAAGGGGTGCACAAGTCTCTAGCCAATACAGGGACTGCAGTTGCATTCTAATTGCAAGAGTTTCAGCATCTGGACACGCATCAAGACTGCCTGTACTGCTATATATTAAATAAACACACAAGAAGTTCCCACAATCAAAAGAACTGACAACAATGGCCATTCCAAGTTAAGAGTGCAGGCATAGGTTTCTTCATCTTAGGTTGGGGAAAGTAGAAAAATTTTGAGTTCAATCAAAGCACAAAGAGAATGTATGAAACCGTCAATTTGAGAAAAATCAGAATTTTTGACATTATCTGTCGGTAATCAGTATACAATGAAGATTGCCTCTAATACAAAGGGCACCTAGTATACACGCCTTTCTCCAATGGAGGGTGAAAGAAATGATGGGAACAACTATTATCTCTCATTATAAACTCAGACTCTGTATAATGAAGATTCCCTATCTTGTTAGTGCGAGTCTCTCGCCAGTGCAGAATTTTGGGAAAGCAAGACCTATGAGTCATATCCCTATTACAAGAGGGGCAGCTTTTGCGAGGGATGAGTCTCATCATTAAATGAAGACGCACATTCATGACTGCCTATAATGCTAAAATACATCAAATGAACACGTAAAAATATGCCTGAATCAGAAGAAATGATACCAATAGCTGCTCTAATTTTAAGAGCGCAAGCATAGAGGTAGATGCATTCTGATGCTTCCTGCTTTGAGGCTGTGAGCAGCTGAACACAGCCGTCAATGCAGCAGACAAACAAGTCAGTCACCAAAAATCTTTGCAAGAACATGAGCCATTTCTGAAATGATGGAAACGACTATTATCTCTCACAATAATCTCACGATTATAGATACTGGACAGGTGTTTAGTGACAGAGTGGCAATCGCTACAGACACGAAGATTTTTTATAATGCGAATAGGATTCCCAGCTTCCGAATTAATGAGACCAAATGCAATAGCCAATCTTTCACTATGGTTTTCCAGTTCAGCTTCCTTCTCTTTTTCCTCTTCAAGACACAACAGAACTTGGCTTGTGTCAGGAACATGTCCTACAGATTTCAGTTTCTCTCTCATCTCACTCAACTTCGAATATATCTCTTCTGTCCGAGGATGTGATTTATCACCCACAACAAACTCATGAAGCACACCTCTGTGCTCTATGGAACTGCATCCCGGGTCCTTTTTGACTCCTCTCGTTCTCATCATTTCCCTTACCTGTGAAACTTTCTCCCACTGATCAGCTGCAGCATACATGTTAGAAAGAACAACATAGCATCCAATAGTGTCGGGAGACACTTCAATCAGGTGACGAGCAGCATAATCGCCAAGTTCAACATTTCCATGATTCCGAGCACCACTGAGCAAACTCATCCAGATTACTTTGTTTGGTTTCATGGGCATACTTTCAATGACATTCTTCGCCTCATCCAGACAGCCAGCCCGACATAAAATGTCTACAAAGCAACCATAGTGTTCAATTGTGGGTTCAATTCCATAATCATTTGTCATCAGATTGAAATAGAAACGGCCAAGATCGACCAATCCCGCATGACTACATGCATTCAAGACTCCAATAAAAGTTATAGCATGAGGCTGCATTCCATTCTTCCGCATCTCGAGAAATAGCTCAAGAACTTGGTCAGCCATACCATGCATTCCTAAACCAACAATTATAGAAGTCCAGTGCCCCAATTTCTTCCTGTGTATAGCTCGAAATACGGTCAGAGCATTCTCAATGCTCCCACACTTGGAATACATATCAATCAAGGATGTACCAAGCACGCCATCTAACTCAAATCCATGTTTTACCATGAAAGAATGAATCCATCTCCCCTTACTCAGGATAGCTAATCCCGAAACGGCTGAAAGAGCACTGACCAATGTAGCATGACTAGGCATGACATCTTCTTTCAAAATTTCATGAAACAACTCCAATGCTTCCATAAACCTCCCATTAAATTCATAACCTGCAATCATTGAATTCCAAGTTATCACATCTCTTGCCGGCATCCCACTAAATAATTGACGAGCCGTCTCAAAGTCTCCAGCTTTCATGTACCCATTAATCATGGCATTCCAAGAAACCGAATTTCTATTCGGCATCCTATCAAACACCTCCCTAGCCATCTCCACCTTCCCGCATTTCGACAACCCATCGACCAAAACAGTCCAAGAAAACAAATCCCTCTCCTGCATTTGATCAAACAACTCCATTGCCACTTCAACTTCTCCACACCTCGCATACCCATCCACCAACGAATTCCAAGTTACCAAATCTCGGTCACGCATTTCATCAAACACCTTCCGAGCCAAACCAATCTCACCACATTTCGAGTACAAACTCACCAAACTGCTCTGCACAAACTTATCCAACCCAAGCCCAATTTTCAACACCAACCCATGAATCTGCTTCCCTTCCTCAATCGCATTCAACCGAGCGCAACCCTTAATCACGCACGGCACAGTGAAATTATCGGGAACAAGCTCATGAACCAATTCATAGAACAAAACAATGGCATCATGCGACCGCTGGTTTCCGACGTAGCATTTGATGAGAACGTTCCAAGACACCAACGTGGGTTGTTCGATTTGGTCGAAGACGGAGCGGGCGTAGTCGAGGCTGTTGATTTTGGGGTCGGCATAGAGAGAAAGGAAGCAGGAAGCGACTGAAGGGTGGCTGAAAGTTCCGGTCTTGAGAAACAGGGCGTGGTGCTGCTCTGCTTCTTGTAGGGTTTTGCATGTTTGGAGAAGCTGGAAGGGGTTTAGGGTTTGAGGAGAGAGAAATGGTTTGTGGAGGAGAGAGAGAGATGGTGTGAGCTGAAGCATTGCTGCAACCTGCAATGGCGTTGGTGGATCAGATGATAACCACAACCAAGGGGTCTAACCTTCTGAGTGGCCCATCTATATCCACAACTAAATTTCACTAATAGTCCTGTAGTTTATCTCGGTTTTTAATTTCTTCCTTGTAGTTTTTTTTCTTACATATTCATCCTCTGTAATTTCATTAAGTTAACACTGTTGGTCAAATCCGTCAAATGCCTACTGTTTTTTCTTTTCTTTTGTTAATTGCTACCTACTCATGATGGATTTAGTGTTTGTGGGTTAAGGAACATGGGAGCATATTTTACTCCTCAACCAAATAAGGTATGTGCACTCTATAGGGAAGTGGAGCTACGATCAAGTCAGTAATTTGTTATGTGATCATATTGCGTTTATGATAAGAGTTATTAGTGGATTATAAAGAAAATTAACGAACATGAACTTGAAGCTTAATACTTCAAATGTAAAGGTAACTCACCTAGTAAACAGGAAAAGGTACCAACTATTCCAAAGCTTACGACAATCATCTCAAACACTCACTAACTTGAGTGTCAGAGTGTCTTCGCAAGTACACTCCTCCCGTTCTCTCATTAGTAGCAAGTGAAGATAATGTCTAGAGTTACTATACATGATTACAAGACTACCAGTTAGAGAATTGAGGGACCCAAATATTTTCGACAATGTTTTTTGTCATATATTTGTTAATCTTCTTTTTCATTTTTAATATTCAAGAAAAATATTATCGCAATAATCGCTCATAATAAGTTTTTATATGCTAGATTTTTATATTTTTCAACTTCGACATCATCGTACACCAATTTGTCAAATGATAAATTTTTTTTTTTTTTTAAATGAGAAGATGTGCACAAACTTAGGCCCAAAAACTAATTTAATTAGCGGGGCCCAACTAAAGTCAAAATAGACCAAAACAACAAAGATGAAAATGCAAGAATTTGTATTATAGGGATGAAAGTGAAAGTTACTGCAATTTGGCCTTTCTGTTAAATTTCCCTCTTTTTCCGTCTCCGAGTGAAATAACCCTAGCTTTTATTCAACAGCGTAACCTTTCTCTCCACTTCCCTCCACCTCCAGTAAGCTGCTAGCTATGGCTCTCCAATGACCACGTTCACCAACTCGCCGAGTCGACCCACGCTTCCCCCCTACCAATCAACCCCCTTCAACCCCCAGATCTCTGAAAACCCGCAAAAGTCCCAAACTTTACCATCTTCTTCTTCTGCAATCCCACATGACCTCCCCATAGCTCGAAATGTTAAAGCCCCTCCAAACCCTCCACGTCCATACCCTCCGCTCTCTATTGGGTTCCGACCATTTTCTCAAATTCTCAACAAGAACCAGGCTTTTCTCCGAACCCGCTCAACCCTCCAAACCTTTCCAGGACTTGGTCGCCAGAATCTGCGACATTTTGAGCGACCCCCAATGGGAACGGAGCTCGGAGCTCAGCTGGCTCGGACCCGAGCTCAGAACCCATCACGTGTCGAAGATCATCGAGTCCCACCGTAACACTGACTCGGCGTTGAGATTCTTCTACTGGGTTTCTAAGACGCATTTTTACAAACACGATATGGGCTGCTTCTCGTCAATGCTTAATCGGCTTGTGAGGGAGCGGCTTTTTGCGCCTGCGGACCGTGTGAGGATTTTGATGATCAAGGCTTGTAGGAAGGAGGAAGAGCTCAAATGGGTAATTGAGTATTTGAATGATTTGAATGGACTTGGTTTTCAGTTCACATTGTTTAGTTTTAATACACTTTTGATACAATTGGGAAAGTTCGAGATGGTTAGTGTAGCTCGAAATGTTTATACTCAGATGCTTAATAGTGGGATTAGACCAAGTTTGTTGACATTTAATACAATGATCAATATATTGTGTAAGAAAGGCAGGGTTCAGGAAGCAGAGGTGATTTTGAGCCAGATTTTTCAGTTCGATATGTTCCCGGATGTTTTTACTTATACATCGTTGATTCTTGGGCATTGTAGAAATCGTAAGGTGAATTTGGCATTTGAAGTTTATGATCAGATGGTGAAGGCAGGTTGTGACCCCAATTCAGTTACGTATTCAACTCTCATCAATGGGCTATGCAATGAGGGAAGGGTGGATGAGGCACTGGATATGCTTGATGAAATGGTAGAGAAAGGGATTGAACCCACAGTATTTACTTACACTGTCCCAATTACTTCACTATGTGAGGCCAATCGACTGGTGGAAGCAATTGGGCTTTTCAGAAGTATGAGGGGCAGGGGTTGCCATCCTAACGTTCATACTTATACAGCATTGATCAGCGGGTTGTCTCAGACAGGAAAATTCAATGTTGCTGTTGGACTCTATCACAAACTTGTGAAGGACGGTTTGGTCCCAAACACGGTTACCTTCAATACATTGATAAATGAATTATGTGAGACAGGAAGATATGGCATGGCTCAGAAGATTTTTTATTGGATGGAAAGACATGGTACCATGTCAAATACCCAAACACACAACGGAATCATCAAGGTTTTCTGTTTGATGGGTAACATTAATAAGGCAATGACGCTTTTAAGCAAAATGCTGAAAGTGGGACCCTCTCCAAATGTGATAACTTATAACACACTTATCAATGCATACCTTGATGGGGGTAAATTAAACAATGCAGTGAGGTTATTGGATTTGATGAAATGGAGTGGATGTGAACCAGATGAATGGACTTATACTGAACTTATTTCTGGGTTATGCAAGGAGGGTAAGTCTGAAGATGCATCTACTATTTTCCATGAGATGGTAGAACAAGGCATTCTTCCCAATCAGGTCACTTACACTGCTTTGATTGCTGGATATTGTGCGGAGGGGAAGGTAGATGCTGCATTGGCATTATTTGAGCGGATGGCGGAGGATGGTTGCTGTCCGGGTATTGAAACCTACAATACCATTATAAGTGGTTTGTGCAATGATAATCAGATTGAAAAAGCTAAAAAATTATGTACAAAGATGGGGGAGCAAGGACTGGCTCCAAATGTCATTACCTACACATCTCTAATTAGGTGCCTCTGTGGGAATGGCAGTACTGACGTTGCATTCCAAATCTACCATGAAATGGGAAAGCAGGGTTGCTTGCCGAACTTGTATACATATAGTTCACTCATTTTTGGGTTATGTCGTGAGGGTAAGGCTGATGATGCTGAGAGGTTACTTAAAGAAATGGAGAGGAAAGGATTGGTTCCTGATGAGGTAACATATACCACACTCATTGATGGATTTGTTATGCTTGGCAAGCTAGATCATGCATTTCTGCTCCTTAGGCGAATGGTTGATGTTGGCTGCAAGCCCAACTACCGAACTTATTCTGTGTTGGTCAAGGGGTTGCAAAGGGAAAGCCAGTTGCTGACAGAGAATGTTGTGGGCCTTGAGTCCCAACATGAAGAAACGTATAGTTGCAGCTCTGATGAGAGCTATACCTTTTTTGAGGTGTTGTGTAATCTCTTAGCTAGGATGTCAGAGTATGGATGTGAACCAACTGTTCATACCTATGATATTTTAGTGAGAGGCTTGTGCAGAGATGGCAGATATTATGTGGCGGATCAGTTGCTGCAGCATATGAAAGATAAAGGGTTCTGCCCCACTAATAAGATTTATCTGTCTCTATTCTTTGTTTATTGTACAAATTTGAAAGTGGATTCTGCGCTGGAAATTTTTGGTTTGATGGCAGATAGAGGATTTGAGGTTCACTTATCATCTTATAAGGCACTTATTAGTGTCCTCTGCAGGGTGGGTCGAGTGGAAGAAGCTGAAACATTATTCAGAAGGATGCTAGAGAAACAATGGAATACTGATGAGATTGTTTGGACTGTGTTAATTGATGGCTTACTGAAGGAAGGGAATTCAGATTTATGCATGAAGTTTCTTCATGTTATTGAATCTGAAAAATGCAGTATCAGTACCGAGACGTATGTTATTTTGGCCAGAGAACTTTCTAAAATAAACGATACTGTGGTGACTTCGCAAATTGTTAACAAAGATTTGAAGGATGTACATTGATCATGGTTTCTTTATACACATGGAGGCACAGAAAATTCATTATCTAGATTCATTTATCAACTAATGAGAAATGGCACTGTTTTTGGCCTGAGGTGTATATATTCCTATGTTGTGACTACTTTGCAGCTTGACCATGTAATTCATGGTAAGTAGATGGCACTTTTTGCCTTCAACTTCATTAGCATTCGTTGATTTCTATTACATTTTTTGGTGCTTGGTTGGTGGCATCGTTTGTCTAAAATCACCAAAAAAATAAGTTTGACGATTGCTTTGTTATTCTATATATGTAGAAGTGACAAGTCATTTTCAGAAGATAAACTGAATTCTGGTCTGCATGAAGCAGATTCCTTAGGAAGACATATAGGTTAGTCAAGCTAAAGTATTCATGAAAGATATCTACCATTTATTTTAGTTTCTCTTTTTGTGTGGATAGGTATGATTGATTTACCATCTGTATAGTGCGTTAGTTGGTTTAGGGTTTAGAGTATTTCTGCATAGCAGGCTTCCTAATTACATGGATTATCTTGATATCTTTTTAACGGTGCTCATTTGGCTGGTTTGACATGCCTAGAAAATATTCATGCTGTCATGGTGTTTATAAAATGGAGACATTCTTGGCATATGTACTTGCAGGTGGTGCAGCTTCAATGTTCCATAGTCGAAAGTTTCCTCTTTCCTCAGAAATATTGGGCAAGAAGATGTTAAGGTACACCTTGTTTGATACCAATGTTGCATTATTTTGCTGCCGTAACATCATACACCAACAGTCGTTTACATGTATACCTCAGTTTTACAATAACATACGTTGAGGCCCTTTTAGTGACATTTTGGTTTTCTGTTATAGTTTATTTTTTATTTTAAAAACTCATTCGATGTCTTTTCCTTTATCTTTCTCTCCACTTTATTTTCGTTCTCTCTTCTTTATTTATCATAAGAAAAAGAAAAAGAAACTTAAAGCAAAAACCTAACCAAATGATCCCTTGGATCATCACTTGGACGGTCTGCGAGTGGAACCATTTTATTTCTGAATTATCAACAAGAGGTTATCTATAGGTGCCACCCGATTTTACCTAACGTAAATAATGTCTCTGGTTCAAACTTCCAGGATAAATGATCATTTAAATTTGACCTAACCATTTTAATATGATTAGGAATATTTAGTGTAGGGATTACTCAGGCCCTTCTAAAATTGAGCCCATTTTGCTCCAGTTAAACACTTTTTTAATTTTCCTCTAATTGTGCTAGTATGCTAAAATGTTAGTGTGTGATAACTTTCTGTATCATTGATCTCTTGAATCTTTGTCACTCCGTGTAGCTTCAACGTTTTAGTTTTCCCAAACGATAATTGCACCGTAAATATTTGTTCTTGAGCGTTTCCTTTCATCTTTTACTCCTTGATTTTGGTTCTGATAAGGGACGAAATAAGCTTTATTGTCCCCATCGGTTGTGTTTTGCTGATCCTTTGCCTAGTATTTCCTTTGATTTTATTGGTATGAACTATATTGTGGATTCCGACAAATATAAAAAAGAACCGTAGAAGGGATTCTTTTTTGGTGTTTCCTTCCCGGCAGTCATTTTTCGTGAGATTTTTTGTAACTCATAGTTACCTTGTGGATTGGTATTTCATAGTACTGTCCTTAAAGAATTTCTTGTAATTCCATCATTTTGTATAGTGGAAGAATTAGCTGCTACCTCCCTCCTACTTCTGGCGGTTGTGGAAGAATTTCCGGCATCTTATGTTTGATGCGAGGATGGGAAGGTTATGCAGCTGCTGGGTCTCCTCATCTCTCCTAAACTTCCCCCAGTCTCCGGCACCAGCTATATGAGGCAGAAACCCGCCCCACTCCTACAAATGGCTCGGAGGCTGAGCTTTGTACTTTCGGCCTTGTACTAGGCGACTTTGGTTCCCAAATGTACTACGGCTCAATCCGAGTTGCCAATCGTATCATGCAACTGAGAAACAGTTTGTAAAAGTCTAATTGAATCTGCAGTGGCTGAAATCAGAATCAAGTGTCAGCAATCTGATTGCTATTGTCCAATTTGGAATGAATTTTTCAGTTTCTTCCCAACCCCTCTATTGAAGTTCAGGCAAGCTTCTTCTCTGAAAATTAAGTTCTATAAGTTCTCATCATCCTTCCTCCAAAATTGACATATGCCTAGCTCGGAACTAATATCTTGAAGGAATGGAGTTATGATGACTTAGTCAAAGGCTCACTTGGAAGTTCTTTTAAAATGACGGAAAGCCTTTTGGTAAAATTGGTTTTGGATTCCAAAAGCATTTTAAGTGCTTTTTGGAAGAAGCACCAAATATGTGCTTCCTGCAAGAAGCACTTAAAGTGCTTTTACAGAATCCACTTGAATTTTTACTAAAGATTGGTTTCTAAAACATTTTCATCAAAAGTGTTTTTAATCATTTTAAAAACATTTTCAAACGAGCCATTAGCAAGTGGTTGATTGTCTTGGAGCTTATGCCATTTCTCTTCAACTCACTGCGTGCCGGGTTCAAAGCCTCTCCTCTCTCCTTAATCTAGTTTAGAGTTGGAATATCACTTATAAAAAAAATTAGTTAGTTTAGAGGGAGATAGTTGGAGTTATGGATTGCACCAAAAGGAACAAGAAGGAGAGGAAAATAGCTCAAAACAAGAAGAATAAACCAGGGTGGTTGAAATTATTGCTTGGTAGCCCATCTCAACAAGAAACCATGATCTATTCAGTTGCATTTGTAATTAAGAGATGTGAGTTTCTACTTTTTTGTGATTCATTTTATGAGATGTATATCAATATCTGGAATATGGGTGTATTTTTGTTCACCACTTTCAAATGGTGATAATGCTCACTACTCTACTTATTATTGTTTGATTAGTTTAAATTTTGAGTTTTGTATCTATCTGCTCCACGGATCTCAAAATTTAAACTTGTTCAACGGTAATAAATAGGGTTGTGAGCATCGCCATCAATTGATGATGGTGAATAAAAATACTCCTCTAATATCACATAATAAATTGATTCCTAGTCTTTTAAGTATTAGATTTTGGATTGTAGTGTGACAACCACATAACATATTTTTTTGTATTTTGTGTTGTATGTATCAGTAAATAGTAAACGTATATAATTTCAATATCTATATTTTACTCAAAATCAGAATAATTTAAATTTCAAGTAAATAAATGTGTCATTACTTTAAGAACACCATCTTTCGTGAAAGAATTGTGGTATACGTGAATTACTTTTTCATTTCAATAAAGGAAGGATAAATTTTTTATGGTGTCCGGAACACAGACACATATATCATGTCATTGTACAAGTCGAGGGATACTTAAGAAAGAAAAAAAAAACATATCTCCATTTGTATAAGAATATATGACGTACTGTATGTGTTTCAGACACATTGAAAAGTTTCTCAAAACGAAGAATAATAATGATTAGTTAGTTTTTGGGTTCAAGTGCTTGGTTGTTTCAAGGGAAGAAAACAAAGAAGGGCATCCACTCTATGGCAAAAGTTGATTCTCCACATGTCCTCCGTTTATTAGACTTGATCTTTTCAATCTCAATTATTCCATACATTACCAAACCTTCAATCCCAAAGCAACATAACCACCCACGCTACACTATTCTTATCATTTCCTTTTGAAACTACACAATCAAACCTATTACAATCTTTCCAAACTCAGAGTGTAATCAAGTTGGTTAAAGCAGTGTGTTTTATTATTTACATTTATGTTCAAATATTTTTCTCGTATTTTAGTTTAAATTAGAAAGATGATAACCGTATATCATTTTTCTCCTTCTACACACCATTCTTAATTCTAATTATTACACTGAATAAATTAAACATAAACAAAAAATTTGGTTAAACAAAAACGTATATCGATAGTAAAAGAGTGAAATTATCACTTTTCTTAAGTTAAAATATCACTTGAATTAAAAACCTATTATTTTTCACAATAATAGAAGCTTTATATTCCACATGTTTGGTTAGTTTTGGTGCTGGACCAAATAGTATATAATTTCAATATTTATATTTTACTCAAAATCAAAATAATTCAAATTCCTTGTAAATAAACATGTCATTAATTTAAGAAACCCATCTTTCATGAAAGAATTGTGATATAATTGAATTAATTTTTTTCTCAATAAAAGAAAGGATAGATTTTTGAGGATGTCCGAAACATAGATACATACATCATATATCATTATACAAGTGAATGAACCCTTGAAAAAATAACTTCCCTCCACTTGTTTAAGAACATAAGACGTACTGCTTATGTTCCGAACACATTAAAAAGTCTCTCAAAACGAAGAATAATAATGATTAGTTAGTTTTTGGGTTCAAGTGCTTGGTTGTTTCAAGGGAAGAAAACAAAGAAGGGCATCCACTCTATGGCAAAAGTTGATTCTTCACAGAAATCAAAATCCCTGAGGTTTGCGTTGGCTTTGGACCCCCACATGTCCTCCATTTATATGACTTGGATCTTTTCAATCTCAATTATTCCATGCATTACCAAACCTTCAATCCCAAGCAACATAACCACCCACACTACACTATTCTTATCATTTCCTACAACACAAGCATCTCTCAACTTAGTTTTTTCCTTTTGAAACCATACAATCGAACCTGTTATAATCTTTGCAAACTCGAGCGTAGTCAAGTTGGCTAACGTAGTGTGTTTTATTATCTACATTTAAGTTCAAATCTTCCTTCTCGCAGTTTAATTTAAATCAGAAAGATGATAACCGCACATCATTTTTCTATTACACACCATTCTTATTTCTGATTATTAGACTGAATAAATCAAATATAAACAACAAATATGGTTAAACAAAAACGTATAGCAATAGTAAAAGAGGGAAATTATCACTTTTAGTACCTGTTTGGTTAGTTTTAGTGTTGAACCAAATAGTATATTTAGTACCTGTTTTCTGTGTCACATGCCACCTGCCAGTGTTTTTACAATTCAAATTCTCCAGATTCCTCCAAATCTAGCAAGGATAAATGCTAGAAGCGAAACTTTCCTGATTTTCATATCCTCGTCAAACATACCCATATCTCGAGAGATTTTTGGGTGTCATCCGTTTTATACAATTACGTGTTTATATTTAAGTTTAGTTTAAACATACTCTTCATCACGTGATTTTTTTTTTTTTTTTGGATAATCTATTCATCACGTGATTAGTCACATAATAAGATAGATAAACACAACCAATTATGCGTTGAGAAAGATAAATATAAGATTGTATAAATCCGAACTTATGACCTATATGGTCTCGTAGTCTTATGGACTCTATAAAGAAGCAAGAATGTGATTAATATTATAACACTGACTAGAGAAAATTTATGTTGTACCGGGAACATGGCCCGACATTAAGTGTCATACTATATTGGTTGAAAATTCATTTTTAAGTTTCAAACTAATTGTATTACTATACAAGGTGTACCAAATCATATTACCGATGCACTGAAAAATCTCTTCACCGACCAAATTACTTCTTTCAATTTCGGTGAAATATTTGACCATGAATGTAAAAGACAAACAGAATTGTAAACCTTGATTTAGAACTTTGTTAATTATTTAGTGAATGCCAGCCCTCCTCATCTGCATATACAAAGTGCATGAAATGTGTCCCCATCAAAAACACCATGACTCCAAATATATATATTCCTTCTAATCATTGTCTTTTATATACATCCCCATCTTCATTCCATGAACTTCACCTTCAAAACCCCACCACAAACATTTTTTTTATGAAACGAAATTATATTTGAAGGGGTAGACATTCAGGAAATAACCTACGTAATGAGTCAGCCAAAATAACTTAGTATCAAATTTGTCATCTAAATGAGTCAACTTAAGATTTCTTTAGATAAATGTCACTATACAGTAGTACCAGTATAATTTGGAGAATACTCCACACGATGAGTCATCTATAATAACTATAAACTCGTCATTCAAGTAAATCGAATCTCTCTTACTTACAAGTGAAGAGTAATAACACTAAGTCATATATTAGTGACGACCCTAATAAAAATCTAAAATGCTGAATTTTTAAAACAAGCAGGTACAAAAAAGAATCAATCTTTCCCCAAATGCAACTTGGAGATAAAATCAGAGTCATCGATGCCAACAGTGTCTTAAAAGACAAGAGGACACAAGCATGACCTAACAGTTGATTCTCCAAAACTCCCTTCCAAATGCTTACTTCCATTTCATTTTGGACTATTTTCTTGCACTCTAGCTTTTTCCAAAAGTGCTTTTGCCTACCCTTCCACCAACCCAGCCTTCCCTAGACCAGTACCTTAAACCTTTCCTATTGGATTTTTGCAGAAAAGCAGCCGATTCTTATTTATATTACATCATCCAAAGTCTTAAAATTTAAATAAAAAAAAACTCAATTTTCATATATATAATCCATCTGCTATATAAACACATTCATTCCGTTTTGGCCCTTCAGCACCAATTATAGCCAAAACCAAAAAAAAAAAAAAAAAAAACCACCAAACCCTTCACCTACAAAGCTTCAGAGATCAAAAGCGCAAAAGCTGCTTTTCAATGGGCAGGCAAAGTGCTTCTGATCCAACCTTGGTTTCAGTTTCCTCCATTGCTCTACTGCAAGAAAGGTTCAGGCAGCTGCAGAAAGTGAAGGAGAGGAGGGAGGAGCAGCAGCTTCTGAAGAAGTTATCAGAGACTGATCACCAACGGGTTGTTTGTACAACAAGGCATTTTGATCATCAGCCTGCAAAGTTCTCATTCGAATCCGATATCGTCGTTCCGGTTAGGCCAAGTGCTCCTCCAGATCACTCACTCTCTCTCGGGCTTAATTTGCAGCCATATTCCACAAACTCATGGCCCAACAGCACAAAAGCACCTGCTGCCGCAGCAAGTGCTTCTGCAAAAAGTTTTGACAACTCAGACCTTATTGACACCTCTCTTCATCTGTAGCCAAATCCTACTGCCTTCACTTTCTTTGTGTAATATCAGAAGAGTATGTAATTAATTATATCACTAAATGTTTATTAATCTACATAATGAAATAAATAAAAAGAAGGAATGGAGGAGCAACATGCGAGCTTCTCTTCTCTTTCATCTTCCCTCCTTTTTTTTTGCTGGTTTTTGCTTCAAAAAATTAACATATCAACACATATGTTTTTCAGATCATTATTTTGAGCTTATGATGATCGGTGATGAGTACAAAACACTAATCAAGGCCAAGAAAAGATCACATAATTGAGAATATTAAAGATTAATAAACATATATCTCTCTAGATAATCAGTCTTTGTGATGAAGCTTAATTTTGATGGATATGTTAAGTACAGGAAAAAAGTTATTGCTGCCTTTGAGAGAGATTAGAATAAGCTGTTCTTTAGGAATTCGAAAACCGGAATCAAACGAAACTCTAACAGGTCGTTCGATAACTATTTCGTTTCAAATAGAGGGAACATACAACGAAAGATGAGGGGTGAACGAGGATTGAGGAAGGATGGTGGGAAGAATATTGAGAAATAAAAAGTGTGGAGAATGGTATACAAAATAAAAATTAAGAACTAAAAAACAATTTTAAGAGGTTTTTCTTTCTAGCTTTTGTTTCATAGTTCATACATTCCTTCGTTTCTCCCTCCTCTCGTCCACCACCATCCTTTACCCCACCCTCTCTCCACCTTTCTCCATTCCTCCTTTTTTTCATCTTTAACGAGAAAAAAAATAAAAACTAAAAACAAAAATGGTTACTAAGCGAACGCTAAGTTAGTTGTATAATTATCGTACAATGTCTTGTTAGCCAAACTTGAACCTCCAACTTTCCCTTTTAAGCTACTAATATAGGTAGCACAATCCACTTTCCCATCAACCTCTCACATTGCAGTCCAAGAAACCAATTACTATGAGAGGAAACGAGGGGAGGATTGAATGCAACATGTATATATAAGAATTTCTCGTCCTACCCCCTATTATTGCTTACTCAAACGAGGGGCAAAAACATGAGTAGCTGTAAACATAAGTGAATTGAACCACTCATCAATATGACTTTGAGCTAAATATACACAATCATTTAGCTATTACAAAAAGAGTTAACTATTGGAATGAATTTGGTTTTGTTCGGTTTAAATCGGATTTTTAAAGGAAATAAATATGAATTGAAACAATTGAGTCGATTCGAGTTTGACCGGTTTGGTCATTTTATTGGTTTTTTTTTTTTTTTCATTTTTAATGAGTAAGTATTGAACTCGCCACTTATGAAAGTAAATTTAAAAATTTTTACTACATCGTAATGCTAATGACAAAACAAAACACTTTTAGAGCAACTGGCTCGGGGGTTTTTATTTTTTTTTTCGCTTTTAAAGAAAATCTTCAACCTCAAATGATCGGCCCAAACTGATCGGCAAACTCAATTACTCCTAAAAACCCAATGAATCAAAATTACCAAAATACCACTTTTATCTCCAGAAGCTTCCTAAACCCTTCTCTATCTCCATCAGCAAAACCCCTACTAAACCCTAACTCCTCTCTCCGATCTCCAGCCCTCTCTCTCACTCACAAGCACCACTCTCTCTCTCTCTTGCTCCTTCATCTCTCCATCTCAACCAGTATGCACAGGCTCCCACGACGCTCCGTCTCCGCCATCCTGCGCCACGGCGGGGGTCGTTACCGGAACTCTGCGGCTCCGATCTCTTGTGCTTCTACACACTGCGGCTCGGTGGGTTTCTCATAAATTCATGGTTTATTTTTTCAAGATTCGAGAAATTGAGAAATAATTCTGAAATTTTATATATGTGTGATCGAAAATGTTGCTTTTATAACTGGGTTTTCTTTAATTTTGAACTTTAATTACAAAATGGTTCTCAGGGAATCCTCAATTGTTGTTTTTTCATAATTTAATATTTCAAGGGTTTTTTTTTTTTTTTTTTTTTTTTTTAATTTCTTGTTCTGCTACTGCCAATTTTATTGTGTTCAATCGAAAGGTTTCGCGATTGGATAAAGACAATTTCTTGTTAAACTTTTGAAGTAATTCTATTGAATTATTTTTTTAATTTTGGATGTTTGAGCTTACTTCGAATATATAAAAATTTGAGCAGGTGGGAGAGACTGATGGGAAAGTCAGATGGCACTCCGTGTTGGTCCCTGGGAAGTGTAACCATACCAATTCCACAACTCAGTTTAATTTAAAACATGGCATGTATTTCGGCAATCGGTATGAATCCACGGCTGCAGCCTCTGATGCACCACCCGCCGAGACATATGAGTATCAAGCTGAGGTACTGTAATGTGATCTTCTGTGGGGTTTTGAGCTTTTATTGTGAGGATTAACTAGTTTTTAAGTGGTGCTTTTCTTCATGATGCCAGGTCAGTCGTCTCATGGACCTCATCGTTAACAGCTTGTACAGTAACAAGGAAGTATTTCTTCGAGAGCTTATCAGGTATTCTTGTGTTAATATCATTTTATGTAATAGTGATTTGTGGATATGATGTGTGTTGCTAACATCGCCATTTGTTTACATTTGGGTTTAAGAGTTAGCAAACTTGTAATTGGAGTGTTGGAGCCAAGAAATACCGAAAAAATCCACGTTTAAGATTCCTTGGCATTCAAGAAATAGTTTTTATGTTTGATTCTAGGTGGTCGTAAGTTATTTAGCATTTGATATGTTGACAATATGTTCTTTTTTGCAGCAATGCAAGTGATGCATTGGACAAGCTCCGTTTCCTCAGTGTCACACAGCCTGAGCTTTTGAAGGGTGGAGGTGATCTACATATCCGTATCCAGACTGATAAAGACAATGGGATCATCAATATCATGTAAGCTATACTGGTTGTTTGTCTTTGCTCGTGCCTAATGATTCTTGTTGATCGTATCAATGGTTTGGCCTTTTCCTTTGTGTGCAGTGATTCTGGAATCGGTATGACTCGGCAAGAGCTTATTGACTGTCTGGGAACAATTGCACAAAGTGGGACTTCAAAGTTCTTGAAGGCATTGAAGGTATACTAAGTCTTTGAAAAATATTTAAATTTAAGATCCTGCTTTGAATTATCTTATATACTTAGAAGTTTGTTTTATCAGGATAGTAAAGATGCTGGAAGTGATACCAATCTGATTGGTCAGTTTGGTGTCGGCTTTTACTCAGCATTCCTTGTTGCAGATCGGGTAAGTTCTTGGCCAGAAAAATGACTTTTAGTTTGGTATTGACTATAACGATGGGGTATTCCTCCCATTACCCAAGTTCCTCCTATGCTTTGCGGATTCAACTTCCGTTTGTCTTTTTTTAATCGTAAACTTCCGTATAGAAATTTTTGTACTGCTTGATTGTTATGTGTCTCCTATCGGTTACAGATTGTTGTCTCCACAAAGAGCCCAAAGTCTGACAAGCAATATGTATGGCAAGGAGAGGTGAATGCTAGCTCTTACACAATTCAGGAGGAGACTGATCCTGAGAAGCTTATTCCCAGAGGAACCCGCATCACCTTGTATCTCAAGGTCAGTCAGTAAATTTTTTCTTGCTTTGTGATTTCTTAAACCTCTTTGTACTAGACACTGATCTCCAAGCTAATCTTTGTCTGTCTGCCTACTTTCAGCGCGATGACAAAGGTTTTGCTCATCCAGAACGGATTGAAAAGCTTGTGAATAACTATTCACAATTTGTTTCCTTTCCTATATACACTTGGAAGGAAAAAGGATTCACTAAAGAGGTAAGGGTTCTTCTCTAATGTACTTTTGTCATAGGTTTTGTAAGTTATATTCTCTCGGAAACTATTGAGACTTTCCGTTCAGGTTGAGGTAGATGAAGATCCAGCTGAATCCAAAACGGACGAACAAGATGAGAAAACCGAGGTATTTCCCTCTCATCCAGTATCTTGATCAATCTTGGACTAATGTATTCTGCATATTAGGAGAATCAGTGAAAATTCCTATCCATGACTGATGCGATGACTGAATTAACTTTTACAGAAAAAGAAGAAGACGAAGACTGTTGTTGAGAAATACTGGGATTGGGATCTCACTAATGAGACACAACCAATATGGGTGAGCCTCAGTTTCTTTTTTAGATGTTTACTTTGCTTTTTATCTTAGCAACTTTATCAGGAGAACTCATACATCATCTTCATTGATGTGTACAGCTTCGCAATCCTAAGGAAGTTAATACAGAGGATTACAATGAGTTCTACAAGAAGACTTTCAATGAATACTTGGATCCACTAGCATCTTCGCACTTCACAACAGAGGTATAACTACCATTACGTCGTTGTAAGAAAATAAGTTAATCAACAAATGCGTTTTCTTGTACTTGTAGATTTTGAAGTAAATGTTGCATATTTCTGTATCTGTATCATCACATGATTTTTACTTCTTGAGTTGGGTAAAAGTTATGTAGAATCAACAATTAATGAAGTTCCTTAACAATGGCTTTTTTGTTGTAGAATTTTTTAAACCGCATACTTATGTATGGCGGCAATTGTCATGATATCTTATTAAGTTGGGTAATGAATGGGAATTATCTAGAATGGAATTGCAATTGAGAATGCGGCATTAGTTCCCTGAACTTAGGATAAAATGTATCATTGTTTGACTATGTACACTTCATTTCTTATTTCTTTTGCTTTTAAGCTGAAAGACGTTGCTATTTGCAGGGTGAAGTAGAGTTCAGGTCTATTCTATATGTGCCAGCTGTCCCTCCTATGGGGAAAGATGACATAGTCAATCCCAAGACAAAAAATATAAGGCTCTATGTGAAACGGGTGTTCATTTCAGATGACTTTGATGGAGAACTGGTAAACAACACAAAAGATGTTTCTACAACATAGTAATGCATGGTTCTCTTAAATGTAAGCTTAATGGTTCTAATTGTTTTTACATTGGCCTGAGCAGTTCCCACGATATTTAAGCTTCGTCAAAGGTGTTGTAGACTCAAATGATCTTCCACTCAATGTCTCACGTGAAATTCTTCAGGAGAGTCGTATTGTAAGTACATCCACCTCACTATCTTTCTAACCTTTAGTTCTAGTTAGTTTATTTAACAAACTATTATTTTTGTGATCTACTTGAAGGTACGGATTATGAGGAAGCGCTTGGTTCGGAAGGCCTTTGACATGATCCTTGGAATATCCATGAGTGAGAACAGAGAAGTATGATTTTGGTTCTGTTTTCTTATCGTCCATTTTTTTGTATATTTACCTTCTTGTAGAAATATAGTTCAAATTTCAGCATCTTGGCAATTACCTCCTCTTGCATGTCTCCCTTCTTTTACATTACCTGTAGCTACGACTGTGAATCCTGATCTTTGCCAGCCATCTGCTTGCTTGCGGGTAGAGAATGATATATTCCCATAATAATCTTTAAACATACCCTTTTTTGTTTGTTGCAGGATTATGAAAAGTTCTGGGAAAATTTTGGCAAACACTTGAAATTGGGTTGCATTGAAGATCGTGAAAATCATAAGCGTATTGCTCCGTTGCTTAGATTTTTCTCTTCCCAAAGTGAGGATGTGATGATCAGCTTGGATGAATATCTTGAAAACATGAAACCTGAGCAGAAGGATATCTATTACGTTGCTTCCGACAGCGTGACAAGTGCAAGCAATACACCATTCCTGGAGAAACTTCTTGAGAAGGACCTCGAAGTCTGTAGTGTCTCTCAATTAACTTGATGCTAATATATGATTATGTTCTTTTTCGTTCTGTTTTATGATTCATCATGATTTATGTTGTTCTATTGTTGTAGGTGTTGTACTTAGTTGATCCCATTGATGAGGTTGCCATCCAGAACCTAAAATCATACAAGGAGAAGAATTTCATTGATATTAGCAAGGAAGATCTCGATTTAGGTTAGTTCACTGGAGCCTTTTTATGTTACTTTTCTGTTCTGCTGTGGATGGGTGGCTGCTAATCTTTGTGCTTCTTTGATTTTACGTTTCCTTTGCCAAGGACTTAGCTGAAAACCTGAGTGTGAATGACATTTTTGCAGGGGATAAGAATGAGGAAAAAGAAAAGGAGATTAAGCAGGAATATGGCCAAACATGTGATTGGATTAAGAAGCGTTTGGGCGACAAAGTTGCCAGTGTTCAGATTTCAAACCGTCTTAGCTCGTCACCCTGTGTTCTTGTGTCTGGGAAGTTTGGCTGGTCTGCCAACATGGAGAGGTAAGAGGCTTCTGTGTTGCTATTTACAATTTTTAGAAATTCGTGTATTGGAACCTAAATGTTATCTTCTGAACTTTTGATTGGATCCAGATTGATGAAGGCACAAACTGTTGGTGATACCTCTAGCCTGGAGTATATGAGAGGCAGAAGGGTGTTTGAGATTAATCCCGAGCACCCAATCATTAAAAACTTAAATGTATGTTTGCACAAAGAAAATGCTAGTTCCAATCATTTGAATACTTGACGGTTGTAGCAAGTTTGATTACACTTTTAACCCTGATTTGTAGGCTGCAAGCAAGACCAACCCGGATGATGAGGATGCTATAAGAGCTATTGATCTTCTGTACAATACAGCTTTGGTATCAAGCGGTTTTACTGTGAGTATTCGTACTTGCTTTATATCTCTCGTTAAAACTGCTCTTAGGATTATAAGGGGACCAAAAATATTTGTTGGGTTGAGACACAAGATGCTACACAACTATTATTCTCTAGGAATTTACTGTAGCCAACACCCAAAAATGATGATTTGCATCATTGCATCATTGCATGCTTGTTTGATGATGTCTGTGAGCGTCTAACCTGTTCACCTTGTACGCCTTGTTAATGCAGCCTGAAAATCCAGCAGAGCTGGGTGGAAAGATATACGAGATGATGAGTCTGGCACTCTCTGGGAAATGGTCCACACCTGCTGCCGAAATTCAGCAACCTGAACTCCAGCAACACAACCCAGATATACTAGACGCTGAGGTACAGCACCCAGGACCCCAACACAACCACCCCGAGACGGTAGAGGCCGAGGTGGTTGAGCCCGTTGAAGCTGGCAGCCAGAAATGAGGAGCACAAAGCAAGTTTCCTTTTGCTCTCTTTTTTCTCATGCACAAAATTCAGTTGGGGTAGGGTCTTAGAGGTGTAGTTCATAAAATGTGTGGACATAATTGTTAGGATATAATATTTGATGGGGCTGTTGGCAAGAAATAAGGGAGCATAAAGCAATTTTCCTGTTTTAGTTCTTACAAATTTTCAGTTGTAGGTTTCGGTGGCAGTGTTGATATATGGAGTGTTATTAATGATGGGATTACTACTAATTACTTGTTTAGTTTGTTGTCAACACATATGTTTTTCAGATCATTATTTTGAGCTTATGATGATTGGTGATGAGTACAAAACACTAATCAAGGCCAAGAAAAGATCACATAATTGAGAATATTAAAGATTAATAAACATATATCTCTCTAGATAATCAGTCTTTGTGATGAAGCTTAATTTTGATGGATATGTTAAGTACAGGAAAAAAGTTATTGCTGCCTTTGAGAGAGATTAGAATAAGCTGTTCTTTAGGAATTCGAAAACCGGAATCAAACGAAACTCTAACAGGTCGTTCGATAACTATTTCGTTTCAAATAGAGGGAACATACAACGAAAGATGAGGGGTGAACGAGGATTGAGGAAGGATGGTGGGAAGAATATTGAGAAATAGAAAGTGTGGAGAATGGTATACAAAATAAAAATTAAGAACTAAAAAACAATTTTAAGTAGGTTTTTGTTTCTAGCTTTTGTTTCATAGTTCATACATTCCTTCGTGTCTCCCTCCTCTCGTCCACCACCATCCTTTACCCCACCCTCTCTCCACCTTTCTTCATTCCTCCTTTTTTTCATCTTTAACGAGAAAAAAAATAAAAACTAAAAATAAAAATGGTTACTAAGCGAACAATAAGTTAGTTATATAATTATCGTACAATGTCTTGTTAGCCAAACTTGAACCTCCAACTTTCCCTTTTAAGCTGCTAATATAGGTAACACAATCCACTTTCCCATCAACCTCTCACATTGCAGTCCAAGAAACCAATTACTATGAGAGGAAACGAGGGGAGGATTGAATGCAACATGTATATATAAGAATTTCTCGTCCTACCCCCTATTATTGCTTACTCAAACGAGGGGCAAAAACATGAGTAGCTGTAAACATGAGTGAATTGAACCACTCATCAATATGACTTTGAGCTAAATATTCACAATCATTTAGCTATTACAAAAAGAGTTAACTATTGGAATGAATTTGGTTTTGTTTGGTTTAAATCGGATTTTTAAAGGAAATAAATATGAATTGAACCAATTGAGTCGATTCGAGTTTGACCGGTTTGGTCCTTTTTTTGGTTTTTTTTTTTTTTCATTTTTAATGAGTAAGTATTGAACTCGCCACTTATGAGAGTAAATCTAAAAACTTTCACTACATAGTAATGCTTGTAACAAAACAAAACGCTTTTAGAGCAACTGGCTCGGGGGTTTTTATATTTTTTTTCGCTTTGAACGAAAATCTTCGACCACAAATGATCGGCCCAAACTGATCTGCAAACTCAATTACTCCTAAAACCCAACGAATCAAAATTACCAAAATACCCCTTTTATGTCCAGAAGCTTCCTAAACCCCTCTCTATCTCCATCAGAAAACCCCTACTAAACCCTAACTCCTCTCTCCGATCTCCAGCCCTCTCTCTCACTCACAAGCACCACTCTCTCTCTCTTGCTCCTTCATCTCTCCATCTCAACCAGTATGCACAGGCTCCCACGACGCTCCGTCTCCGCCATCCTGCGCCACGGCGGGGGACGTTACCGGAACTCTGCGGCTCCGATCTCTTGTGCTTCTACACACTGCGGCTCGGTGGGTTTCTCATAAATTCATGGTTTATTTTTTCAAGATTCGAGAAATTGAGAATAATTCTGAATTTTTATATATGTGTGATCGAAAATGTTGCTTTTATAACTGGGTTTTCTTTAATTTTGAACTTTAATTACAAAATGGTTCTCAGGGAATCCTCAATTGTTGTTTTTTCATAATTTAATATTTCAAGGGTTTTTTTTTTTTTTTTTTTAATTTAAATTTCTTGTTCTGCTACTGCCAATTTTATTGTGTTCAATCGAAAGGTTTTCGCGATTGGATAAAGACAATTTCTTGTTAAACTTTTGAAGTAATTCTATTGAATTATTTTTTTAATTTTGGATGTTTGAGCTTACTTCGAATATATAAAAAATTGAGCAGGTGGGAGAGACTGATGGGAAAGTCAGATGGCACTCCGTGTTGGTCCCTGGGAAGTGTAACCATACCAATTCCACAACTCAGTTTAATTTAAAACATGGCATGTATTTCGGCAATCGGTATGAATCCACGGCTGCAGCCTCTGATGCACCACCCGCCGAGACATATGAGTATCAAGCTGAGGTACTGTAATGTGATCTTCTGTGGGGTTTTGAGCTTTTATTGTGAGGATTAACTAGTTTTTAAGTGGTGCTTTTCTTCATGATGCCAGGTCAGTCGTCTCATGGACCTCATCGTTAACAGCTTGTACAGTAACAAGGAAGTATTTCTTCGAGAGCTTATCAGGTATTCTTGTGTTAATATCATTTTATGTAATATTGATTCGTGGATATGATGTGTGTTGCTAACTTCGCCATTTGTTTACATTTGGGTTTAAGAGTTAGCAAACTTGCAATTGGAGTGTTGGAGCCAAGAAATACCGAAAAAATCCATGTTTAAGATTCCTTGGCATTCAAGAAATAGTTTTTATGTTTGATTCCAGGTGGTCGTAAGTTATTTAGCATTTGATATGTTGACAATATGTTCTTTTTTGCAGCAATGCAAGTGATGCATTGGACAAGCTCCGTTTCCTCAGTGTCACACAGCCTGAGCTTTTGAAGGGTGGAGGTGATCTAGATATCCGTATCCAGACTGATAAAGACAATGGGATCATCAATATCATGTAAGCTATACTGGTTGTTTCTGTCTTTGCTCGTGCCTAATGATTCTTGTTGATCGTATCAATGGTTTGGCCTTTTCCTTTGTGTGCAGTGATTCTGGAATCGGTATGACTCGGCAAGAGCTTATTGACTGTCTGGGAACAATTGCACAAAGTGGGACTTCAAAGTTCTTGAAGGCATTGAAGGTATACTAAGTCTTTGAAAAATATTTAAATTTAAGATCCTGCTTTGAATTATCTTATATACTTAGAAGTTTGTTTTATCAGGATAGTAAAGATGCTGGAAGTGATACCAATCTGATTGGTCAGTTTGGTGTCGGCTTTTACTCAGCATTCCTTGTTGCAGATCGGGTAAGTTCTTGGCCAGAAAAATGACTTTTAGTTTGGTATTGACTATAACGATGGGGTATTCCTCCCATTACCCAAGTTCCTCCTATGCTTTGCGGATTCAACTTCCGTTTGTCTTTTTTTAATCGTAAACTTCCGTATAGAAATTTTTGTACTGCTTGATTGTTATGTGTCTCCTATCGGTTACAGATTGTTGTCTCCACAAAGAGCCCAAAGTCTGACAAGCAATATGTATGGCAAGGAGAGGTGAATGCTAGCTCTTACACAATTCAGGAGGAGACTGATCCTGAGAAGCTTATTCCCAGAGGAACCCGCATCACCTTGTATCTCAAGGTCAGTCAGTAAATTTTTTCTTGCTTTGTGATTTCTTAAACCTCTTTGTACTAGACACTGATCTCCAAGCTAATCTTTGTCTGTCTGCCTACTTTCAGCGCGATGACAAAGGTTTTGCTCATCCAGAACGAATTGAAAAGCTTGTGAATAACTATTCACAATTTGTTTCCTTTCCTATATACACTTGGAAGGAAAAAGGATTCACTAAAGAGGTAAGGGTTCTTCTCTATTGTACTTTTGTCATAGGTTTTGTAAGTTATATTCTCTCGGAAACTATTGAGACTTTCCGTTCAGGTTGAGGTAGATGAAGATCCAGCTGAATCCAAAACGGACGAACAAGATGAGAAAACCGAGGTATTTCTCTCTCATCCAGTATCTTGATCAATCTTGGACTAATGTATTCTGCATATTAGGAGAATCAGTGAAAATTCCTATCCATGACTGATGCGATGACTGAATTAACTTTTACAGAAAAAGAAGAAGACGAAGACTGTTGTTGAGAAATACTGGGATTGGGATCTCACTAATGAGACACAACCAATATGGGTGAGCCTCAGTTTCTTTTTTAGATGTTTACTTTGCTTTTTATCTTAGCAACTTTATCAGGAGAACTCATACATCATCTTAATTGATGTGTACAGCTTCGCAATCCCAAGGAAGTTAATACAGAGGATTACAATGAGTTCTACAAGAAGACTTTCAATGAATACTTGGATCCACTAGCATCTTCGCACTTCACAACAGAGGTATAACTACCATTACCTCGTTGTAAGAAAATAAGTTAATCAACAAATGCGTTTTCTTGTACTTGTAGATTTTGAAGTAAATGTTGCATATTTCTGTATCTGTATCATCACATGATTTTTACTTCTTGAGTTGGGTAAAAGTTATGTAGAATCAACAATTAATGAAGTTCCTTAACAATGGCTTTTTTGTTGTAGAATTTTTTAAACCGCATACTTATGTATGGCGGCAATTGTCATGATATCTTATTAAGTTGGGTAATGAATGGGAATTATCTAGAATGGAATTGCAATTGAGAATGCGGCATTAGTTCCCTGAACTTAGGATAAAATGTATCATTGTTTGACTATGTACACTTCATTTCTTATTTCTTTTGCTTTTAAGCTGAAAGACGTTGCTATTTGCAGGGTGAAGTAGAGTTCAGGTCTATTCTATATGTGCCAGCTGTCCCTCCTATGGGGAAAGATGACATAGTCAATCCCAAGACAAAAAATATAAGGCTCTATGTGAAACGGGTGTTCATTTCAGATGACTTTGATGGAGAACTGGTAAACAACACAAAAGATGTTTCTACAACATTGTAATGCATGGTTCTCTTAAATGTAAGCTTAATGGTTCTAATTGTTTTTACATTGGCCTGAGCAGTTCCCACGATATTTAAGCTTCGTCAAAGGTGTTGTGGACTCAAATGATCTTCCACTCAATGTCTCACGTGAAATTCTTCAGGAGAGTCGTATTGTAAGTACATCCACCTCACTATCTTTCTAACCTTTAGTTCTAGTTAGTTTATTTAACAAACTATTATTTTTGTGATCTACTTGAAGGTACGGATTATGAGGAAGCGCTTGGTTCGGAAGGCCTTTGACATGATCCTTGGAATATCCATGAGTGAGAACAGAGAAGTATGATTTTGGTTCTGTTTTCTTATCATCCATTTTTTTGTATATTTACCTTCTTGTAGAAATATAGTTCAAATTTCAGCATCTTGGCAATTACCTCCTCTTGCATGTCTCCTTTCTTTTACGTTACCTGTAGCTACGACTGTGAATCCTGATCTTTGCCAGCCATCTGCTTGCTTGCGGGTAGAGAATGATATATTCCCATAATAATCTTTAAACATACCCTTTTTTGTTTGTTGCAGGATTATGAAAAGTTCTGGGAAAATTTTGGCAAACACTTGAAACTGGGTTGCATTGAAGATCGTGAAAATCATAAGCGTATTGCTCCGTTGCTTAGATTTTTCTCTTCCCAAAGTGAGGATGTGATGATCAGCTTGGATGAATATCTTGAAAACATGAAACCTGAGCAGAAGGATATCTATTACGTTGCTTCCGACAGCGTGACAAGTGCAAGCAATACACCATTCCTGGAGAAACTTCTTGAGAAGGACCTCGAAGTATGTAGTGTCTCTCAATTAACTTGATGCTAATATATGATTATGTTCTTTTTCGTTCTGTTTTATGATTCATCATGATTTATGTTGTTCTATTGTTGTAGGTGTTGTACTTAGTTGATCCCATTGATGAGGTTGCCATCCAGAACCTAAAATCATACAAGGAGAAGAATTTCATTGATATTAGCAAGGAAGATCTCGATTTAGGTTAGTTCACTGGAGCCTTTTCATGTTACTTTTCTGTTCTGCTGTGGATGGGTGGCTGCTAATCTTTGTGCTTCTTTGATTTTACGTTTCCTTTGCCAAGGACTTAGCTGAAAACCTGAGTGTGAATGACATTTTTGCAGGGGATAAGAATGAGGAAAAAGAAAAGGAGATTAAGCAGGAATATGGCCAAACATGTGATTGGATTAAGAAGCGTTTGGGCGACAAAGTTGCCAGTGTTCAGATTTCAAACCGTCTTAGCTCGTCACCCTGTGTTCTTGTGTCTGGGAAGTTTGGCTGGTCTGCCAACATGGAGAGGTAAGAGGCTTCTGTGTTGCTATTTACAATTTTTAGAAATTCGTGTATTGGAACCTAAATGTTATCTTCTGAACTTTTGATTGGATCCAGATTGATGAAGGCACAAACTGTTGGTGATACCTCTAGCCTGGAGTATATGAGAGGCAGAAGGGTGTTTGAGATTAATCCCGAGCACCCAATCATTAAAAACTTAAATGTATGTTTGCACAAAGAAAGTGCTAGTTCCAATCATTTGAATACTTGACGGTTGTAGCAAATTTGATAACACTTTTAACCCTGATTTGTAGGCTGCAAGCAAGACCAACCCGGATGATGAGGATGCTATAAGAGCTATTGATCTTCTGTACAATACAGCTTTGGTATCAAGTGGTTTTACTGTGAGTATTCGTACTTGCTTTATATCTCTCGTTAAAACTGCTCTTAGGATTATAAGGGGACCAAAAATATTTGTTGGGTTGAGACACAAGATGCTACACACAACTATTATTCTCTAGGAATTTACTGTAGCCAACACCCGAAAATGACGATTTGCATCATTGCATCATTGCATGCTTGTTTGATGATGTCTGTGAGCGTCTAACCCGTTCACCTTGTACGCCTTGTTAATGCAGCCTGAAAATCCAGCAGAGCTGGGTGGAAAGATATACGAGATGATGAGTCTGGCACTCTCTGGGAAATGGTCCACACCTGCTGCCGAAATTCAGCAACCCGAACTCCGGCAACACAACCCAGATATACTAGACGCCGAGGTACAGCACCCAGGACCGCAACACAACCACCCCGAGACGGTAGAGGCCGAGGTGGTTGAGCCCGTTGAAGCTGGCAGCCAGAAATGAGGAGCACAAAGCAAGTTTCCTTTTGCTCTCTTTTTTCTCATGCACAAAATTCAGTTGGGGTAGGGTCTTAGAGGTGTAGTTCATAAAATGTGTGGACATAATTGTTAGGATATAATATTTGATGGGGCTGTTGGCAAGAAATAAGGGAGCATAAAGCAATTTTCCTGTTTTAGTTCTTACAAATTTTCAGTTGTAGGTTTCGGTGGCAGTGTTGATATATGGAGTGTTATTAATTATGGGATTACTACTAATTACTTGTTTAGTTTGTGCCTTGTTCAACTTTATTTTGTAAACCTAATCAATCTGGTGTTTACAAGTTAGTTTGAAAGTGTTATTCTATGAAACGCTTGTACAAATAAGCGGTTGTTTGCCGAGCAACCAAATGTGTGCTTTTAATTCCAAGTGTTTTTGGCTATTTAGTATTACGATCTGGTAATATTCATTTCTACTTGTAAGTAAGAGGTTTTAGATTGAATTCTCGTACAAATTTGAATTACATTATTGCTAGTTCATTGTTAAAAATAAATAAAAAATACTAAGTGTTTTTGCTTTCTACTCAAAGCACTTTTAAAAATTTTGCCAAACAATTATTTTTGAAATAGAAGTTTTTTTTTTGTTTTTTTAACAAACAATATTATTTACATAAAAAATAAAATAAAAATTCTTTTATTCTTTAAAAAACTTTTAATTCCAGCACAATTCAAATGAGCCTAAGATATTATTGAAAGACTATTTTTGAAAGTTCAACTAAATTAATGGATAAAACATTGTACATAAATAATGATACTTTCAGTTTTGATAAATTTAAAGAGACATAATAGTTTTCGTCATATTAACTTACTAATTAGTGCTAATTAATTTGTAATTTGATTGACTAAGAAATGGAGAAGGGAAATGCCTCTAGACCACGTTACATTTATTTATCTTTACCTAAAATTTATATTTTATTCCATATATATAGGCTATGTACAAAAGTCAAGCATCCCATACTTCAAATGACCATTTTAACCTCGAGAATACACGACGTTGAAAGTCTTGACCCCGCTGTCCGGGTGAAAAAACTCCATTGCGCGTTCCAAGGGTAAAATCGGAAAACAACGCCTTACAGGAGACGAATAAAAAACTTCCACAAATCTGTCTCTCCGCGTCGCTGATCTTTGTCCTCTACTGGGCAGCTGAATCTTCTCTCCGGCTTCGTCTGGTCAGCTCTCTCTCTCTCTCCCTCCGTCCCCCCCCCCCCCCATTTCTTCTGGTTGGTCGCCGAGAAAATACGGTAGAAAATGAAAGAAAATTCTTTTAGTTGCATTCATTTTACTGCTATTGATCTAGTAATTTAGCAAAACCCCCAGCACTGGACCGAGGCAAGTACTCAGATTGGGATCGGTTCCCTGACCTTTGAATTTACTGCTTAGCCTTTTAATTTTACTCTTTGTTGCTGTAATTCTCTCTCTGTACTGTGTGAGTCGTTGATTTGTATCAAATTAATCACCAGCGGAAGCAGATTTAATGGAAAAGTAGGTTTTTTCTGTGAAAAGTAAATAAATTTGGGGATTTATGTTGTGTGGGAATTGGTAAAGGTCTGCCTTTTTTGTTGTGTGTTTGTGAAATGTTCTTGTGGTTTGAAAGTTGTTTCATTTCGAAAATTTGGGAATTGGAGACTTTTTTTTTTTTTTTTTTTTTTTTCACTATAGCCTTGCTTGAAAGTTGAAATTAGCTTTAGATTGATAATGTTAGGGGCAGAAGAAAGCTTAAATTCGCTGTCTTACTTTGTTCAATTTCAGTAAAAACTAGTTCTTTTGTGATGTATAATTCTTCGGAATCACTTTGCTTTGATACTAGCTGAATCGGAATAGGAATAGTAATTATAATGTCTCGTGAGAAGTTTATATTATTAATAACTGTATTTAATCGATGCCGTAGAAACTAGATGATATGCTTCTCGCAGCAGCTTGCCTAATCACAATAAGCTAATCGAGTTTCTTGTAGTTGAAAATGCGTTCTTACAGATATTTGTAATTGTTTATGTGTGCATGCACATGTGTTTTCTTTTGGTGGTGCTGCATGCGTGTTGCTTCTTCGCAACAATAAGAAGTGCTGAATGCGTGTTGCTTCTTCGCAACAATAAGAAACCTTCTTGTGACAAGTTACTTTTAAAGAAATTGAACCTCTCTCTATTTGGTTGTTATGGAGGATATCTTTTTTGCTCCTGCACATTTCTCTCGTCAGATATCAGAATATGCGTTTGTCATGACATTTTTCAAAAGATTTTAAGTTTTATGGTACTGAATACTGATGGTGATGGTGGTACTTCTTTTGCCACAGTCGTATATAAGGGGGAACTGGTGGATGGGTACATCATCTGGTTCCAATATACACCAACAGCCTTCATCAAGAATGCTTCCTCCACGTCAGCAACCACGAGCAGGGGGACTACAAACCTCACTGTCCCTTGTATCTTCAGATCCTCGGCTTTCCCCAGAAGAACCCAGATCAAATTCTGATCATAGACGTGAGTCCCCTACCGAGAGTGCCAGTTCTCGAGAAACCTGGCCTACTGCTGATGCCATAATGGCAAAGAAGATGGAAAATGGGAAAGCAGAAAATGATTGCCCTGAACAATCAGTTATTCGCCGTGTTTCCAGTGCTGATAAGATATCTCTTCGAGATATAGCAAGAGAGCGAGTTGATATAATCACTGAAAAGATGCATCACCTACCTGATGAGTTTCATGAAGAATTGAAGAACAACCTCCGAGTCATCCTTGATGGAAATGGTGGTTCGCAGCAGAGAGAAGAATTTTTTGTTTTGCAGAAACTTGTTCAGAGTAGAGCAGACTTAACGGCTAAGACATTGATCAGAGCACACAGAGTGCAGCTTGAAATCCTTGTTGCAATAAATACTGGGATTCTGGCATTCTTGCATCCAAATATCAGTCTCTCTCAAACTTCCTTAATTGAAGTTTTCATGTACAAGAGATGCAGAAATATAGCATGCCAAAACCAGATTCCAGCTGATGATTGTACCTGTGAGATATGTACGAAAAGAAATGGTTTCTGTAATCTTTGCATGTGTGTAATATGTAACAAGTTCGATTTTGAAGTGAACACTTGCCGTTGGGTTGGTTGTGATTTGTGTTCACATTGGACTCACACTGACTGTGCTATTCGTGATGGTCTAATAAGCATGGGAGCCTCTGGTAAGAGCGGAGCAGGGCCATCCGAAATGCTTTTCAGGTGTCGAGCTTGCAGTCGAACATCTGAGCTATTGGGCTGGGTCAAAGATGTTTTTCAACACTGCGCTCCTGCCTGGGATCGGGAGGCTCTGACAAGGGAGCTTGATTTTGTTAGTAGGATTTTTCATGGGAGCAAAGACACCCGAGGGCAAAAACTCTTTTGTAAGTGTGAGGATCTCAAGGAAAAAATAAAAAGTGGACTTGCAGATTCAACAGCAGCCTGCAGAGCAATATTGATGTTTTTCCAAGGTACAGAATTGTTTGAAGCATTTTATTTTATTTTATTTTCCTCGTGGTGTCAAATTCGGTATGCTTCTTAGGGAAAAGATGTATTGTGGTACTGTCAAGTCTTGTGGAATAGTATTCCACTCCAACCATAGGACGAATTTTTGTGGAATTTTAGTTTATGTTGCAGTATCTGCATACTTTGCTGTCATACTTTTATTTTATCTTTAATCTATGTCATCCTGATTTGAAGTTTTTTTATTTTTATGAAGAGCTTGAGGGAGACTCTCCAAAGAGCCTGGAAAACGGGGAAAGTGGACGGCTAATAGCACCACAGGAGGCTTGTAATCAAATCGCTGAAGTGGTGCAGGAGGCCATAAGGAAGATGGAAATGGTTGCTGATGAGAAGATGAGAATGTATAAGAAATCCCGAATGGCTGTTGAGGCTTGTGACAGGGAACTCCAGGACAAGGCCAGAGAAGTTCAAGAGCTAAAGCTTGAGAGGCAAAAAAAGAAGAGTCAAATTGAAGAGCTGGAGAAAATTGTGCGGCTCAAACATGCAGAGGCTGATATGTTCCAACTCAAGGCCAATGAGGCAAAACGAGAGGCTGACAGGCTTCAGAGGATCGCTCTTGCCAAGTCAGATAAATCAGAGGAAGAATATGCCAACAGTTACTTAAAGCAACGGTTGAGTGAAGCCGAGGCTGAAAAGCAGTATCTTTTTGAGAAGATGAAACTGCAAGAGAGTTCGCGGGCATCCCAGAACAGTGGCGGCGGCGGTAGTGACCCTTCTCAGTTGCTGTTGTACTCGAAAATGCATGATATGATGCCAAACGAACGCCATCCTTTCAGAAAAAATCCCTGAGGAGTGATTTCTAGTATGTACTGTATTATTTTAACTTCAACACTAGTAATTTTACCTTCTTTCGTGAACTGGTTTGAACGCGATGACACGCTTGTTTAATATGACTTGTGTGCCCTGTGTCCATTTTTATTGCATCTATATCTATGAAGCTTGATAGTTAAAGCAATCTGTTATATACTTGTATGTCCTACTGTTCTTAGAGAAAATGTGGCAGTAAACAGAATGAGGTCCTTTATTATTGTTTTCTTCATTACATTGTTTACCTCAAGAAGTGGACAGAAGTTAAAACTTCGTCGACTATTTATCCGAACATAACTGAACTTGCTACGTGCTTTATTCGTAGCTCAGCGCTGTTTTGGCACCGTCTTTAGGTCAGTGACCGGAGAAGGTGACCGGAGAAAGCCTTGTTATCTTTATTTCGGTAAACCATGAAACTGGGAGCACGAAGATTGATGGGTAAGGAGACTGGGATGAGCATGAAGGTCGTTGAACGTCATTGTGGTGCTAATACCATGACACCTAATTGTAGAGCTTACAGAGACATTTGGAGTGATAATTTTAGCGTTGTTTTTTAATAGGCTTGATCTTTTGGACTTGGTGAAGGTGATGATCTTGCTGGGGATGTTCGACGGAACCAGAGTTCCATTCGGAAAACGCAAAAGATCTAGTGCGGTCGGTATTGAATGGCTGAGGATGAATTCATGGAGTTGGTCCGGTGTGATTGCAGCTTCCGAAATTTCGTGATCATTTGGCATGAGGAAAGTTATGTCGGAATATAAACATGCAAGACTCATTTTAATCCCCATTTCGGTACACATATCTACGAGGACAAATTTCTTTTTTTTTTTTTAAATACAAGCTATAATGAGGATGGAAAAATCAAGATACAAGCGATGATGGGGATGGGAAAATCAATCTCGCGACCTCGAGTGCAGTTGGTATTTGTTTAAGCTGCTGATGTAGGGCTGGTATTAAATTTATAGCATGGTTTTTGCATATAGAAAACTTCATTTTAATCTTTGACAAATATGACTTTTAGATTAAAATTATGAATAAAATCAAAATCTAATTTTAGTCCCTTGATACATTAATAACCTCATTTATTAATTATATTTTGATTTTTTAATTATTTCTTTTTTTTTTCTAATTTTTAATGTATTAATTTTATTTTATTATAATTTTCATTTTCATTTCATTTAGTGTAATATATTTTGTTGTAAACATTTAGATAAACTAATTTTTGTTATACAATATATTTCGATGTACTTTGTCTTCTTCATTTAGGTACATTAAATTCATTATAATACATTTCGGTGAATACATTTCGGTACACACATTTAGGTACATTAATTTAATATAATACATTTCGGTTCATATATTTCGGTACATACATTTCGGTACTAACATTTAAATACATTAGTTCAATATAATACATTTCGGTACACATATTTCGGTACTAACATTTAGGTACATTAATTAAGTCTTTCAAGTTTGAAGAATGTTGAATAAAATTAATAAATTAAAAAACTCTTTTTTGGTCAAAAAAATAAATTAAAAATTTTATATTAATAAATTTAAATATTTAATGGGAGACATTAAATAAAATGCACATAATTATTTTGAATTAAGGATACATCAAGGGTGTCACATCCCGGCCCGAACCCCCGCCACATCTCAGGCTCGACTCCACCATAGCACAATATTGTCCACTTTGGGCCCCGACCACGCCCTCACGGTTTTGTTTCTAGGAACTCCTAAGTTAAGCGAGTAACGTGCGAGAGCATTCCCATGATGGGTGACCCATTGGGAAGTTTTTGGGGGCCCGGGCCGGGATGTGACAAAGGGATTATAATCAATATATAATCTAACACCAGATTTATTTTAAATTTCAATATTCTTGAATGATTAAAGTTATAAAAATAAAAAAATAAAAATAATAAAAAAAACCCTTTTGCATAATTGCATTTCATGCTTTTTGGCATAAAAATATTGTTTTCTGTCTACGAAGACAAATTTGACTGCCACGTTATCATTTAATAATCAATTGAACAAAATTTATAACAATTGTATGACATTTGTACATGAGCTATTGTATTTAATTGGAAATTGTATGAAATCAGAAAATGTAAGAAATTGAAATTGGACGAAAATTTGAGAAGGCAAAATGTAAGTTACCTTAACAAAATTTCTATTTACGAGCAAATAATGATTTACTAACACACAAGAATGAATAGATAAGTGGGTCCGGTGTTGAAAATGTGTCTTCCATTCCAAATTTAACAAGGTATTGTTACAAAAAAAAAATGAACAATTTATGAATAAATAATAAATCGAGGATTGCCTTAGTGGTTATGACACTTCTCTCTAACTCATCGTATCTCAAAACATAAACTCTTGTCTTCTCCTTAATATAACTTATAATAATATCGCTTATAACAAATAAAAAATGAAAGCGAGACCAATCTTCTTCAACATAAGAAAATGTCAAGCCTTGAACTTCAATTTGGCTGCATTACAAAGTTGGAATTTGAAGCTAAACTTTGACCAAATAAATAAATAGGTCCATATCCATGTACTATCCATATAGTTGAGGACAAAATTGGAGATTGCAAATCTTCTATAAAATGGACTTGGGTACGAAGACTGACCCAATTTAGAGAGATACGTTGCCCTTCAACATTGACACTACACCAGAATTTTCAAGCTCTTTGTGTTTGGATTAATTAAATTTGTCACTTTCAACTTGATCCTTCATATTAAGTAAGCGTAATAGAGCTGATTCTTGCAACGTATTGACATGACTAGATAAAACTTCAGTAAGATCGTCATACCACGTCATTACATTAATGGATGATGATATAATCACATAGGGGAATTATCCTCTAATTAAATTATATTCTAAAAGTTTTTTTTTTTTTTTTTTTACCCGGATAGGAAAAGAAAAATTAGTAAATTACAAAGAAAAGCCCATCGAAAAACAAAGTTACTAAAGTCCAAAAGCCAAGCTAAACGCGCCTTAACAAGAAGAGTCTACCTCCAAGACAAATTATCAGAAGAAGACGGACCAAAACTAACAAGAGCATCCGCATACAAAATTTGTAATACATTTAATTAATTAATTAATACTTGGTATGAAATAATGAAAGATGGATTGGGTGCCGGTAATGTGAAATTTAGAACAATACTACTCATTACCTGAAAGCTAGCTATTTGGACATTCTTTTGGCCATGGGAATTCCTGTATTATAAATCAATCCTTCAAAACACCACGGGGTGGTTTAGTGGGTGGAGCAAATTTCAGGCTCATATTTCACATAGTATATTTTAGGTTCGATTTTGAACGTTGGTGAATGATGAATGACACGATGGTGACAAAGAGGAGGCTGACATGCCTCCTGACCCCAGAAATAATAAATTATCATAACAAACCCATCAGCTAGTCCTTTAAAAACCAATGAAGTCACTTCAAATTAGTAGTTCGAATCCAATTAGAATAATTGCAAGAACACATCATACAAGTGCACGGATTGGGCGATGTTGTAACTTGAATGTTGAACTATCATTATCGTATTCTAACATGTATTTATTCTTTATGTTATTGTTATAAAATAATTGGGACATGACATCAATGGGAAAGAGGCCAGGGTGACATTTATATTTGAAATAGGTAGGTAGGTAAGCCATGGTGTTTTATTTTATGTGATTATTGTTTGAGTTGTTGGAAGAGTTTGAATGGTTTTGGAGACAACTAAAATTAATCATTAATAAATGAGTGAGTAAACAACCAATGCATGTACAAAAATGATGGGTGTATGAATATTTAAGATTAGAAAATAAATAGTGTTAGAGAGGAATAAATATAAGTTGAGGTTTGCAACATAAGATTTTTACTTGTATTTCATAGTTCAATTATTTAAATTTAATGTTAATAAAAGTTGAGATTGTACCACAAAACCACTATCGGGGATAGAAATAGAATATGAAACTGTAAGTTCCCAAGCAATGGAGGAGCCCAGGGCTCTCACCTCGTGCCTATTGAAGAATGAGCCAAATTGGCAATATAAGGAGTAACTCAACTTCTTATAAGCCCTTGCAATGTTTTTCCTTTCACTAATGTGGGACTGTTTTATCATCATGTACTCACAACTAATTCATTCAAAGTGCTACATATGCATATATAGGCAAGGTGCAAAAGTTGTAGCTCAAGTGGTTCTAGGATTTGTTTGGGACTTCTTTCGTTACGGCAAAATCACTTTTTGACAACCAAAAACACATCTCTAACTATACTTTTGAAGAAACTTATAAGTGATTTAGGGTGATATAAACATTTTATCGAGAAAGTGCTTCATTGCTTTTTTAAGAAACACTTTAATTTTTAATAAATGCTTCAGTGTAATGTTAATAAAAACATTTTTAACAAAAAGGTTTATGACCATACATTCTTTTCTTCAAAAGCAATCTTAGACGAGCTCTAAGACTATTTATTATTGCACTCAAAATCCTATCTTCACCTTCCCCTTCCCTAAGTATTTGCGTCAAGCTTGGTGTTCTTATTATTATTATTTTTTAATCTCATTTTTTCCCATTTTTCTTTATAACAGAAGATTTTTATTTTATTTATTTTGTCTAAATTATATCAAGTTCAAATTTGAAACACATTTTCATGTTGCCTCAAATAATACAAAAATATGATCTCATATATCATGTTGCCAATGACCCATTCAAACTGACATCATACTTCACCTACAAAATAATTAACACCCATAAAAAAATAATAAATAATAAAAAAATAAAAAAACCTTTCACATAAATTGTACACTCACCTATTAGGCATCTATTTTAGGTTGCAAACTTGCAATGGCAGTTTATTGGGTTCATATTCAAAGCCCTGCAATGTTAACCACTCTTCAGATGATGCCTATTTTTAGGCTTTCAAGTTGCATGTGGTTCAATATCCTAATAAATAATGTGTTGAATTTATGTTCATGCGTTCCAAGTTCGAAACTCTCTACTCTCTTAAATTAATGTAATTATTTTGAACTCTCCCCCTCTTTTAATAATATAAAAGTAAAAAAAAGCCCCTCAGGTTATGCAATACTATTGGATCCTTGTATTTTTGGTAATCGTTTTAAATTGAGATTAACAGAAAATCTGTTGAGCTGCAAACAATTAAGTATAAAAATCTGACAAACCTCCAAGCTTAGCATGTTGCCCGGTAGCCGTTTGGCACCTAAATTAATTCTATGCCTTTTTAAGCAAATGGGAGAAGGACTTGCATGACAATTACATAGTTTTCGTAATGTTACATGTTAAAGATACAATGTTATGTGTAGATTTTATTTAATATGACGTCGTATCATTATTAAGAGTTGCTACAATAACAATAAATTTGAAACATGTACGCTGCTCTCGAAATGAAAAAGACCTTAATAAATATTTTCGTGGACATTTACCAACAACTAAAAATGTTTTGGTGGACGTTAAAGTGGGCTATAGGAGCCTATAAAATCATACAAAGCAATGGCTATTAGATTTTTGGAGTAATTTAAAGTGGATATTATTTGTAGTGCTTTGAGACATCTTTTTAGATTAAAGTCTAAATAATTAAGAAAGATAACCTAATGTCGTATTATGTATCATGATTAACATTCATGGGACTGCAGAACAATCTTTTTTCCAGCGTACCCCACCATGCACCTGCCCTCACATGCCACGCAAAAGTTGATCAACCTACTACAACTTTCTTAGAAAGATAGAACATTTTTATTATTAAAGTTAATCATCCATTTAAATTGGTTATTTGAAGGCTTAATTACCTTAATTAACCGGAGTAGAACACCATAATCCAAAAGTTATTCTCTATAAATATTCTCTGCAAACCAAATAAATTAAGCATCTCGTCTTAACACGTATAACTTGACATTCCAAAAGTGATTCTCACATATCAACATGAATATTATGTATTCAAATGTTCTAGAGTAACTAGAAAATGTCCTGGCGGGCGACTACATAGAGTGATCCCAAGCTAAGTCAATAAGATTCTCCGCTTTGCAATGGTTGGGAAGGAAGGAGAAGACGTTTATCGTACGCAACCTACTTTCCCTTGCTTTGCAGAAAAGTCTTTTTCACAATTTGAACTCATAATGTTTCGATCATAAATTAACAATCTTTCCGTTGCACAAAAGCTCGCCCTCAACTGCAGCTTCTCATAATTTCTTGATTGGTTTCGTTTGTTTTGGTTACCATAAGCTTAAGTAGGAAAGATGCTTGGATAAGTGTCCTACCTTTGGTTACCACGGATAACTTGACATTCCAAAAGTGATTCTTACATATCAACATGAATATTATGTATTCAAATGTTCTAGAGTAACGAGACCATGAATATTATGTATTCAAATGTTCTAGAGTATCGAGAAAATGTCCCGACGGGTGACTCTATAGGATGATCTCAAACTAATAAGGTTTTCAGTTTTGCTATGATCAGAGGAAGGGAGGAGACGTCTATCGTATGCAATTTTATTCTTATTTTACATAAAAAAAATATTTTCCCGACTCAAACTCGTGATCTCTCTATCACAAATTAACGACTTTTTCGTTGCATAAAGGTTCACCCTTGACTGCATGAGAGGAGCTTCTCATAATTTCTTGATTGTTTTCGTTTGTTTTGGTTACCATAAGTGTTCAAGTAGGAAAGATGCTTGGAAAAGTGTACTACCTTCTTGGATTGTTTTAAGGGTTTTGCTTTTGGGCAAAGGAACGCATGGGCATATGGCTTTTCCCCGAAGTGACATTGCCATCGCCATCAAGCTATCAAGTTGTCAATAGTGGGACATGGGATTAAAAAGTGAACATCTAATCATGTACATGCCATATACAAACATGTCCAATAATTTCAACCAACTCTTCAACTACGTTACCGCAACAATCCCATGGGAGTCAAGAAACGCCTAGATATAGTGGTGCAAGTTGAATCTCGAATCTAAATTTGACCCAATTAAGTTCAAATAAACTCAATCTAAATTTCATAGTTTCGACTTGCTAGATATTTATGTTTGTTCACCAACTATTCTTTATGAAACTTAGATTGAGTTTATTTGAACTTAATTGGGTCAAATTTAAATTCGAGATTCAACTTGCACCACCATATATAGGACTCTCATGGTGGATTGTTGTAGCACTTAAGGAACATATGGATCATATCATTTATTTATATCATAATCTGTAAGATGATAATATTGTGTTGCGGTGTTTATGTACACTAAATTTATCCTCACAGGGTTGCTCATACAAATAAAACATGGCAAATTTAATTATGAAAACAAGATAAAGCAACTGGCAACATAATTTTTAGAGAAAACTCATATGAGAACTTCTCAATGGGTCACCCATCCTGAGAATTCTCTAACTCGCTTAACTTCAGAGTTCCTACGGAACACGAAGCCAGTGAGCTCCCAAAATGCCTTGTGCTAGATAGAGATGAGAATATACATATAAGGCTTACATGATCCATAGAGATGAGAATATACATATAAGGCTTACATGATCCATTCCCCTAAACGATGTGGGATGTTACAATCTCTTTAATAATAAAATTTACTATAGAAATTAAATCTCTTTAACTATTTTTTCTTATTTCATTTACTTTTTATTATTTATTCTTCTTCTTCTTCTTCTTCTTCTTGCCGCTCTAGACCCACTCATAGATTTTATTTTTTATAAACAACCTATATGACAAAAAAAATTTCTTCTTATAATCAGCATTTTTAGAGATTTATGTGTCTTGCGTATATGTATATTTTGTACTTTTTAGTTAGGTACATATCTTGCTTAGAGATATATTACTCATTCATGTATTTATTTCTTGAGTTAAGTCATATGTCTTGTACATGAATTTATGTTAGTATATTAGTTTTTAGGTTATATGGCCAAAGGTCAATAAAATCTTTACTAATTAATGATATATCATCTGTCAAAACAGGCTGCCGACTCCCACCTAGATTCCAATTAAAGGTCATAGTTGCCAAGAAAGTAGAGAGAAACTAAGCTCTTACCTATGAGAAAGATACCACCGAGAGAGGAAAGAGGGACTTCCATGAAGTGAGGGAGCTCAAGCAGGCCTTTCCTGGAAAGGAAGTAGACGACAAGAACCTAGTGATGGAAAAAAAGAATCAGGAAATAAACATTGCAACGTAGTGTATGAATCAAAATGAAAAAAGAAAAAGAAAAAAAAGAACTAGAAAACGGACACGACATTGCAGTGTCTGAATCCAAATGTAAAGTAATGTAAAATACAGAAACAAGAAACGAACAATGTATTGCAGTTTTCTAAATTCAAATGTAAAAGTCATGAGTTGAGCGATGTGTGAAGCGCATGAGGTAATGGAAAAAACAAAATCAGAAAACAGACACTACAACGCAACATTTGAATCCAAATGTAAAAAATAGAACCACGAAACAAACATTGTAATGCAGTGTCTGATTCATATTGATCTATTTCAAAAAATAAAAAAATATGAGAAACATGGTGATTTTAAGTAGGTGCTAGCTGTGGTGGTAAATTTTGTAATTTTTGTATATTTTGAATGCATTGAAGTATTATAATACATAATTGACCTATTTATAATTAACATAAATATTGTTGATATATTGTTAATATTGTAATTTTTTATTAATTTTATACAGAATCACCCTTAAATATTTGTTCAACGATATTAAGTAAACTGAAAATAAATCAATTTTCAAATATTCAAAATTCAAAAATACAAACAAACAGATGTACGGAATTAGAAGATTTTAATTTAGTATAAATAAAATAGTAGGGAAAAAGTAAAACTGTAAACTTAATAGTTATGTTGATTTTTTTATCCAAATCTAAATGCCCCTAATTTTTAAATAGACAAGAAAAAAGCTTCATAAACTAAAGTCAACATCACCTTCTGTTCGTATTTGTTTCTAGCGCAACAGACACATGCGTTTGGCCACTCGACATGAAACTACAATGTTACCCTCGTACTTGAACTAAAATAGCAAAGTTGTGGCCCAAGAAAAGTAGACTAGAGAGGCCTTTTGGTAATTTCGTGAGGAATAAAAAACAAAAACTTGCTGTAGATACATACGGTTTTAAGCTATGACCGAACAGAAACGTGGCGGGACCCGTTTACGACGCTGATGACGTGTCGCCTTTAGATTCTTCCCGGGTTTTTCCTCGGGGGAGTTTGATAGGGTGCGAGCAAAAGTCGGAAAAGATGGAAATGTTACTTGTCAGAAGCAGCTGTCGTGGCCCCCACTTCTTCTCGTCGCGACCCTCGACGATCTGAGCTCAAAATCGGAGCCGAGGATTTGGAGTTTGGAGCCTAGTCCGCCGCTAAAGCCATGTGCGGTTGAGTAACCTATTTTTCGTTCAGAGCAGATTAGTTGGGAATTTGATGCTCTGTGGTGAAAGGTTTAGTTGCTAAAGCAGTTGCAAAATAAAATAACCACCTAGAATTTGTTTATTTATTTATTTTATTTTATATTTTTGTAGTGAACTATGTAGAAGTCGATAACCAAAAATAGAGATGACTAGAAGGGTAATAGTCAGTATGAATTATCTTTGTTTATGACTATATTCGAAATTACTCTAATTTATAAATAGATATAAAACATAGTTGTAATGTGACGAACATTATGCTTTAATCAACTAGTCTAATTCACGTCTGCATTATTATTCATATTTTTTAGCATCAACTTTGTATAAATATATATATAGAGTTGGCTTGGTTTTCGGTTTTTGTTTAAGATGCAAAATAAGTTTAGAAGTCCACGTAACAATGAGAGAAATGTTATGCTAGCTCTTCCGCCCTCATCCTCCTCTCCGCCGCCTCCGTCTACATCTTCTATCTTGTGGTCCACCCCAAGTCCTCAACTACTCAATCCATAACATTGCATTCAGAGGATTCAACTTGACGGTGTTGTCTCCTTCCTCCGCCATCTCACCAGAGATCCAGGTCACCATTCAAGCCCAAAACACCAACAAGAAGATCATAATCTACTACGGGAAAAAAGGCTCTGTCGAACTCTTCAACTTAACTTTTTTAGTTTTTGATTAGTTTAGAAAAGTTACATACCAAACAAGGTTTTAAATTTAAAAATTTTAAATCAAAACATGTGTTTTTAGGAAAAAAAATCAAAATTTTGAATTTCATTATCAAGTTAGATACCGAACAAACTCTTACAATCGAAGACAAAATATGCAAATTGTATAATAATATCTTTTGCTAATGCTTTGTGCAGTGTATGATGCATAACAAACAGTTGTCATATGATTAAAAAGAGTCCAACATCTCTCATATTACCTAGGAATAAAAAAGGTTAGAAATCAATAGTTAAAATCATTAACAAGAGTGCCCATCAAAGTAAATCTTCATTGGGAGAAGAATAATACATTACACACACATACACATAGACTCATAGACTCATAGACTTGGTGGTGGGTCCAAGTCATGAAGTAATAATTGAGCCTTTAAAATGTGTTGCCCATATACTATGAGGATGCATTTCCAACAGTGAAGCACTTGATGCCATTATGTCAAAGTGGCTTCAAGCATCTCCCTTCTTCTTTCCTTTTTAATTATATTTTAATCCTTACTACAAGGATGTTTGAACTTAAATCGACCTTTACCCTAGCTCCACTGATGCTCTTATGCGCATCAATTCTTAGCCGCTCACTCGTGAAAATAATATGAATAAAAAGAATTTTAGCCGCTTACCCATGAAAAATAATGTGGAAAAGAGGATTTTAAGTCACCATTTCGTGCTATTTAAGAAAAGTATTTTGCTAATTGTTAGATTGAATATTACAGAGTGTAATGATGATCACATAATTTTTTCTTCTCTTCGGCTCCTACATATTTTTCTTTTTTTTAACGGTTAGATTAGATAAGTCAAACGAAAATAACGAATATGATTAAATATGATATGTAGAGAAAAACAAAATAAGCATAGTTATTATTCCTCAATCACAAAAAAACATGAAATAAAGAGAAGCATGAGCCGACTTTTGATACATGTAAATTACGCATAAAATATGTCTAAAGTTGTTAATATTCGACAAACAAGCACAATTTTTATTGATACAATTGCTCTTAAAGGAGGGAGCAATTGAAACATGACCGTACACGTGTCGGTAGATGTTTTTAATCACTTGAATTATTGACATAGATTTTAAAAACAAACAAAGCCAAAGAAGAAAAATACAAACTAAGGTGAAAAGAAGGTAAAAATAAAATGGACAAGGTCAATGCCTGAAGAATATCATATCTTGTCCACTTCCGAAGATAAGACCTATGATATCTGCTTGTTTACTCAAAATAGATACTAGTAAGGCCAAAAAAGTAGGGGAAAGAGTTGTACAATATGGAAGAGTTTGATGACTTTTTTTTGGTAGGGTAGCGTTTTTGGCACATTACTTTTTACTTTTTACACATTACTGTTAATTTTTATCTATTGATATTTTTCAATTCATTTAATCAGAAGGTCGGAAATTGAGAGAAATATGTGAGAGATAAAAATAGGTGTGTGGATAGCACCACCCTTTTGGTATAGACCATTTTTTTGAGTAATGCTATAAACATATCTATTTTTACTTCTTACACACTCCTCTCTTCTCGACCGTTGGATTGAAGAAGATCAATGATAAAAAAAATTGATAAAGATGTGCGAGAGAAAAAAAATAAGTGTGAATAGACCGTATTAATACTTAAAGAAAAATAAAATAGCTTCTAATGATGGTCAAACTAATCATGTTTTTAATTTTTTTTATTACACTAAAACAGTGGTTTTTGTTTTAATCAAATTATTCCATTGTATTGCATTGGACGGGTAGGGTATGCCGGCAAACATTTTCATGTAGATGCCCACATCATTAAAATACACCCTTAATTTAATTAAGAATCTTTACACAAATGGTGTACCCATTAACTCTTTCCCCCATTTACTTGCCCCTTTTATTCTAAAATACTAGACTTGCACAAATTTTTAAAATTTTTAAATTTCATATTTTCTATCACCAAATAACGTGAACGGTAAAATAAAACAATACTAGAACTTAAATTTCAAAATTTGTTTTGTTTTTGTCATATTATTCCGAAGAAACAAAAGAAGGACACTACGTAACTGCTGAAAGTTCAGCAACAACTCTTGTTGTACTCAATTATATTTGGACACGTGTCCAATCTGTGTCTACAATTTTAATTATTTGAATACGTGTACTTTCGGCAGCCAAGTAGTGTCCACAAAAGAAAGAGGAAAAAATGGAAAAAGAAACTAGGAAGTTTGAGTGGAAGCTTATCCTCTCTCTCACAAAATAAATATAGAGATTGGTGCTGTCCGCACACACCTCTCAATATTTAGCTGTCGGATTGGACGAATTAACAATTATCAAATAACAAAAATTAATGTGAAGAAAGGAAAAAAAGATGCGTAAATAGCAATACGTGTGTATATATATACATAAATATATTATATATTGTAAGTCCGTAGATCTGCATCGCAGCGGTGAGCAGACACATCTTTAAACACTGAAGGGTGCAGTCAACTCTTACAAAAAGTAAGAGAGTCCCCAGAAAAGAAAAAGAAGGGGAAATTAATAAATTAAATAGCTTTAAATAATGTTATTTAGTATTACGATTTAATAATATTTTTCTTGATTTGTAAGTGCGGTAATGTTTTATGTTTAAATCTCGTCAAAGGTAGATTTAAACTACATTATTATTAGTTCATTGTAAGATTAAGTTCGTTGTAAAAAAAAAAAATAGTGAATATTGGAAAACCTGTGTTTATTATTATGGTATTTTTGGTAATGTTGGGTTTTTCTAAAGCTTCCCCCACTAGATGATGAGATAATGATGTCCCCAAACCTCAAATCAAAATGCTTGACGCCAACCTGAATAGTGAGAATAAGGAAGTGATTGTGGGTCCCTACTTGTCCGATTTTCGAGTCGTGTAATATGTCGAATTCGAAAATTGGCTACATAGTGTGGATATTTTAACGAGTTTTGAGTCATATAACATGTTTGAAATCGCCAAACACTGCAAGTTTTGAGTCATTTAATTCATTATTTAGTTAAGTTAAAATTCTATAAATATTTGTGCTTGTTTTGAGTTATATACTATGTCGTGTCTAAAACCGCCACCCGATCTGTGGGTTTAGAAAAGAGGAAAGAAGCCATATTTTCTCACTCTGATAATTGGTTCCAGTTGGAATTCTAGAGAAACCAACACCGGTCCAATCAAATTTTCCTTTATTTTGGGTGCAGGGTTTTTTTAGTCTGTGAGAAAAATTGCCAATAGCACTAACGGTGCTTTCTCAAATGAAAAACACTCACATTCTGAATGCTTATTTTAGCATGTGGTGTTACGAATTTGATCTTCTAGAGAGACATCTAAGTCAATTTAATGACGTTATAACGACACTGCAACAACAACAATCTGATATCATAACGACAATAATTTAACGCTATAATGACACGGTAATAACATCAACAAAATCGAGTAACATGCAACCCAGGGCGGTCTCTATGGACTGTTAGAGTGTTGTTATAGTGTCGTTATGGCCTAAAATATAATTGCTGAATGATCGTTACGACGTCATTAAATTAAAAAGGAAAACTAATGAAAAAATGTTTGAAAACTTTGAGTTTTAACGATAAGAACAAAATAAAAGGTAAAGTGAATAGTACCAGGATTGACTTTTTAGTGTAAAAATGTGATTTTTCTTTAAAGTAAACAGTATCAAAAGTATTTCGTTAAAGTTCTCTAAATTAAATCGGATGTCTCTAGACTTGATATTCAAAGGGTAATATAGTAAAATTAAAAAAAATAGTATGTTTGATTGAATTTAAAAAAGTGAGTGCTTTTACCAATTTTTGCAAATAGAAAATGCATCACTCTTGATGCTCCTTTTTGGGTTCACAGAATTGTGGGTGGTAGAAACTAGAAAGAGCAAGAAAGGCTATTTGTTTCCTCTTATCTCCTTAATGATATCTTCACAGGTTGCCCAAATAATAACAGTGCTTTGGCTCATCAACTTGTTGGTTTGCATGATTGGTAGCCCCCCTTTTAGAGAAAAAAAGTAGTAAATTTGATGGGTTTTTCATGCTTCCCAGATGTAAAGATTTGAACTTGAAAGTGAAAAGGCAGTGGAATTTGGAGCTCGGTTCCTGAAGGTTGAAGTGGGTTCGATGAAATTTCACATCTTTTTTCAGATTTTTCAGTAAAGCATTGTTCTTGATGTGTTTCCTGAACTGGGTTTGCTGAAAGTTTGCTGGGTTTGCTGAAGATTTTACTGGGTTTTCAGCATTTGGTGGTCAGATTTTGATGACTAGTTGTGCTGAAGCTTTCAGAAATCTCCGTGGAGTTACATTAGCATGTATCTGAATTGTAGGGTATCCTCTGGTTTTAATGGCAGATTGCCCTTCAATCTTGACTTGAACAAGGCAATGGAGACTTTGCATGGGACTAGCTGTACCAGAAGATGGAGAGGAAAGGTCCTATTTCTGGGGCTTCTGGGTTTTGTAACAATCATTTGGGGTTTCTTGAGTTTCAATGATGGAAGTTTGGGGATGAGAGAGAAAGCTCCAGATATGGGTGGAGAGAAAGCTTGCATCCTGCAGCAGCATTTCAATGTCAGCAAGTCCCAACTTCTCGCTTTCGCTTCGTTGTTCTCTGAATCAGATCAGGTGATGTGCTCATGGTTCTTCTTAAACTTGCATCTATAAGCACTTGCTTTTGCTTTTCTCCTTTAGTTTGTTTGGTTTTGCAGCTTCTAATGGTTGATAAAGTGCTTTTCTTTAGAAATTTCTTGTTTTGGTTATGAATTGGACTGGACAGACCGCTTTGAATTCGAGCGAAGCGAAAACATGTTAACTGAATTCAAGAAATTGTCTTCTCTTCTGGTTTTTGGATATCCAGAAGTTGGATTAAAATCAATTTTGTTATCTTTTGTGTATTTGTTCTAGCTTAATCGATTAATCCCTTTAATACAAGTAGTTTCGAGCCGTATCCATATACTTAGTATTCTTCCTGTTCCGAATTCAGATTTATGATGGATTACTGGTTTTTCGATAACTGTCAGCTGACATAATTTGATGAATCTATTGTAGTTCAATACTCCACATATGTAGGATATATAGTCCGCCCAAAAAGATTGTGTATCAACTATCCGTTATAGCGTTATTTTATGATGCTTTAGCTTTACTTTTCTAGTAAACCATAGTAATTGAATAGTGAACTTTTGATCGATTGATTTCACCACTTATTTTTCCGGTCAGATGATAAGTTATCATATGCAAGGTACTTGAGACCGTCTCTGTGTATTAAGAGGGGAAACCTGCATAGTTACGAGAAAAAGCTTTTATGTGCCCCCATTTTTCTACTTCTTCTCACTAGTCTCCATGTGTTACAGATAGCATCCCTTGAATGTACCAAAGAACCAGGACCGGGTATGATGTTTGGTAATGTCATTTCCTGTTATCTGAAGGTGCTATGTTCAGATGAGGAGTTTCAGAAGCGACATAAATGGGCAGCAGAAAATGAAGAAGCCAAGGACCAATGCCTGGTTCAAGATGAGAACATCCGCAGGAAGTGTGATGTATCATTGCTGGAGGACACATCCCCAACATGCACTGTGCAATCTACAGTTTCAGCTAATAGGATTTGTGAAAAGGTATAACTTTGATGCTTAGACTGAACTATGGATGTGTCAAATTGTCAATGTTACAATTTAGGTTCCATTATTAGCATAGATGTTATAGCTACTGAGTACTTTACGTGAGTCACGTCAACCCCTTTCCGTACACATTAAAGGGGGAAACAGAAAATGTTAGCAAGGTTCAACTCTGGAAAAGCTCAAAAACTGAATATGTATGAAGAGTCGAATGATCAAATGAAGAAATATTCTTTGACAGATTTCCTGTAGGATTCACAATTGGTTTTTTCTTTTCTTATTTGAGTTGGTGCTGTGATGCCATGCCAGGACCATATGTCTGATATGCACACTATAATCCTAATTTGTGTGTTTTGGTGTGTGAAGATGTAATTGGGATGGCTTTTCTGTGCAAAAACTCTACTATTTAATTTAAATAGTTTGTATCCATGTTATTAGTCTGGAAAAAACAAATGCAAACCAAAACTCATCAGAGATGGTTCAAAATAACTAAGTGTTTTGGTTGTGTTTTTTCTCTGATTATAACAATTTGGATTCGGTGGTGCAGGAGGAGTGTGCAAAAGAGAACTCTCAGATGCTTTGTACTCTGGTAATACAATGTTGGTGGGCGTTTGTTGGAATGATCATGTGTTACAAACTGTCTGGTTTTTCTATGAAATTGTGGAGGAATAAAAAACAGAAGTTGGTTCAAAAGGTTAAAGAGCAGCCATTGCCTCGGAGGAAGCAGCCAGAGAAACAGCAACAGCAAGACCCAAAGCCTCCTAAGGTTGCTGGCACTTGGAGGAAGAATCTACTTTTAGTATTTATCATATTTGGTTTCATTACATCATTGTGGTTATGGTGGCACTTGTGTGCAAGAGATCATTTGTGGAGGGAAGAAACACTTGCCAACATGTGCGATGAACGAGCCCGGATGTTGCAGGATCAGTTTAATGTGAGCCTGAATCATGTTCATGCTTTAGCTATTCTGGTCTCCACCTTTCACCATGGGAAACAACCTACGGCAATTGATCAGGTAATTTTCATATCTACCTTTAGGTAAGTCATTTGTCCCCCTAGATAAGCCAACTTAATAGGCGCTTGGAGCATGCAATTCAAGGATTTTATAATTTATATTATACTGAAAAGTAAGGAAAGGAAAAACTAATCAGTAACTTTACCCTTGTGCAACTCTATTGGGTTATGAAATGGTTTAACCTTGTACATTTCTTACTTTCCACAGAAAACATTTGGTGAATATACAGAGCGAACAGCTTTTGAGAGACCCCTTACGAGTGGTGTTGCTTATGCTTTGAAAGTTACTCATGCTGAGAGGGAACAATTTGAGAAGGAACATGGATGGATAATAAAAAAAATGGAAACTGAGGACCAGACTCTAGTCCAAGATTTTATTACAGAAAGCTTGGCCCCTGCGCCTGTTCAAGATGAATATGCACCCGTGATATTTTCTCAAGAAACTGTCTCCCACATTGTCTCTATTGACATGATGTCCGGAAAGGTTCGTCCTTATTTTAGCTTTGGCTTAGATATACGCTCTCCCTCTCTCCCTTCTCTTCTTGCTGCTTTTGTTAATTTTTTGTTTATGAGCCACTTTATCTGTGCCAATGCCTCAGACTAAACCATTACTACCTTCACCTCCCTTCTTGTTTTCGTGTCAAATTAAACCTGTACAAGAATGGAGAGATGGTACATTGATAATTTCAATGTCACTGGACCACACTTCTCCCCACACAATTCAAAACTTTATCAACCGCTTAAAAAGTTTACTTCTACAAGTCATACTTGCAAGGGCATATTCGATATCCAGTAACCATTCTCATAATGCTAATGTGAAATACTGCTAATTATATAGGAAGACCGTGAGAACATCTTGCGAGCAAGGGCAACTGGAAAGGGAGTATTGACCTCCCCGTTTAAGCTATTGAAATCCAATCACCTGGGAGTTGTACTCACATTCGCCGTCTATAATGCTGATTTGCCTCCAGATTCCACACCAGAGCAACGAATTCAAGCTACTGTGGGGTAATTTTGTAACCATGGAATTTTCTGGATTTCTAGTACATGGCCGTGACTTGTGCTTTCTGAATTATTTTGCATTTAATATCTACAGGCTGAAATTCTTGTACTGGTGCTTTCATAAATAGGTATCTAGGTGCATCATACGATGTACCGTCACTGGTGGAGAAGCTCTTGCACCAACTTGCCAGCAAGCAAACAATTGTTGTGAATGTTTATGATACAACTAATTCATCTGCTCCAATCAACATGTATGGTACTGATGTTATTGATACTGGCCTGTTGCACATTAGCAATCTGGATTTTGGGGATCCACAACGCAAACATGAAATGCACTGCAGGTTGGATTTCATACAACGTTAATTATATATATATATATATATATATATATATATATATATCAGCCCAAATATGTGGAATTACTCTTCTTTTTCTTTTCCTCCAATCCAATACAGTACTCTTTCGGTTGCAGGTTTAAGCACAAACCTCCGTTTCCTTTGACAGCAGCAAGTGCATCAATAGGAGTCCTAGTCATTACCTTCCTAGTTAGTCATATTTTTCATGCGGCCATAAGCCGAATAGCGAAAGTGGAGGCAGACTATCGTGAGATGATGGAACTCAAAGTTCGTGCAGAAGCTGCAGATGTGGCCAAATCACAGGTATATTTTGTTCATTAGCTATAAGAGTTTCCTATGACTGGAAGGTTCTCTCATGAAATTTAGTCTCGGACCCGTCTGAAATGAAAAAATAAACCTAATAGTTTACTTATTTGTCTATTACTGTATTACATGATGTTTCTTGATCTACCCGTGGCTGAACATCTCTCTTTTGCAGTTCCTTGCAACTGTTTCCCATGAGATCAGGACACCAATGAATGGTGTTTTAGGTAACTTAGATGTTCTTTAGTGCATCATTCGGTTTCGCACAAAACTTTCAAGGTTACGTAATCTGATGATATTTCAATCAAAATCCAGGCATGCTGCAAATGCTGATGGACACCGATCTAGGTCCAAACCAACAGGACTACGCGGAGACTGCTCATGCTAGCGGGAGAGAACTGATATCGCTGATAAATGAGGTTCTTGATCAGGCCAAAATTGAATCAGGCAGGCTGGAACTTGAAACTGTTCCTTTTGATCTGCGGTCAGTGCTTGATAATGTTCTATCACTTAACTCAGGAAAATCCAATGAGAAGGGGATCGAGGTAAAAACAAAATTTAACCATCGTATTTGATGTATTTTTCTGTAGTTGTTACTTATATCAGTTCTTGTGGTTTGGGTTTTGTTTTGCGTGATAAAAGTTGGCTGCTTATGTCTCCAATATGGTACCTGAAGTTGTCATCGGTGATTCTGGACGCTTTCGGCAGATAATCACAAATCTTGTTGGGAATTCAATTAAGGTTAGATACGTTTCTTAATACTGGTTTGTTGATAAAAGCTTCCCTATTTTCTGTCCCTATATTGAAATGAAAGGCTACCAGGTGCTAACTGAAATAAACTATATAGTTGGGACTTGTACACGGTTAGATGGTTATGCTTAGAACTATCTGTAATTTATAGTAATTGTTTCACTTTTAGAAACTGTTTACAGGTTTTATTACGTACTCGTTGTGCTAATTGTCTGTTAACTTGTTTAAACTGTAGTTCACCCATGACAAAGGACACATATTTGTCTCGGTGCATCTGGTGGATGAAGTGAGGGCCCCACCTGATCTTATGGATGAAGTTCTAAGACAAGGCTTGAACTTAGTTGGAGATGTCTCAAACAAAACTTACAATACATTGAGTGGCTTCCCTGTTGTCAATAGATGGAAAAGCTGGGAAGGTTTTAAATCATTACGCAGCACAATACTGGAGAAATCTGATATGATCAAATTACTTGTAACAGTTGAGGATACAGGTGTAGGAATTCCTCTAGATGCACAAAATCGCATCTTCACACCTTTTATGCAGGCTGATAGCTCCACTTCTAGAACTTATGGTGGTACTGGAATAGGATTGAGCATTAGCAAACGTCTGGTAGATCTCATGAGTGGGGAGATAGGGTTTGTAAGTGAACCTGGCACTGGAAGTACCTTTTCATTTGTGGGAACTTTTGGGAAGGGAGAATTAAGTTCCCTGGAGACAAAGCGGCACCAGTATGAACCAGCTGTCTCAGAGTATCAAGGACTGAGAGCATTGGTAATAGATAATAAAACCATCCGAACTGAGGTCACGAAATACCATATGCGGAGATTGGGAATATCTGTGGATACAGCGTCCTGTCTGGAATCAGCGTGCTCTTATTTATCTAGTGCTGGCAACACCAGGTGAATTTTATCTTTTCAAGTATAGTTTATGTTTGTAGTCGGTTTTATGTCCTGAAACAAATCATTGAAGACTCGAGGTCTTAATATACTTCTGTAGCATTTAATTACCGTGAACATGATAAAAGGATTCTCCTCGTATGATAAGAATTCATGGAATCAACCACTTCACAGCTTTACAATTTTTTTTTTCACTTTCCATAACTTCTCTAAGAAAGTGATTTGGTACGTGTACACCACCTTAAACAACTTTTCTTAAAAAGTGATTTGAGACAAGAAGAAACTAGATACTTATTCTTCATACTACTCTACGACTTTATTTAAATTATACAAGGAAAAGGTAATTGATACTAATAAGAGAATGTTTTGATTAATAACAGTAGAATTTGGGTTTGATGTTTCTAATGCATTGTTAACTGTTTTTCGTGCAGTCTTTCCACACCGTTGGCCATGGTTCTTATTGACAAAGATGTTTGGGATAAAGAAACTGGTATTATATTGCATCAGTCACTTAAAGGGCACAGGAAAAACAACAACGTGGAATCGCTCATAAACCTTCCGAAGATACTTCTCGTGGCTACTTCCATCACTCCTGTTGAACGCAATGTAGTAACATCTTTAGGTCTTGTAGATAAAGTATTGACGAAGCCACTTCGGTTAAGTGTCTTAATTGCTTGCTTTCAAGAAGCCCTTGGAAGTCGTAAGAAGAGGCTTCTAAATGCAAACAAGCCAACTCTTGGAAAGTTACTAAGAGAGAAGAGAATTTTGGTGGTGGATGACAATGTAGTGAACAGAAGAGTGGCAGAAGGTGCTTTAAAGAAGTATGGAGCAATTGTCACCTGTGTGGAGAGTGGAAAGGCTGCTTTGTTGAAGCTTAAGCCACCCCACAACTTTGATGCTTGCTTTATGGATCTCCAGATGCCAGAAATGGATGGGTAATGAATCTGCCGACTCCTCATTCTCTAATCAAAGGAATCTTTAGTTTTTAACTGTCTATAATCATGCAGGTTTGAAGCAACTCGGATCATCCGTGGTATTGAAAGTGAGGTAAATGAGAAAATTGCAGCTGGGGAAGCATCAGTTGAGATGTTTGGCAATGTCGTAAATTGGCACACGCCAATATTGGCTATGACGGCTGATGTGATTCAGGCTTCAAATGAAGAGTGCATAAAATGTGGGATGGATGGTTATGTGTCAAAGCCATTTGAAGAAGACCAGCTGTATTCAGCAGTGGCACGTTTCTTTGAGTCTGGTTAATCGAGAGGGATTCCTATTGATGTGGTGGTTAATCGAGAGGGATTCCTATTGATGTGGTTTTTTGTGGATTGATGTCCATAGTGTCATGGGCTCTCCAATTAACACTGAGCTGCCCGGGCCCTGCCTTGACCTGGTTGAGAGACTAGTTCTATCCATATTTTCCCAACTTCAAACCATGGTAATTTTATAGCATTTCTCTTCTGCACATGTCAAAATATGTCATAACGTCTGCACCACGCTGTTTTCAGCTGTTTCAGAAATGGTTTAACACAACCCATTTTGCTATTCTTTCAGGAATACTGCGTATTGGGCCACAGAGAACGTATTCATGTGTGTGTGTATACTGGGAGACTGGCTGCCATCACTTGTCGGATCAAATACTTTACGATCATCTGCCAAGCAAAACAAGAGAAATGATGGCCTTCGGTACATACCCTCTGCTTTTGTTTGTAGATAGTGTCTGCCTCCCGCTTCCACCTCAAAATTTTTTCCTCCATTGTTTGTAGTATGTAGGTCGGGATTAAGAACCATGTAGTGCCAAAATCATCCATTTTTTGAACTCTGCTGAGATGAATGAATCTTTCATCTCCTCGGTGTTGGTACAAGATTGCAAGCTAATAAACCCGATTCCTTGAAGGATGAAAGATTATTTGTTCATTTTATCAGAGTTGATGGCTGCTTTGACATTCTACGCACAGAGGGAGATCGAAGAAAATACGAAAGACTCTTGATAATCGGAGATAGAGAGCGTGTGCACTTACCAGTTAGTCTGAGAATGTCTTGAAATTTTTTGTAGAGGTGTATATAACTCTGTATAAATGTTATGTAATGAAGATCATGCTGTAGGTGTATCTTCAGAGTACCACTGAGTGTAAATTATATGCGTTTCCTATAAGCATAATTGGTTTCTCCATTGATGTTGCCAAAAACTGAGAGTACGGTTGGTTCGTTTGATAACCATATTTGTTTTTAGTTTTCACTTGTTTTGCTTGAGATACGGAGAAAGTATATAAAAGAAACGAGGGAATAAGACAGGCGGTAAAAGAATAAAGAATGCATGAATGAAAACAAAATCTCGAAAGAGAAATTTGGATTAGTTTTGGTTTTCGTTTTGTGTACCCTTCACTGTACATTTTTTTTCTCATCTCTTCTAACGTCCTTCCTCCAATCTGTCGTTAAATCGATAACAAGCAATATTCTAAACTTGTATAATTTAGAATTTTCGAATAGGAAGACTTGAACTCGAGAGAAGGGGATTTGAACTTAGATACAAGCGGTGAACACCGTTGTCTTGACCAATTGATTGCCTCATAACTAGCAAGAACTTATTTAACAATTCGAATAAGCTAAATTAAAGTGGACAAAAACCGCACAAACAACTAAATTTCCACACAAGGTCAATCAACCACAATATGTATCCGAGCCCAGTATTTGGGGACTACTTGAACTTGATACAACGTAAAACTGAATTCAAAAGAAAGAAAGAACTAAAAAAGAGTTAAATCTCTCGGAGCGTTCGCCGTCGCCATTGCAGTCACTTCTTTATTTTCTCATCACATTTACAGGCCTTACATGGACACCTGCGTCTCAGCATTTTCTTAAAACAACCATAACATTGACACTTGATCTCTCGGGAATCCATTCGTAGTGCGCGAGAGAGATGGAGAGCGAATGCGGTTGCTTGAGCTCAAGTTCACACTGAGCTAAACCGTTTATATCCTAGTAAGCATAGATATTCTAATTGAAATAGGAACCCTAATTGCAAAAGGAAATATAACACAATAAAAAGAAACCATAATCTACTAGCAAAGCTTAAACACGTAGTGGGGGATATATGTTGAATTCTTTACCCACGTAGGTGTTAATTCAAATCACCCTCCTCGTCAATTAGTTTTAAGTTAGATGCTTGCATTCTAATAATCACTCTTTGTAAACTAGAGTAGTTTATAATATTTACCTTGTTTAAAAAGAAATTGTGACTTTGTTTTTTATGTAGAACGATAGAGCGGTAGAGAAGAAATTTTCAAACACAAGGCTTGACATAGTAACATTAAATTCTACATCACATAATCTGTCTGCAACATCTCAACCCTCTTCATGATAGTATAAACACCTTCATGAATGCTAATACAACTGCCTAAGCCACCAAAGCATATTTAGTTACAATTACCAAATCCCCATCCACCCCTAAAACATAGCTTAAGATACATGAGTCTCCAATTAATTACGGATGGAATGGCCAAAAAACCAAAATACCAAAAATCTTGTCGAATAAACCCCATTACACTGCATTAGTTTTTATATTGCACCTGAAATCAAATTTCTTTCTCCATAACACGGTAATGTGCCCATCTCTTGCATCTGCTTAAATTATTAAAAGAGATCCTTTAAACACTAATTTACAAAGTTTTACACTAATACATAATATATATATATATATATATATATATATATATATATATATGGAGGTGGCTCTTGGCCACTGAGACTTTCATTCGGATAGGTCATCCCTAGTAAAAACAAACCTCTCTCTCTCTCTCTCTCTCTCTCTCTCTCTCTGTGAAATGTCGAATTTTCTGATAAAGGTGATAATTTCTCTGCTCGTTCTCTCAGCTGCTCCTCTCAAATCAGGTAACCTAATCACACAGCTTTTTGAGTTTCGCGTCCATGCATGATGCATATAAGTTCAGTCTCCATGTATCGAACCCTAAAAAAAAACTTTAGTGTGATTTATTTTCTACTAGCATTGTCACTTAATGCGTGTGTGCGCGCACACTACATTTTTCAGTTGCGGAGTTTGAGCAATGGTGCATCGCCGACGAGCAGACGCCGGACAGCGAGTTGCAGGCAGCAATGGATTGGGCTTGTGGGGGAGGAGGAGGTGCAGATTGTAGCAAGATTCAGGTGAACCAAGCTTGCTATTTCCCAAACACTGTGAAAGACCATGCTTCCTATGCATTCAACAGCTACTTCCAAAGATTCAAACACAAAGGTGGATCTTGCTACTTCAAGGGTGCTGCTTTAATTACAGAACTTGATCCAAGTAAGTCCTTCATTATCTTTTTTCTTTCTGTTTTTAGCATAAAACCAAAAAGAGTGAAGAAAGGAGCATGTGACATGTCCATACAAATGTTGGTGGGTTAGCCATGTGATGTGAGATTTGGATAACGTGGTTAGTTGTTTCTTAACAGAAAAACTTGGTAGGGTACCTCATTGGGTCATTCGTAAGGCTTTCTTTAGAAAAATATAAGATTATGTATTTTGGTCTTATTTGGTGTGAGAGTCTACAAGATGTCTTTGTCATGCAGCATTACCGAATATCTTATCGTTTCTTATAATTTTAGACACAATGATGGAAATTTTGAAGGAAGTTATTATGTGAAATAACTGAATGTAGTAACCCTCGTTCCGCTGAGGTTCTAAAAAAACTTAAATGTAGTAAATTTAAAATGATTATATATGTTCATAATGATTTCAATATACTAATTCCTCTTCGTTTTCTTGCTGTCAAAATCTTGGCATTAAATAGTCTAAATAAATAATTACCTAGATTTTGAATCACCAAATAAGTTCTTAAAAATATATGAAGTAGTTTTTAACATGTGATTTTATCATAAGAATTCAACGTGAAAACAAAAATATCGACTGTGAACTATTTAACGCCCTCCCCCTCCCCCTTTCTAGACCTGGCATTCGTGTCGTGTTTCTCGTGTTCGTGTCGTTTTCGTGTCATACCCGATAGCTTAACGGGTCGTGTCGTGTAATACCCGTTAAAGTAAACGGGTAATATAACCCGACCCGAAATCAACCCGTTAATATTTTCAGGTAATATGACCCGACCCGTTACCCGTTAAGAAAAATATATTTTAAATCAATAAAAATGAAAATGAAAAACATAATTTGACCCAAAAAAATGTAAAACATAATACTAAATCAGTATATGCATACTAAATTTCGGAGTTGACCCCTTAATGAAAGTTGTAAAGCTTTTTATTACGAGTGATTACATTTTTCACACTTCTACAATAATTATTATTAATTTTATTAATTTTTCACTAAAATAAATAACATTGTTCATGAGATTTGGAGGGTTTTAAAAATCTAAACGACCATGTAACCTTGCCAATGGAACTCAAAGCTTACATGTTATTCCTTTTACAAAATCCTCAATTTTCATAGATCATCATGACATAAGATTTTGTGGTATATATCCACTTCTATAAATATTTTAAATTGACGATCAAATTAGTTCATTGTATTCATATAGGATCAAGGAGTGTAGCTGTAAAAAATCATCAAAATCAGAGTTAAAATAACCGTAAAATCGTGATTTTTCTTTTATAACCGTCGAAACATTTTGTCTCGTTACTTGATCTCTGAATGTTTATTTTTTGCAATTTTTGGCGTATGCGATCTCGAAGCATATATAAACAAGTTTGACGGTTGGATCGTTGAAATTAGTTTCGTAGGATGTGTATCCCATCAAAACAATAGATTCACTAACACTTAAGAGTTTATTTATATTTTCATCAAGTATAACATAAGATTTTGTGGTATCCACTAGTGTAAATATTTTAAATTGAAGATCGAATTCATTCATTGTATTCATATAGGGTCAAGGAGTGTAGCTATAAAAAATCATCAAAATCGGAGTTAAAATAACCGTTAAATCGTGATTTTTCATTTATAACCGTCGAAAAGTTTTGTCTCATTACTTGATCTCTGAATGTTTGTTTTTTGCAATTTTTGGCGTATGCGATCTCGAAGCATATATAAATAAGTTTGACGGTTGGATCGTTGAAATTAGTTTTGTAGGATGCGTATCCCATCAAAACGATAAATTCACTAACATTTAAGAGTTTATTTATACTTTCATCAAGTATAAACATAAGATTTTGTGGTATCCGCTAGTGTAAATATTTCAAATTGAAGATCGAATTCATTCATTGTATTCATATAGGGTCAAGAAGTGTAGCTATAAAAAATCATCAAAATCGAAGTTAAAATAACGGTTAAATCGTGATTTTTCGTTCATAACCGTTGAAAAGTTTTGTCTCTTTACTTGATCTCTGAATGTTTGTTTTTTGCAATTTTTGGCGTATGCGATCTCGAAGCATATATAAACAAGTTTGACGGTTGGATCGTTGAAATTAGTTTCGTAAGATGTGTATCCCATCAAAACAATAGATTCACTAACACTTAAGAGTTTATTTATATTTTCATCAAGTATAACATAAGATTTTGTGGTATCCACTAGTGTAAATATTTTAAATTGAAGATCGAATTCATTCATTGTATTCATATAGGGTCAAGGAGTGTAGCTATAAAAAATCATCAAAATCGGAGTTAAAATAACCGTTAAATCGTGATTTTTCATTTATAACCGTCGAACAGTTTTGTCTCATTACTTGAACTCTGAATGTTTGTTTTTTTCAATTTTTGGTGTATGCGATCTTGAAGCATATATAAACAAGTTAGACGGTTGGATCGTTGACATTAGTTTCGTAGGAAGCATATCCCATCAAAACGATAGATTCACTAACATTTGAGAGTTTATTTATATTTTCATCAAGTATAACATAAGATTTTGTGGTATCCACTAGTGTAAATATTTTAAATTGAAGATCGAATTCATTCATTGTATTCATATAGGGTCAAGGAGTGTAGCTGTAAAAAATCATCAAAATCGAAGTTAAAATAACCGTTAAATCGTGATTTTTCGTTTATAACAGTCAAAATTTTTTGTCTCGTTACTTGATGTCTGAATGTTTGTTTTTTGCAATTTTTGGTGTATGCGATATCAAAGCATATATAAACAAGTTTGACGGTTGGATCGTTGAAATTAGTTTTGTAAGATGCGTATCCCATCAAAATGATAAATTCACTAACACTTGAGAGTTTATTTATACTTTTATCAAGTATAACATAAGATTTTGTGGTATCCACCAATGTAAATATTTTAAATTGAAGATCGAATTCATTCATTATATTCATATAGGGTCAAAGAGTATAGCTGTAAAAAATCATCAAAATCAGAGTTAAAACAACCGTTAAATCGTGATTTTTCGTTTATAACCGTTGAAAAGTTTTGTCTCGTTTCTTATTCTTTGAATATTTTTTTTTTGCAAATTTTGGCGTATGCGATCTCGAAGCATATATAAACAAGTTTGACGGTTGGATCATTGAAATTTGTTTCATAGGATGCGTATCCCATCAAAACGATACATTAACTAACACTTAGAGTTTCTTTGGGTTAAATATTAGGCGGGAAATAGATGGATATAGGCTGCAAAATTTCCCAAACATTAGGCGGGAAATGGATGAAACTCTTGAAATATTAGGCGGGAAACTAATTATTATAATTTTTTATGTGTTTGGTACTTTTATATTACTTGATATTTTTATTTTTAATGTGTTTTATGAATTTTTAATCTCAATCTTTGCCTATAATATACTATAAAAATAAATAAATAAATAAAACTTAAAATTTAAAGTTTATATAGAATAATAATTAATAAACAATATATACATATTCATTATATCTATTGCATTTTATAGTAAGTTTTTTTTAGTAGTTTAAAAAATTAAAATCATCAAAATAGCATTTTTCTTATCGTGTCGAAACAGGTTACCCGCGTGTCACTCTCGTGTAAACCTGTTAAGGACCCGTTATTAACGGGTTATTATCGTGTGACCCGATAATGACCCGATTAGTTATCGTGTTGACCCGAAACCCGTTATTTTCGTGTCGTTTACGTGTCGTGTTAACGGGTCGTGTAAGAAATTGCCAGGTCTACCCCTTTCCCTCTATCCGTAACTTTCAAAAAAGGACCATAACTCACATGGGATCTACAGTCACTTGTTTGCTTATGATGTCAATTATTTTTGCCACAATAAAATAATATTTATTTTTTTAATGTTTTCCTGCAGGCCATGCCTCTTGCCACTATGAGTTTATTCCTTGATTGAAGGGAAAATGCAAGATTCCAAATGCCCATGATTACTTTGAAATTGAAGATTGCTGCTATGGAAGCATATGTCCTGCAGAAAATTTACTCAGAAAACATTCCAAAGTGAGGTTATATTCAGCTTTCAATCATATTAAATGTTTTTTTTGTTCTTTCAACAAGTCACAAAAGGGTAACGGTACAATTATTAGTAAACCCATTCATTACGTACTGTATTTTATTTTGTTTGGTTTCCGACGTCGGATTCTTTTATTTTTCAACAGAAACTTCAAAGAATATTTCATATTCTGTAATTTCTCAAATTGAGTAGTCCGCTTGCTTTGAATATATAGGAACCATAGCCATAGGATTTGAGAGAGATCCAGCTAATGGCACCAGACATGGCATTTCCACGATTAAATAATATTTTTCATTCTGATTGTTACCACCTAGTCTCTTGCTCCTATTAAGGGTTGGTTTGGTATTGCTGTGTTTTGAAAAAAAACTGCTTTTGTTGTGCTATGAGAATAAGCTCATTTTTGCTGCTTCACGTTTTTAACTTTTTTTCACCAAAAACTATGAAAATAAACTGTGTTTAAGTGTTTACCAATAACTTTTTTGAGCTCAGCTTACCCACTTTTTATAAAGCATCTCAGTACCAAACCAGTACTAAGCTTAGCCTAAGTTTTTAAGAGGGCCGGCTTATGGAACATGTGTCTTTCTGACCTGATAACTAGTATCACGTCCCCGCCCAACTCTATCAGCGGGCCTTTTTTTTTTTTCGCAATACTTCATGTCAATGGAATTAATTAACTCAATTCCTGGTAAAATTAAATGTGCCAAGACCTCTTATATTTGAATGCAAGATTCAAGGCAGTAGTGCAAGTGCAAGACTCCAGGAGCTCCTTTGTCATCAGAAGTAGAGCTTCTGTGAAATTGGGCTTCTGGGCTCTCAACCTGCAAGGGCTTCGGCTAATATTTGGTCTTGGGTTCCGCCATTGCTTTTGATGGGCTTTGCATATTCCTTTTGTATTTTGAGCCTTTCGGCCAACTTTTTATACAGGAGACAAGAAAGGAAATTAAACACGAAACTTCAAATGCAATAACAAGTACTCTTAATCACTTGAGCTTCCAAATCGACACACAACCAAGTTTCATGTTCATTACTTTTCATGGACACATGTTATATTTAATTACCCTAATCCCATGAGTCCATGACTCACATTAATTAAATAAAGAAAGATCTCAAGAGATATCGAGTATAATAATCCAACAAAGTTCAAAATTTGAGTAAAAATCAAGTTCTTGTGTTAGCAAATCGAAAAGGGTCGATGGAGGGGACCTACATGTGACCTAAAATGAAGAACAAAAATTGGAGTTTGATCTAGTTTTGAGTTTGAAGGGTTGGCAAAGACGGAAAGGGATCCTCTCCGATCCCTTCCATCAAATCCTACCAATCAACAAATCCGGGCTCTTAAAATTTGATTTAACGGCTAAAAATAGGAGATCTTTTTAAAAGTTATAATAACTTTAATCGTTGGATCAAATTTCAAGGGTTTAGATTTGTTTATTGGTAAGATTTGGTGGAAGGGATCCGGAGAGGATTCCTTTCCGGCAAACACAAGGGCAAAGCCTGCAACTTTGGGGGAAGATGAGATGAGGACAAAACTTGAAAAGTGCAAGGCATGCAAAGGCAGAACATGAAACATTTGGTGCTGTCAATCTCCCAAAAGCCGTAACATGGTCGGCGTGATGATAGGGAATAGGAATTTACGTGCAACAAAGTCAAGGTTTCATCATGCCTTTTGCTTCTCTCACTCACTTCCTTCGTAGAAAGTAGGAAACTAACTAGTTATGTTTCTAATAGTTGTTTGCACGCGTAACTCGTTGTTAGATGACAGTCATTGATTGGTTGTAGTACTTATTTATATTAACAGTTGACAGTCAATCATGTACAGGTAGACAAACGATGCAGCTAGCCTAAGTAGTGGTCATACTTAGACTTCCTCGTTATTGGGAGCAAATTGTACGAAGTTCTTTAGGTTAAAACTATGGGAGGTCTTAGGGTACAACTTGGGCACATATAATTTCACCCCTTCTTTCACCTACGTCAGACAAAACATCATTACTTCGGATTCATCACCACGTGAGACAAAACATCATTACTTTGGGTCCATCACTGCATGGGACAAAACATTATTACTTCAAACAAATGTTTACGTTATGGATATTGAATCACATATGCATCTTATGAAAAATGAACTATTATATCATGAAACGCGACTTCAAGATGAAAACGTTTGCGTACACCTTGATATGCGAACATCCTCACTCGAAAGTGATATCCTATATCTATATGTACATGCATCTATCATTGTTTGATTGGTCGATATAATGGATGCAAACGATGAAAGCACAACAATAAAACCACTTGAGAAGATTAGAGATCCTTTTCACTTGAGCAATAAGCTAATACTTATACTTACTTCAAGCAAAATACTAATCATCTCTTTCTCTCTCTCAACAAAATGCCAAATGGAGTAATGGAGAAAGGGCGACTGAAGATAAGAGAGTGGGCCATTAGGTACACTCACTTAGAGGGGACAAAGAAGTAACAGGATTCCTATTTTCCTCAGAAATATTTTTGCACTCTCCAGTAAAGGGACGGTGATATTCAACACTCAATTGATTACAGTTGGATAAATTTAATTTAATTTATTAACGACATAATTTTAAAATTTAAACTAATTTAATGATAATTAGCAGGGTAATGACCGAATGTCACCACGGCTTAAAGATATTGAGCAAAAATGCACTCTTTTTGCATAAGTTCTTTTGCAACTTTGATTCTGCAGATTAACATAATATTAAATCATATTTAGGGATGAGAGTCACTTGCATGATAAACATCGATTGATTCAATGTCTGAAATTCTTTGGGGGTTAATTAAATATTTATATGCTTTTGGAATAAGAATTTGATTGTGATTTCTGCACTCACATCTTCTAACTTTCAAATAAATATTTTGTATTTTATGTATTAGCATGCGCATAAAGTGCTTCACCAAAAATTAGTACTACTGATCATCAAGGGTGGAGAATTGACTGTGGCCACACATGGTGAAATTCCTCACAATTTCTTTGGGGCGAAAATGAGTGGATAAGCATGATTTATCACAAATTATTTATTTTTTGAAAGAAAAAATAAATTCAAGGGTAGAGAATAAATGAATATGTACTTAACGTAAATTAAATATATAGAGTAAATTGCAGTTATAGTTAAAAAATTATTACTCGATTATCGCTTCCCTTTTCTTTTGATATTTCATCCACTTATATTTGTTTATATTGCGGTATATTTACTTTAGGGGGTGAAACATTAAACTGGTGTTAAACTTGTTTACAGAATCAAAGACATCTCACTTACAAATAAAGTAAAAAATAATACCACTAAATTGTAGTACTTAAACGATTTCATCGTTTCCTTGAATTATAAACATATTTGCATCATTTTATATAGTTTCATAGCAATTTGGAGGAGGGGAAATCCCCATCAAAGTTGTTTTGCAATTAAAAGAAGAACAACTTGGATTAGGAAGACAAAGAAAAGCTCAAGTGGAAGTGGAAGGCACTACTTTTTTAACTTTCCTACGTCATCTTAATTTATCACTTTAAAATTAACATAACAAGGCTCTCTGTGTGCTCAACCGTGTGTCACTTTCTCAGATTGACCCACTAAACCCTTTATCCTACCAATTGTACCCCTCCACTCTTCTAGATTAAGTTGAATTTAGCTTGTAAATAATGTTACAAACTAATAGTAATCTTAAGTTAACTGGACACATGCGCTGATTCAGATCGTTGATGCGACGCATAAATGAGTTGATTACGGTTGAGATTATAGTATTAGATCGACTAAGCTACATGTTATAAATGTAGAAGGAATTTGCAAGCGAGGAGAATGAATGTACTTGATTTCGTCGGTGATTGGTAAGATCTGTTTCAAGCAACATAAATATGCGCCATATTGTCAACGACTGAATAATTTTATTATTACGGTCCATTAAGATTCTGATATTCGTTGCTTTGATTGATTATGAAAAAAGGGAATATTGGTCTTATGACTTCATATCTAGCTTAAGAACCTATGATGCCATAGTATCCACATAAGATCTCATTCGTAGTATTTTAAAGCTAATTCATTAAAGTTTGCAGTTTGGCATAATCTTACTTTTTCTTTTATTCTTTCTTTTATGATTTTTTTTTAATTTTTTTTATACAAACGATAATTTCCTATAAACCAAATTAAATCATAGGAAGTAGAAGTTGAACTTAGTTGTATAAAGAAAGCACATTCGCTTTAAATAATATAATTGTGTTCTCGTTTTTATGGTGTTAGAACATCCTCAATAGAGGCTTTATTCTCTATGAGGCTACATTTCAAGCCTTAATGATAAATTTCATCCCCAATAAGCCGAAAAATGGAGTTAAATCCATCATTGGGGCTAACAACTTCTTTTATTGGGTAGCATAAAATTGGGTTACATCTAGCCCCCCAAAAAAAAAAACAATGGGTCCCATAAAAAAGTAGCAACCCATATGACCAAAATTCTATCACTATTTCTCTACTTGCCACTATACTTATACTCTCCTATATTATCTTTTAAATTCTTTTTCCTTGCATATATTTCTCGTAATTTGGCTAATTAATGATTGTTTTAAATTTCATAATAATTAAAATTTCAATTTGGTTTAAGGTTCATGGGCACTGGTGGGTGAAATTTTCAAATAATTTTTTTTGCAAAATTGTATGATACTAATTTACCAATTGATGCTAGGTAAATTGTGTGTTGTACGTGAAAATCAAATTATTTCTGGGAACGAAGTGAGAGTTTGTATCTTTCAACAGACGAGATTGAAATAATAGAATCTAATCCAACAAACGGTTCATATGTGATGAAATCTAATTTTAACACAATTTGAACTTATGAAAATATAACTTTGTCACATATAAAACCCGAAAAAAATAACCCCTCATGGACATGAAGCATATGGTGGTTGCGTGGAAGGTTTTTTCTGTTATTTCAACTGAACCAAATTTGCACTTGTACAACTTTGCAAACAAATCCCACTGGTAGTAATGTTATTTCACACTATTTAAAGGGCTTTTTCTAACTCAGAATTTTTATATTCCACAGGTGGGTTCTATTCTCTTCTCTCTCTCTCTCTCTCTCTCTCTCTCTCTCACACACAGTCACGCCCAGAGTCAGTGAAAGACTGGTATGTGGTGGAATTCGAAGCTTCAAATTCCTTCAAAGTTCAAACAAGGTACAACCAAAGACTTGATATTTTCAAATCAGAAGTCATCATTTACTGGTTTTTGCATTCAAATCCTTTGTTTTGCATTGGTATTACTGGTTGTGTTACAAACCAGTCCTTTCCTTTTTCTTGGGAAAATTTTGAGCTATGAGTTGTGTTTTCATGGATGATTTTCCATTACTGAAACTGGGTTGCTGATGTTTCTTCAAGGTATATCATATACGAACTTTGCTTTCCTTTTGGTGGGTTTTATGGCGCTCTGTTTTCAAATTCTTTGTTTTTTTCCCTTTTCTGGAAAGACTGGAGCTTCAATTTTGAAGTTGTTTTTGTTTCAGATTTGGTGGCGACCCTTTTGTTTATGAACTAGAGTTTGAATGTTTATGAAAAGATTAAATCTTTATCATTGTCTTGGAACAAATGGGGTTTCTCAAAAAACCAAAATTTGGGTGTTTTTCCGAGTGGTTGGGATGATGATTTGGTGGATGGAATGGTCAGTGTTTTCCTGTGATTCATTTTGTTGGAGAGTTTCATACTTTGTTTGGCTGTCGAAATGGAAAAAATGTGGCAGCAGAGTGGTTAAAGGGTTAGAGGAGAGAGTTGCAGAGAATGTCTAAGAACACCAGATGATACTAGTTTAGTATTCCGTTCTCTAGTTTTCTGTAATCTTGTTAATTAGAAGTTTACCGTTGAGATTTGAGATCATTTCGTTACATAGTTTACTTGGAAATCAGACTAATATTGCACCGGTAATTGTATGATCATTGTCAATTTATGTTTTTCGAAACGTTTGAATCTCTTTTAATTGCATAATCATTTTGATGGATTGGCGCTCTACTGGTTTTCACGCTTCACGTTCGTTATTTTAGGTTCTTTTCGTATCTTTTCTCTGTTTATCTAGGTTTTTTCGCTTGGATAGTGTCTTTCTTCGCTTCACAGATGCTTATCTGGTCGTGTTCGTCTGGTCTCTATTTGCGGTTGCATTCTTGCTACACTTGATTATTGGTGAATAAACTTTGGATTGGCAACACCAATGAATTAGAACGACAAGTTCTGAGATCTTTAAGTTTGATGTTGAAATTGTGAAATTGTTCTCAAAAGATTTTCCTGTATTTTGCTAATGCAAGTTTCTTTAGTTGTTCTCTAACTAAAAATTGTTAGTGAACTATTAGGCTATCATGCGCTAGCGCTACTAGATGAACTGGCAAAGCAAATTTTAAAGGCTGCTCCGTCTTTTCCATTTACGAGAACTTCACTTCAGCCTATCCTTACTCCGAATTCCACAATGACTAAATCCCATCATTGTTCCTCATGCTTTTCACTTGTTATCTTTACGGTATTGCACAGATCTCTCATTATTTTGTTCTGCAGATTATGCTGGTTCTGTATTATGTTGTGTCCTCTTTGTTCCGTATACCTTTGTAACCAAGGTCTCTTATTGTAATACAGATAATGCTTCTGGCAAGCGAATTTGAAGCTTCCTATACAACTCTAACGAAGCTTGGATAACACAAATAGAAAGATAGTTTTCGGCAACAGAGTCAACAATTAGACTACTCTTCAATGCAAGCATCAAAGGAGCAGAGAATTTCAGGGATGTCAAACCGGTTATATTATCAGCCAGTCCAAGAAGTAGAAGCCTACTGCTTGCCTCGTTTCCAAACTTTGGACCCCCGGCTACATTACAATGAGAGCAGCCAAAGTACCCACCTCCCATTGCAGAGTTTCCATGAACACTACTGCACTTTGGAGTCTTCCTGGTCTAATGGTAGCTATAACGTTTATAACACCCCATCAAATGTCAGTTTCTCACCTAGTGGAAGCCCGATGTCGCAGCAAGATTCTCATTCATATCCGTCTGATCAGTACCATTCCCCTGACCAGACCTACAGCTCTTCGATAAGTGGATCCTGCATAACCGATGATGCAACTGACTTCAAGTACAAACTGAAACAATTAGAAACTGTAATGCTGGGTCCTGATTCTAATATTCTTGATAACTATTGCATTACTTTCCCGAACGGGGCGAGCAATTCCCTGCCAGACGAGGACAGCTGGGGACAGATTATGGAATCAATCTCTAAAAAGGATTTGAAGCAAGTCCTCATCTTCTGCGCAAAAGCAGTAGCAGATAATGATCTGTTAATGGCACAGTGGATGATGGATGAGTTACGCCAGATGGTTTCAGTTTCGGGTGAACCAATTCAGAGGTTGGGTGCATACTTGCTGGAAGGACTAGTTGCGCGGAAGGCGTCTTCGGGGAGTAACATCTACAAAGCACTGAGATGCAAAGAACCAGCAAGTTGCGAACTCCTCTCTTACATGCATATTCTCTATGAGGTTTGCCCTTACTTCAAATTCGGGTACATGTCTGCAAATGGAGCCATTGCAGAAGCCATTAAGGATGAGGACAGTGTTCACATCATTGATTTCCAAATCGGTCAGGGGAGTCAGTGGGTCACTCTAATCCAAGCTTTTGCATCCAGGCCTGGTGGACCACCCCACATCCGTATAACAGGTATTGATGATTCCATGTCAGCTTATGCCCGTGGAGGAGGACCAAACATTGTGGGAAAGAGGTTGTCTAAGCTTGCAGAGTTGTTCAAGGTTCCATTCGAGTTCCACGCCGCTTCCATGTCTGGTTCTGACGTACAGCTGGAGCATCTTTGTGTTCGACCTGGGGAGGCTTTGGCTATCAACTTTGCCTTCATGCTGCACCACATGCCCGATGAGAGCGTCAGCACTCAGAATCACCGGGATAGGCTGTTGAGGTTGGTTAAGAGCTTGTCTCCGAAAGTGGTGACCCTCGTTGAGCAAGAATCTAACACAAACACTGCTGCATTCTATCCACGCTTTGTAGAAACACTAAATTACTACACAGCTATGTTTGAGTCAATTGATGTGACTCTTCCGAGAGATCACAAGGAGCGGATCAATGTGGAGCAACACTGCTTGGCTAGGGAGGTTGTTAACGTAATAGCATGCGAGGGCGTTGAGAGGGTGGAAAGACACGAGCTTCTTGGGAAGTGGAGGTTGCGGTTTGCAATGGCTGGATTTACACCGTACCCTTTAAGCTCCTTGGTAAATGCCACCATCAAGACGCTGCTGGACAACTACTCGGACAAATATCGGCTTGAAGAGCGAGACGGGGCACTCTATCTTGGCTGGAAGGACAGAGACTTGGTTGCTTCTTGTGCATGGAGGTGCAAACACAGCACGAATTGATGCTTTTTTTTTTTTGGTCGGAATGGAGGCGAGGCAAAGCTTGGAGAATAGAACATGTTTTTTCATGTGTTCTTTTGCACTTGTAAGCTCCCAACTGCTTATAAAAAAGGGTGGCATCAGCTGTGTAAACTTGATAAAATCGAAGTTATCTGTTTGAGAGAGAGAGAGAGAGAGAGAGAGAGAGAGAGGGAGGGAGAGAGAACTTTGATTTCAGAAGGCATTGGTTTGTACATGGTTGTCTGAGTAATTGGCACAAATGCTTTGCCTTTTTTCTTCCTACCTTTTTCTTGAGGAAGTTTAAATCCAATACAATCAAATAAAGAGAATTGAAAGAAAGTGGTTGTTTGGGAGATTTGTTTTCCTTATTCAAACAACAGTTACTTGGGTTTGAAGGTAGAGGAATTTTAGTTTGAGTGAAGTTCCACTTTGGCCTCTGTAGATTTACTCATCGCGGATTAAACTCCAATATTTTTCTTTCAGTACAAGTGTCGCAGACTGAACACCAATATTATTTTCCCCTTTTAGTACAAGTGACATTCTATGCAAAGGGAGAGGGAGGGTCTGAATCCAGGATGCACTGGGTTAAAAGAGAAAAGCCCTATCCGCAGAGCAATCAACTACGTGCATTCCAATGGCAACTCGTGTGCTAATTCCGTTAAAGTGGCGTTCTTGAGCTATTATTCTTGAATTGCAACCATTAGTAAACTATAACGTTTAAATCGCAACAACTGTGACTACGAGACCAAACCTATTCAAGTAAACTAAACGATTAGGGTTCATGAATAACATCAGCACAACCAACCTTTTCATATATCAAGTACTAACATGACATGAGAGTCGTCCTTCCTTAGTCTAATCCCTACATTTTTGAGGTCATTCAATCTATATAAAATAATTTACACAACTTTTGTTAACCTTCCAATCCGCTATCGGACATTATTGGCATTCCGCCAAATCCTACCCTCCAATCCCGACCCAGAGCATCCTCTCCGGAGACAAAAACAAGAGGAGAATGAATAAGATGAACCCTAGCACCAGGCATGCCCTGATGCATTAATACATTATTTAGGGTGTCGATGAATCTAGATCCAGCATTGCAGGTTAACTGTCAACGGGTTCTGCTTTCGGCTTTTCTTGCTCCGGTGGATTACTTTCTGGACGCAGATTGTCGCAAACCACCATATCAACGCCTTCTGACTTAATTCCCATCTCAGTAGTTTTCATTTTATTTGCTCTACAAACAATCATGTAAGGGGGGTCGCTTTCTGTTGTCGTACATGCTTCGGCAACCGATTGATCATGTAGTGTTCCTTCGGGGCCTAGATCAGAATCAACGACCATATCTGAGCCAGCAACATCACTTGGTTTAATTTTTGACTCATCATTCCGTTGCTCGCTTGGTTTAACTTCATGTTCTGGGCTAGTATCGCGGCAGACAGCATTCCCTTCGGGTATAGTGCCAGACTCACAAATGCGGGCTGTCGTAAACACGTTCGATGCTGCTGTATTATGGGTCACAGTCCTTGTCGGGGGCATATCATGATCATGTTGCCCCTCATATGTGGCTATAACCACTTTTGAATCATGAGACGCCCTCTCTACATGTTTCTTAACAGGGCATCCAGGATTTGAGCATCTGTAGTAACTCCTACATAATGCAAGTGCAGACGCAGAGGAGAGTCAGCAAAAATATACCATAGAAACTACGACAAATAAAAGAATGCCAAATAGATTAACTGAGAACTTCGAAACACAAACCGATTCTATTTCATATCATTCTAGACTAACACCAAACAAGACTGAACTAAATAAAACAAGAAGCAGGACACGTTTGAACAGAGCTCACAGATACTGACTATTGTCTAAGAAGTAATAATATCTAATTCTTCCAGTTTATCCCAGAAGCAAGATAAAAGACTAGAGAAGCATACGTAAGTTACATGAAGGAAGGAAAAGAATGTCATATGTGATCTACACATTTACAAATGAGTAGAGTGGCAATTTAGGTGCACGCCTGACGCCTCGTATAAAGCGTCAATACATGGAAGCATTAAACTGATTATACCTTGGATTTGGATTGCCTTTTACTAATTTCTGCCCGTATTTGCGCCATCTGTACCCATCACTCACTATATCAACCTCACTCATAGTCTGAACAACCATGCGTGGTTCAACAGATGGCTTATCCACCCGTAATGAGTTGCCATTATGTTTTGCCTTCTTCCTGATATTTATTTTCCAATATCAGTTAAACAAAGGTAAGTATAATATACCAGTGCACAGGAAAATTCAAAATAGCTATTGCAAGAACATACTGTCTTTTAGGGTCAGGATCGCCATCTCTTGGTCTATTTGACTGAGAGAGCACACCCTGCATGGCTTCAGTAACTGCAACGCTTGAAAGCTGTGGAGGATCCACTGGCTCAATCTGGTTAGATGTGTGCCCATGCGCACTTGACGATTTGTCTTCAAATACAAGGTCATCAAATAAATTAAACAAGATTTGGCATTGTAAGAACCATATCTAGATAACAACTAAGTTTCATTCTCACCTTCAACATCAGTTAACAAAAGCACTTTTGGTCTTTCATCCTCAACAATGGACACAACAAAACTAACAGCTACTGGGACACTTCGGAGTTTAGGATGTTCATGCTCACCAAAGTATACAGTATCTGTTATCTGGCCACTATGTGCACGTTCCACTTGCTTCTTCACTTCACATTTTGGATACGTACATCTGTAGTAACTTCTTACATATGATTTTCCCTTAACAAATTTCTGGCCGTATTTTCTCCAGTGATAACCATCGTCTAACACTCTCTTAAGTGTAGTAGATGGAGTGGTTCCTTCTTGAGCAGATCGCAAGGCAAGTGCAGCAGTTTCAGGAGTTTGTGGGGTTTTCTCAGATGTTAAAGAGGAAGCACTTCCTTCTTGATTTGGTTGTGATGCAGTAACAACTCCATCAGGCACCTGTGACGCTTTCTCAGGTGTTAGAAATTGAGCAGTCCCTTTATGATCTGATTGCAACAGACAGATCCCCTTATTAGGAGCTTGATGTGGCGCATGAATTTCACTATCAGAACTCTCTTTCTTCTGTACTATATCAGAAGCAACTTTATCTGTCCCATCTTCCCCTAAAGGAATCATGTGAAATTGATTCTGGTATCACAGCCTGCAACTCAGCTCAGGATGCCACCATCACAGTTTACCTCCGTCTCAAAAAAAACTCCAATACAGCAGGTTGTTCAACTCTGATCGTTTAAAGCACGGACAAGAATGTTACGGTCAGGACTTGCTAGCTGCAGAATAGATCAGAGCAGTCATAAGGAAATGTCCCGAGTCCCAATTTAGTTAAACGAAGATCACAAACACCCTAATTGTCTGGTTTTCATAAGAAATGAAACGACACGAAACTCCATAATTATCATTGTGAATGGATGTGCGTGTATATCCATATTATGTGTGTGCGGGCGTGTGTATATACATGCATATATATATATATATATGTATATATTGTTTTGATTTGGTTAAGCATATTAAGTAGGTGAAGCGGCTCTGCTACTTATATTTCAAAATTTGTTACTGTTTTCGAAAAGAAAATAAAAAATTTTAATACAGAAAGAGTCTTGATACACATAAATAAAATTCCAAATCTTTTTGTCTATATATTACTCAGAAGAACAAAAATTACCACCCATTACCCAGAAATATAAATTTTAGCTTGAAAAAACAAGGGTTCATAACTTTAAACAAATTAACCATTGAGTCAAATGATTAGCTCAGTTCAGTGAGGTTCCACGAAAATTAAACTAAAGCAAACAGAAAATTTGGACTCAATTACGCAATTTTCTCACACTTTCTCAGCAACCAAACAGAGGATGTAGTAATTAAAAGCTAGAACTACAACAAATAATTTAAAATACACCAAAAAAAACAAAATTCAAGGCACATGAGTTGATGTCAATTATATTAAAAAAATAATAAACAGTATAATTAAAAAAATTAAAAAAATAATCTCAAAACCATCAATTTTTTAGCTCAAACAACAAACCCTATGCAGTACAGTACGAAAAGAGAAAAAGTACAAACCCTATAAATTTCGGGATCAGGTGGCCCAATTCCGCGCGAAGCCGGCGGATTGAGATTGATTCAGAGCCGTAGATCACGCCGGCGGTGGTGATTGAGCTGGCGGGAGACAGGGAGGAGCTGGGTGGCAGTGAGAGAGACGAGTCGAAGCTCTCTGAGTCTTTTGCCAAAAGTCTAATCCGATGTGGGGAGAGAAAGACGGGGAGGAGAGATTTTTCTTGCCCGCGATGAGGTGCACGGAAGAATCTTTGTTCCTCTGGCTGTCCTGCGGTTTGATTGGTTATAACGTACGAATCTTTAATATGTGGGCCATGGTTGTTTTCTTGGAGTTTGGACCGTGATAACGTCTTTCCCGCTTGCAATGAGGCCGTGGCGCCGGGTCCGTTTTAATTTATTTATTATTATTATTTTTTGTTAAAGATAAAATTTTATTAAATTAGATGTTAGATTAACCATCGACGAAATATTAAATTAAATGTTAAATTAACTATCGACGAAATTCGAATCATGCACAGTCTCAACACCGTAAACTTTCAAAGTTTAGACAGTACCAAACTAGTACTAAATTATTCATAATTTTGCTCGGTTGTCAAACATAATTTTGAATCCAACTTTTTTCTATCTCTGCTTTTAAAAAAAATTGAGCATTAACAAACTGGCATTAGATTATTCACAATGTCTTCATTTTCAATACATTATATCTTGGATTCAAACTCTCTTCCCATTTCTTTAATCTCGATTAGTGTAGAATATATTAAAATTTTCAAAAAAAAATAAATAAAAAATAGCATAGCAGTTGCACAAACCCTTTTTTTTTATTAACAAATAAAATTATCTACATTAAAGAGTGAAAAGTGATTAAACCTCACAATTGGCTGGCAATAATATGATTCAATTTCATCTTTGGTGAGAATTGAATATAAAATATCGTACTGATTTTATTCCATGGAAAATACCTGCCAATCCTTTACTACGCGCG